>NC_138736.1:30045054-30445054 GCF_965113295.1 Leuciscus leuciscus | reverse complement strand
ATGAATGGATCAGATCCCTGCATTCTGTGAAGAGGGGAGAGATGTCCGGTTATTATTGTAAGTGTTATACTTTGTGTAACTGCTCACATTATTTTAAGCAGTAATAAAAGTTCCTGTATGACCCGTCCACATGCTCTCACCTTTGGAAATGTCTTCTGTGTAGGAGGGCTCACCAAACATCTGAGGGAGGTACCGGTACTCGCCAGGATACTTCCCAGACAGCATCTTGAACATCAGTACGCCTAAACAATACACTGTTGCAGGCTTGCCATGATACTTTCCATGCCTGACCCACTCAGGGGGAGCATAATCTCTTGTGCCTGGAAGAAAGAACAAGATTTCGTCCATTGCAATGAATTTGTATTTCCATAGCTTTTTGTCGATTTATTCACCATAGATTTGTGGAATAATACGTACCACTGAATTTCGAACAAGAAGACTTCTTCAAGCGTTTGCTACAACCGAAGTCTATTAATTTGACCTGCAAGGTGTTTGGGTTGATGAGCAGGTTTTCCAGCTTGATGTCGCTGTGGAAGACGCCCCTCTCACTGCATATTCTTGCAGCAGTGACAACCTGACGCATCACAGCTCGTGCCGTCGATTCCTTGAGGATGCCACCATTTTGCAGTAAAAATATCCTCATATCTACACATGGCGTGGGCCGCTCTAAGACCAGTAGATATTCCTCTGGTGTCTCGTACCAGTCCAGCAGCTTTATTATTTGAGGAACACTGGGATTTTTGTTCATAAGAGCCATCATAGCGACCTCATTTGGAGGGGATTTGCCGAATAGACCCTACAGGAGAGATAATAGTTATACAAAAGTGAGATAATTAGGGGACATGGTTTAATTTAAATGAATTACTACAGAATTATGTCCTGCATTTGGGTAAGTATAGGTTTGAAGAGTTAAGTAATTGAAATACTGGAAATAGTTACTAAAGTTTCGGTCACTTTTACTGTCGACCGGCAAAAATTTTCAGGGCAAAATTTTGTCATTTTAATGGGAATTTTTGCATGAGGGTAAAGTCACGCGAATGAACTGTGCTGACTAACAGAAAGCTGCTTGGTTCGGAAGTTCATACGCTATTGACAATGGTCCTTTTGTGACTGCAAAATTTTGTTAAAATGTCCTATTGTTAATGTGACTGTGTACTCTGAGAGTAATAAAACGAAGAGAGGAATTGCCTACTTACAATATGGACATTTTCCATGGCTTCTGTCTTCAGCACATGTTTGATTGCCACCTGTTCTCCAAGGGAAAGAAAAAATAAGAATTTTTTTGTAAGAATGTTTTACAATTAATTAACTATATGTGCAGAGGTCACATGATTCCAGTAATTAACCTTGATGTAACTTTTAATGAATTTAAATTCCAACTTCCAAGAGTGCAAAAAAACTACCTTTCTTGAATCAGACAAACGGATCCCGTCGTAGACGCATCCATATGATCCTCTACCCAGCATTTTCATAGTTTCATAGTGCTGCAAGACTTCCCCTGTTAAAAAAAAAGAGGGACATACAAAATTTACAGTATAAACCACAAAAAAACATAAAAAATTCACATTAAAAATAGCTGTAGAATGGACACATTATTGTGGTGCCTCACACAACCAAAATCCATCCTCAGTTCACATTTTCATTTGGATAATAAAGACAATGTCCAGAAAAACATGTTAAAATGTAGGTACTTTTTGCACATTTTATGAGTCATGTTGGGGCTTGTTATATAAACTGACCTGTCTTTCCCTTTGAACTTATATGGATAATTTCATCCTCATTCTTCCAAGAAATGTCATCCGATGTCGAAGCTGAGTTGATGTTCTCCTCAGTCATAGATGGCACAGGCAGAGAAGGATTGCTGTTGTGTGAGATGATGCCACTTTGCTCTTGTCTGGTAATGTCTTTATCACCATCCGGCACACTGGTGGGAGAAGACACACAGCTGTGCCTGCTGTACACTGAGTTGTGTTCAGTGTCGCTGTTGTGTTCAGCTTCCCCATCAGAGCATCTCTCAGGCTGTTGGCTGCTGTCATTTCTGCACTGACTCTGTTGGGCTTCGGTGGAAGTGTTCTTGGATTTCCGAGACAAAACCCATCTAAGGAACTTCCCTTTCTTCTTCTTCTCTACTTTCTCTGGGACAGGCCTTGGCGACACAGATGCAGCAGCATCTTCCTTTACAATGTAACTGTGAGATTTGCACTGACCCATTGCTCCAGATGTCTCTCTGATGTTCTGTCACTAACTTATCACAAGTTCACTGAACGTAAATTGCACAGATCAAAATGAAATGCTAAAAATCATGAGATATAACACAGATCGAGAGATATAAAACAATTAGAGCAATTTTTCACCACAGATGTAACAGAAATACTAGTCAGATCGCTTGTACTACAGACCAGAAATCAACTGAACTGCTCGAAAACCAGAGAAGAGTTCTATGGGCGACTCTGCCTGTGACGTCACGAGTAGTGACGCGCGTCGGCCGGTTGCCAAGGGATTTTTTCGAATGTTTTTTTTCGAATGAAACTTGCAAAGATAACTGCTATTGTTTTGACAGAAAACTTTATAAACTTATATGTAAGGGAAAATCCACGGCTTGCTGTGCATTAATTTTCCCCCCAAAATGAATCAAATGTGCCCATCTCAAACAAATATCAGTGATAATATTGTGGTCAATAAAACAAAATCAATTTGATTATAATTAACATGATAACGTACGTTCAAAACTAAAGTAGCCTAAATTCACCTTTATTTTTATGTATCTGTCAGTCTGAGACTTCGTTGCCATAACGCAATATGTCACTTGCGTGTGTCTTGCTTCGGACTTGACTGACGGGTCTAAATAGTCTAACGGCAGGCTTAACCGTAGCTAAATAAATGTATGCGTTTTAAAACGAAAATGCACTACTAGTGTAAACGTAGATGTTCCACAGTCTGCTCGGGAACCGATGCTCTCGATACAAATATGGTTCTTTCATTGAGTAGTCGACGGCAGGAAGAAATCAAACCAAACAATTTCTAAACTTTTTTTTTCAATGATCAAAGGTAGTGTGTCGATTCAATTAAAAATACACATATCACATATTTTAAAATATATCATAATTCAGTGGTTCTCAACTCCAGTCCTCGGGACCCGCTGCTCTGCACATTTTGTATGTCTCCCTTATTTAACACACCTGAACCAGATCATCAGCTCGTCAGGAGAGACTCCATGAACTGATTTGAGTGTGTCAGATAAGAGAGACATACAAAATGTGCAGAGCACCGGGTCCCGAGGACTGGAGTTGCCATAGATCCATTTGTCCGGCGTCCCTCTCACATGAAACCAGAGAATGAGAATTGGCACTCTCTGGTTACTTCCGGTTTCTGGACTGGCTGCAGTAACACGTCTCTGTCCATGCGGGGGCGCTCGCAGGCGAGTGCAGAATGAATGGAGGTCTATGGCGCTATACCCATCAAATTCCACTTTTCTCAGGATATAATTTTTTGTCTAGTAATTTGAATGTTGTATCCGAAAGTAGATGCAAAGAAATTACACATTGCTGGGTGTTAGATTTTTTAGAGTCACTTATTTGCTTTAAAAAGTCTTTTAAAATGTCAATGACGTCATACACAGTGATAGTGCTTTACAGCATCGGTTCCCAACAGGGGGGTCGCGGCCCACAAGGGGGCCTCAGCGAGCTCTGTGGGGGGTCGCGTCATATTTTGAAAAGTTTTGAGCAATTTGCATTAAATAAAAGTCCTTAACTTTTTTCTGTTCAAAATGTATATAATGAGCGAGTTCATCATGAATCCATTTTCCAAACCGTGTTTTTGTCTTATCCTGAATCACTATGGTGGTACACCTATAATAAGTGATTACATTGGGACTATTTTACCCTGGTTCGGATCGCTGCCGCTGCGGAGTAGCCCAGTACCTCGCACACAGAGAGAGAAGTAGTTCCGGCTACAATGTTCTTCCGAAAGACGCATTATTCTGTTAATTCAATATTAAAGGATTTTAAACTATGGTAAATTTTTTGTGTCTTGTTATCTGACGCCTTTTTGTTGTATTGTGTAAGTTTAGCTAAATCATCTGCTGAAGTCTGTTGCAGATATAAATATTTATACTGATTCATAGAAGCGTCTAAGCACGATTGCAGACCCAGTCAACTTTGACCGTTCCAATATGGCGGACGACAGGCTCTAATGAGGAATCTATGTTCAAAGCTTCCTGTTTGCCGCCATCCACTAGGTGGCTTCAAAAGTAACAGTTGTATTTCAAGGGATGGCATGGCAACGGAATACAACCTGAGCCAGCTACAACGCTAGTGCTGAATGAGCCAAGTTAGTTTACTATATATTGATTTGAAATAATTAATCATTTAAATTCATTATTTGGTTCCCACTGAAAAGATGAGAAAACGAGGAGACAAATCCGCCAAAGAGAAAGCGGACAAGGTGGATTCTGGGATTGAGGAGGAAACATCTAAAACCGCAGGTATCCAACTGTAAAGACAGACTGGATTTTGATAATATTTATTATAACCAGAATATATGCTACGTCCCAAGATGGCAATTAAAGTTAACTGAATGTCATTGTTTTGTGGTATCACTCACACTAGATGATCGCCCGTGTTCAGGAAATCTGGAGTTGGACTTTACAGAACAGTGTAAACTCATGGGTGTGAAAAAGATCCCTTCAGTCAAGCTGAAGAAGTCAAAATCTGTGATGGGTAAATATGTTGTACATAAGACAATTGTGTTCTGCTCCCCTATTAAAGATGCTTTTTTTTAATGCCATAAAACTCTTAATTTTTCCAAAAAAAAAAAAAAAAAAACCTAACCTGGACTGAAGAACACAATCAATCTCAGAAATCCTTAGAAAGTCAAATGACAACATGGTCCCCTGAGCCCTGCCTTGAGATAGAGCTGGAGAATGAAGACCAGTCAATGACAGTCAAGATATCTGGTAAGGCCGTTGCTTCTTTGTGAACTATTAGATGCAGTTGTTAAAAATCCTAAGAAATATTTCATATCAAAATGTATTTTATTATTATTATTTTTTGATAGGGTGGAAGGTGGATGATATTATGCTTCAGGTGCTGAGCAGGACATTGCCGTCCCTCAGTAATTTCCAGTGCTTACAGTGAGCTTTTGTGTGTGTGTGTGTGTGTGTGTGTGTGTGTGTGTGTTGTATGTATGTTTATGGGTGTTAATGTTGCAAATAAACAGTATGTTATGTCCATTTCCCAATAACGGTGATGCTTTGCAGCATGTGGCGTGTAGGCCTGACGGATTGCACTTTCGCCTCCTTGAGAAACACTGTGTCTCTGTGCTCAAATCTCAGGTGAGAACAGTCAAAATGTCTTTAATGTCTAAAATTCCCATCATTAATCCTTTTTAGTGCCGTTAAGACCCACATTCAGTGTGTTTCATATGGTATTTAAAGTGCCCCTATTATGCTTTTTCAGATATTACCTACCTTTCATGTAATGTGTAATATAGCTGTTTGTGGATTTAAAAGGTCTACAAAGTTTTAAAGATTTAAGTGGACGCACAATAAATTGAGTTATTAACTATGTTTCCATCACCCTGTTTTTATGCGCATTTTGAAGTATCACATCAGAAACGAGTGATGGAAACGGCAAATTTCAACAACAACAAAAAAATTCCTAAAATTTCAAAAAAGTTTTTACTTTTTCATTTGCCGAATAAATTCTTACATAGCGAACATTAAACGCACGTGACTAATCGGCTGTTTCCGCTGATGGTGTTTTATTTATTGTTGGTTACTAGGTTACCAACACCACCGTCATCCGCTCGAACAACTTAATGGAAACGTACCAAATTAGTTTGATTTGTTTTTTTGCGAACTTTGAAAAGATTCGCTTCACGTTTGGATGGAAACCCCTGTTTCTCAAAAGAAAGAACCGATACTGAACTGCCTGCAACAGGTCCTCAGTAATTCCAGCCTTACTCCTTGCGCAAACCTATGTAGGTTTGTAACAGATGTACAATATTCAGATATGGTATCTTGCTGTAAGCAGTAGACCAATCACAACAGACTGGGCCATTTGACCAATCAGAGGAGAGTAGGCTCTTGGAAAGGAGGGGTAGAGACTGAATCCTTTATCGAACTGTTGTAGACACAAAGGAGATGCTTCGATGTATATTATGAGAAAATTAAAGTGTTTTTTGACCTTGGATGCATAAACCTATTGTAAGAGACCTCCAAACCTAAACTAGCATAATAGGGACACCAGAAAATATTAATTAGATCTCAGAATGTTATGTAAGCCATATTTCCAAGTCAATGCTATAGGTCTACTTTTTTCTTTACACCACAGACAAAGGGCCACATTTACTAAACAGTGCAAATTAGCGTGAGAGCGCAATTCCAAAAAAACGCTGATGGAAGTGGAAAGTTCTGTGCGTGATCTTCTGATGACGTGCAAATTAAAGAACATAGATGCAGCCGGATAATTTCCAGAATGACCAATGCAAACTACCAGTTAGCGTCTGGTTTAAGACGTAAATAATGGCGTCAACCTTAGTTAATTACTTTGCATTAGCCATTTAAATTGTCTCCTCCCATAAATTTTGCATCTGTTGTGGCAAAAACAATCATCATCACTGCATAAGAGACACCAAGAATCAAATTGTATTTAAAAGCTATTTATTCTCCTCCATGAGGCTTAGTCACAAAATCACAGCAGCTACCCCGTGACGTGAGCAAGACCTGACACCCAGCCCAGGAAATTCCCTTCTTATACTCCTTCTTCAAGGTCTTTTCTCTGTAGTTTTCCACTCACCCAGCATGGCTACATCACATTTAGAATAGAATGACCCCTCTAACCCCCCTTGGCTAAATTATCTTCCATACCTAAAGAGTTAAAGGTTCTTAACCATTTGTCTTACTGTGTGTGTCTTGCTTACGCCAGGTGCACAAACATACATATATCCTGTTCACATTCCACAATATAGACATGTGACGCATTATGTTGCAATATATGTTGAAGATCAATGGAAATACATTTTTCCATTACACATCTGAAAGGGAAACTCCTACAAATGCATATGCAATTATTATAAGGTCAGCTGCAAAAACAACTGTCCACGCCTTTTCAGTACGAATTTTTCACTGTGTGTCTTTAGTAAGTCCTGACAGTAGTGTTTTAACGCCAAAAGAGTGTTTGCGCTGCCGCAAACTGTTGGTAAATCTTACCCAAATGATCTATTCGGAAAAGAAATAATGATAATGTGATAATAGATACTGGAAAATCTGATGACATCATCTACCAATTTATATCTTGCTAGGAATCTGGTTTTGGATGGCAATCCACTCCCTGAGCAGAGCTACCACTTACTTATAGGGGAGGACAGCATGTGAGTCATTCTCATTTTTAACACACACACACACACACACACACACACACACACACACACACACACACACACACACACACACACACACACACACACACACACACACACACACACACATTTATATGTGTTTATAATGTTACCAAAAATGTCTATTTCAAATAAATGCTGTTTTGAACTTTTTATTCATCAAAGAATCCTTCCATTCATCAAAAATGTATCACGGTTTCCACAAAAATATTACACAGCACAAATTTTTTAATAATAATAAATGTTTCTTGAGCACCAAATCAGTATATTCGAATGATTTCTGAAGGATCATGTGACACTGAAGACTGGAATAATGATGCTGAAAATTCAGCTTTACCATCACAGGAATAAATTACATTTTAAAATAAAAAACAATTTGATAATATTTCTCAATATTACAGTTTTTACTGTATTTTTCATTAAACAAATGCAGCCTTGACTTCTTTCAAAACATTTAAAAAATCTGACCCAAAACCTTTGAATGGAAGTATATATACAGATAGTTATTAATACTTTAACCTAATCCTAACCCCTGTAAAGGTTGGTTTGCCTACAGTGGTTCATGCTACAGGATTGCCGAATGACTAAAGAAACGTTATCTGCAAGATTGTAGAAAACTGTACATTTCTTGTCTTTGCACCCACTGCTACTTATGCTAACAATGGAAATAAGCGCAGTTATAATAGCAAAATATGTGGGAGAGCATTGCTATAGTGGGACGATATTGTATTGGAATAGGTAGCACTTCAAAGTTATTGAATCAAAACTAGTTTTGTAAACATCATTTGTAATTGAAAAGGTTTAATGACGATATCTTGTTGGTTAACTCAAAAGAGTTACAAAATAGATTTATGAGATGATAAAATCATATACCATTAACTGTACCCAGCATGTATGTAAAATGTTGAGAGAGAGAGAGAGAGAGAGAGAGAGGATTGCTTTAGAAAAGAAAAGAGAGAAAGAGCCATTCTAGGAGGAGAGCCCAAGACTAGATCTAGAGAAAGAGAAAAAGAAGAGAGAAAGCAACAGTTTGGGTTAGGGTTATTCTTTTATTCCTTCTTTCACCATGTGACTAAAACCCAAATCAGAGACATTCAAACTGACCAATCAGAAGATTACAACTTCCCCCACCGTAAAGGTGTGACAATTCAATTTCCAAATGGCCCTTGGAGGGGGT
The DNA here is from genome assembly GCF_965113295.1 of Leuciscus leuciscus. Taxonomy (NCBI): domain Eukaryota; kingdom Metazoa; phylum Chordata; class Actinopteri; order Cypriniformes; family Leuciscidae; genus Leuciscus; species Leuciscus leuciscus. The sequence continues at coordinate 30,436,479 of NC_138736.1, read as the reverse complement.
TGGAACAGGAAAGCAAGTCTTTGTTGATTTTCAACCTTACACCCTAAAAGAACACTTTCTATATTTTTACAAATAAAGTTCTGTCAGATTTAGCTAACTTCTGGGTACAAAGTTGTCCCCAAAATATGGCTTTGCTTAACTTAAATGTATTATAATGTTATCAAAATGCATTATTTGTAATTACACTCAGCTCTTTTTAAATAATGTCTATGCTAGGCTGACAGACTTATCACTACGCAACAGTCATATAGGAGATGAAGGAGCTCGTCTGATTGGCTCGTCTCTGTCCACTGTATCCACTGCCAACACAAAACTCCTGTCACTCAACCTGGCCTTTAATAGCATTGGTGATGCAGGTGCAAATCACATTGCTCAGGTGTGTAGAATTGAAGTCTGTCCGTCTGAAGGTGTCTGAAGACTGCATACACTTAAAATTGAGTGCTTATTATCACCCATCCCTCTTTCTAAAGGGTCTGCGTCTCAACCGTTCCTTGCTATGTCTGTCCTTATCCCACAATCAAATAGGAGATGAAGGAGCAGCTTGTTTGGCTGAGGTACACATACAGTTTGAACTTCTATTAACAACTACATCTCATTTGCCTTACTTTGAGACATTAGACTGTGAAACATGCATATTTCTATGACACTCTTTCTCATTTCTTTCTTTAGGTGCTTGGCCCCTTTGCTCTGACTCATGAGGAGATAGTTGAGAGGAGGAAGCTGTTAATAATTAAAGTTGAACAATCGGTGATCCAGCCGTCTCTGGTTAGTCTTGCAGACTCACAGGAGCAGCCTCTTTCCGTCCGCAGCAGCTCTTCGCTGGATCGCTTCAACAAGATTGCAAAGAGCCCCATCAAAAAGAAGGTAAAGCATTTTTGGAAAGGCTCATGGCTCATGGCTATATTTCTGTATCCTATTGTCACCTGCATTGCTGTTTGCGACAGAAGCATGCCAAACACACATGAAAAGAGTATGTCACTCATGATTTAGATAAAATACAATGGTTTACAGTTGTTTAAGAATGGTTATGTGTAGGACAACCCTATAAAAGAGGAGAAACCAGCGCCAGCTCAGGTAGCCAAGAAAGAGGAGACAAAAGTGGCCAAGAAAGGTAATTCAACTAATTTGACTCCTATTTGTTTGAGATTCATAAGTGCACTTTATTTTTGATGGTTTACATGTAAAGTGAATATTTCAATTTCTTGTTTTTCACTCAGATGATAAAGTTCCCCGTAGTCAGGCTGGAAAGATAGGAGCCAAAGACAAGAATCTGCCAGTGTCTGAACAAGAGGTAAGAATTAATTTAACAACTCATCCCATTATGAAAATGTATATGGGTAAATAAATATTTAAGATACTGTGAGATACTTTATGAAATTATTATTGACCCATCATTATATGATCTGACATATATTGTAATCAATAATATAATCCTTTCAAACATTTTGAACACATTTCAGCCAGAGAATACAGTGCTTTCATAATTATTAGGCAAGTCGATATTCTGATCACATTTTTTTCCAAGCACATTTTACCAATTCCAAACCACATCAATCTTAATAATACTATTCATTTTGTATATAATCATTTATAAGTGATATATAATTATTAACGATGGCAGGAAGTGAAAAACGCCTTATGTAGATGTGCATAATGTTAAAGGGATAGTTCACTTTGAAATTCATTTTTGGTATGTTTTAGCTTACCTCAAGGGCATCCAAGATGTAGGTGTCTTTTTTTCCGCGGTAGTTTCAATTTTGATATTTTTAGGTCAAACCGTTCTTGTCTGTCAGTCATATAATGCAGGTCTATGGTCACGGTCTCAAAACACAAGCACAGAGTCCAAATTAAAACAATTCCCCGTCGTCCAAATTAAACAATTCCCCATCGTAAGTACACATTGATGGCCTGAGACACGAAACGAGCGGTTTGTGTGAGAAAACGAACAGTATTTATATCGTTTTTACCTCTTATACGCAGACATGTCCGAGTGATCTGATCTGACGTGTACGCAGACTGGTGCATAGATATATACACTAGATGTCACCTTAAAGACATTCGTTCCAATGAACTGCCGTAGACAAAGCGACATCTAGTGTATATATATCTATGCACCAGTCTGCGCACACGTCACACACCAGGATGCGCGAGCGCCCTCAGATCACTTGGACGTGGCTGCGTATAAGAGCTAAAAACTATATAAATACTGTTCGTTTTCTCACACAAACCGCTCGTTTCGTGTCTCAGGCCATCAATGTGTACTTACGATGGGGAATTGTTTAATTTGGACGACGGGGAATTGTTTTAATTTGGACTCTGTGCTTGTGTTTTGAGACCGTGACCATAGACCTGCATTATATGACTGACAGACAAGAACGGTTTGACCTAAAAATATCAAAATTGAAACTACTGCGGAAAAAAAGACACCTACATCTTGGATGCCCTTGAGGTAAGCTAAAACATACCAAAAATGAATTTCAAAGTGAACTATCCCTTTAAGCATGTTTTCTTTTACATGTAAAATGGGCCAAATAAGACATTTAGTTTTTTTTTTATTCGCTTTGGTACTATTTTCACAAGTAAGGTGTACATTATCAAAACTCTCAGTGCTAATATCACACCAGATCATCAAAAGTGCACTTTTTTCAAACATTTCATCATGTTTTTAATTGTGTTGGTACAACACTCAAAATCACAAAGTATCCTTTTCACTACACAAAATAACTGTTTCATCTATAATCGAAATCATTGTCCTTGTGGGGACATATATACTGTAGGTATATATGTATACAGCTTGTATATCATACTAAGTGATGTTTGTTGAATATGTCAACATACAGAAAGTTTTCTGTGATGATTATAGTTAGGGGTAAGGGATATAATAGGCCTATACAGTTTGTACAGAATAAAAATCATTATGTCTATGGAAAGTCCCCATAAAACATGAAACACAACATTTGTGAACATAAAGCAGGATAGAGTACAAAGGAGAGGATACAGGCAACAACTGTATAACATCAGATTGATCAGAGATGCATCAGAAGAAGGGAGACAGATGGCATAAAATATAGTACATTACAGCATGCCATGTGATACTGTAAACATATTACCATGTTAGAGACTGCCACATTACTGTTACTCACCCTTCATCTGTAAAGTACAGTATAGATTCAGTCATATGGCAGAGTGAAAACATTTACTGTATTGCCAACTGTGTTCTAGCACAGAACCTCATGGCAGTTTCATAACCACACCTCATAATCACACCTTTTGATAACACACTAGATAGATACTATATTACAAACATTATGGATTCAATTTCATAAGTTATGTAATGTAAGTGTATTTTCTAATGTGGCAGCTGTAGCCTGTATTACTGTAATTATTTCAGCAACAAGGGTGAATTGAAACATGTATCTTGCATTGTTTGCTGTTTAATTAATTGATTGTTAAATGTACTAAATTGAAGGAAGATCATACTGTTGTGTTTCTGTGATTAAACTTAATGTTCTCATTACATATTACAATAATCTTGTGTTTGAAACAATGATTATGTGGACTGAAATGTGTAGAACTGTAATGAAAGCATGAGATCAGGTTTTGAAAGAATGACCAGCTTTGTTACAAGTGTGATCAGTTTGGATTTTTGTTCTAAGAGTTTTGAAAATGGACACCTTACTTGTGAAAATAGTAAAAAAAAAAATAAAAAAACCTGTAACTCACACTGAAAGTCACGAATTATTAAAAGCCCATGAGAAGGATGCAATACTATAGAAATCGCAAAGTAAAGGTGTGACCATTGGACAAGAAATGCTCACCAACAGGTTGAGAAATGTAGTGATTTTACTTCCGCCTGCCCAGGGATGCCAATTATGTGTTTATTGGTACTTAGGTCACCTCTGACGTGAGTTTTGGATCACACGTTACTTAAGTTGTGGTTGTATATATCAGATGACCACTTTTGACCACAAAAGATGAGACTTTTACCTTGGCAGTATGAGAACACTCCCAACAGGGGGCTGTTCAATCATTTAGAATTAATGTTACCTGGAGGGAGTTGGTCAGCTGATTTATCTGAAAGATTGATGAGATATTGTTAAATTGTAGAGCCTCTTCTGCATTATCAACACAAGGAAGACACAAGTGTAATAAGATACATTTTATTAACAAAAGATAAACCAGAATAACTAACACAACTACTAAATGAAAACCATGAATGATAAAGGAATAAAATGCAGCCGGTATCCGTTTCAACAACCTTAAACACAAAGATCTGTGAGATGCTGATCTCCAGGAGCACTAAGGGGTCCTAAAATCTGGAACACGCAGATGAGGCCCTGAAGAAGGTGCAGAAGGTCCTTAACAATCTGGAACACGCAGACGAAGGAACTCTCTGGAGCTTAACCTTGTTGCAAATGTCCATTTGTCTTCTGCTTCTCTGGGACAGACACTCAGAACTTGGTCAATCTGCTTTTGTCTCTCTGGCATGGAGACTTGGAACGTGCTGCATCTGTTACTGTCTCCCTGGACAAAGACTCTGAACGTAAAGTTTGTTAATGTCTATATCCTCACAGACTGGAGACTCAGAATGAGGTTATATCTGTTACTGCCTCACAAGCTGTAGAATCAGAGCATGAGACCTGTTTCTGTCTCACCTTTGCATGCTGGAGACCCAGGATGGTGTATCTGTTATGTCTCAGCCGTTGGGAGACTCAGAACTTTGTTGATCTGTTTCTGTCTCACCTTTGCAGGCCCGAGACTCAGAACTTGTATCTGTTGCTGGCTTCCCTGTAAACGGGATGCAGGCTCAGAACAAGGAGTGTCTTTTGAAAGGGTACCTTTATCCCTTTCCGATGAGAAGGAGATTGCAATTTTGGTGCTTCTCGATTCCAGAGCTGTGATTGGCTGCTGGCATCAGAGGGGACACACACAGTGTGGGGACACAACCCATCTTTCCCCTGTGAAACTCATTTCCATAATGCACACAGTTAGAAGTCTTTAGAAGTGTCTTTAAAGTTTTACCAATGCATTTCTCACTTTCCAAACCACCACCAGAATACATTTGCCAATATTCTAAACCAGAGGTCTTCAATCCTGCTCCTGGAGGGCCACTGTCCTGCAAAGTGTGCTGAAGCAGGTTGGAACTAAACTCTGCAGGACAGTGGCCCTCCAGGAGCAGGATTGAAGACCTCTGTACAAATAGAATCCAAAGAAGATGGAAAAAGATTGAACTGACATGCATTCATTCATTTGTACTGTGGTAGATTTTCCCCTACGCACCTGACTTAAGTTAAACCTGTGTCGTCTCCTAATCGACGCCCCTAAACGTCTCCTGATCGACGTTCAATAATATTTATCCTCTGGGTGCAGGGCAGAAACTGCATTTGAACCAATCAGAAGTCCTGTCCTTCCCAGGCTTGGTACCAGAGATCTTCTTGCCCTCTAAGAGGTGTTTGGCTGTTGTCCTAGCGTCTTTATCTGATGCCGTTGGACAGTTTGTTTGTGTTGGTTGTGGTAGATTTTTCCCTAAACCCAACTACGTCCTATAATATTTATACTCTAGCGCGTCTACACGTCGACGGCGGCTGAGTCGAATCCTATTAGTCGGGGAGCCAAAGTCTCAAAAATGGGTTGAACCTGACATGGTCTGCCATACTTTTTATTTGAGACCTGACCATACTTTTGACTTAGCCATATTTCTAACATGCAGTAAAACGTGACACTCAACAAACCTAGCCAGTTCAGATATTTCATGTGTTCTAGCTCAAACACACCTGTTGCAACTAATGAAGCCCTTGATTAGTTGCATCAGGCGGGCTTGAGACAACACCTGTTTTGCAGAGTTGTGCTGTTGTGAGGGATTCTATTCAGGGGGTTTAAATAATTTTGAGACTGCGGAAGTCATTAAAAGTTGCATTTTCAGTTCGATTTGGGGAAACCACTTGAAACATTTGTTGTATTGAGCTATTTCAATTACTTTTGTTTGATTTGTTCATTGCAAACAGCTTAAAAGTCTGAAAATGTTGCTAATAAACCTGATTTGCAATGGGAGTTGAATTATTTTGATCACAACTGTATATATCACTTATAAATGGTTATTAATGTGGTTTGGAATTGGTAAAATGGGCTTGAAAAAACTTTGATCAGAATATCATTTTGCCTAATATTTATATCTCCATTCCATCTTTGTCCAGGATAAGATAATGGAATGTACTAAGATGTCAGAGAAAATAACTTCCTAAATGTTTAGGAAGCCTCTTTGCTATAATAAGAGCTTTGAAAATTAAACATCCTTCACATTAAGCATGGTAACATTTGTATGTCAGACAGTGGAGGTGGTTGAGACGGTGATTCCTCTGTTGGATCCTGGAATTGTGCACACTGGAGGGAAAGTCATTCATCCAGGAAACACATGCCTTACTTCTCTGAATCTGTCGGGTGATTTCATTTCAGACTTGATTTTATTTCAGTATTAGAGTAAAACAAACTAGTATGTTATGGCTGTAACATTTTCTTTTCTGATAATTCAGGAAATAAACTGACTGAGCAGTCACTCAAGCTGTTCCTCTCATCTTTGGAAGGCCAGGGTGAAGGTGGACTTCTGCGTCTTTCTCTCAATGTGAGTCTCATCACTCTTCCTAAACCTTTTTAAAACCCTCTATGGTGTATTGTCATTATAAATGACGCAGAGCAAATTGCATTTAAATACAATAATAACATTCAACCAAAAAAAGAATTACATATTTATATTATAATATGACATCCCATTCATGTTTGGTCACATGCTGTCAAGGCTCCATTGTGAGTTCATTTTAGACTGAGAAATACAATATTAAAAATATTGTACATCCAATGTTGTCATTTTTAATGCACATTTTGTCAAATAAATTACTCAAAGTGTTTTGTGAAACACTAAGACCTTTTCAGTAGTTTTCAGATAGAAAACTAATTTTGTAAAATGATTTTAGACTTAAACATATGTAAAATATAAAGTCATTTATTTTTTCTAGCTGTGATTTCATAATAAGTCCCATACCGGGATAAAGGGCTTTTCTTAATTTCAGCTATGTTTTTCAGAGAAATCGGTTTCCATCCGATTGTGACATCTTCCTGAAGATACAGGAAATGATGGCTCTCAAGGACCCTCTGAACAAAAACAACACTGGTCAGGTGGAGGATGAACATGGTGAACGAAAGACCACCAGTGCAGCTTCACAATACAAATGACAAGAAAATAAACTTTAACATGAGAATATAGCATATCAATATCTCATGGTATCCCATAATTTTAAACTTTCTAAGTCTTCTGATTTTCTTCTGAAATGTTTGTTAAATTGCAATTTTCATACACACTGACACAGACCGTAAAGAGCTCTAGACACAGTGTTAAATATTACTTTGTTTAACATTTTGGTCACTACATGTTATTTCTTTGTTTTGATAACTTTTCTAGCATTCTAAAATGTGGAAAATATTCAAAGGCTTACAGAAAAACAGTTTTGAACATTTTGCTCTGTATTTCTTTTCTGCTATATTTCAGCACATTTTAGCTGAATAATTATTTATGCAATTGTCATTGTGTCATATGCTACATCTTTATGAAAATAAAGCAAGTCCACATAATAAGTATGTTACTCTATTTTTCATTCATTTGGAGAACTGCATACTTTTCATACTAACAAAACCACTGTGATTGGTCACATCGCTGAGATGGCACGTGACAATGCGGCGCCCATGAGTGAACTTGACGAACATATGATAATCAATAAAAGCCATTTGATAGAAAGCACACGACGCAGCTTTAAACAACAACAATAATGATCATTTAGACCAACCACACTCAACAAATTACGTCCAGCTACCTCCGTTAAATATATTTTGGTCTTCATTGTGTTTGAAGTGATTGAAGGTTTATGGGCGTGACTAATCCTCCCGCGTCAATGTGCACTGGTCCAATCAGAATGTCTCTTGTAGATTCTACATCCGCTACCATACAGGCACACGACAGACTGGGTAACGTGATATTGTTACTTTCCATGTGTTTTTAGTTCTTTTATTGTGCACTTTTTAGTGTTTAATGTAATTTCGGAGGCTGTAGGATATCCATAAAGACTCGTCCTTGCAGCAGTGGCAGACTTTGTGCATTAACTACAAGCGGAATAGTTTACGCCATATAAACAAGTGTCCACAGGATTCCAAAATACCGCAGCAGCAAGTTGGGATAACTAGACAGTATGTAACGTTATTTCACCTTATGAAATTACCTTGCTTTATGTAATTGCCATATTGCCATAGCAGAGTAGCAACATTTGATTTTATTAGACCTTACATTTGCTGAATGTGAAAAGGATTCAAGACGCTATTGAAGTTTGTGTTATATATCCTCTTTGTAGTTCTTGATCTGTCAATCATGCTGTTTAAACTGTCAAAAAAGAGTGCTGGACATTTGCATCTTATGATTCTTGTTATATGCCTTTACAATATTTTCTGATGACTCCTGGAAGCCATTTATTATGCACACATATTGTACAAAATACTTCAACAACAAAGAGGAGAATAGAGCTTTATTGCCAAGTTTATCAAAATCACAATACAACATGCAGCACTAATATCATACGTTAAACAGTGTATAAAAATAGTACAAAATGTTTGTCTTTTTTCATTATATTGCTCCAACAGCAAAGCCATGAATAGCGGAAGAGATGAGAACCTCCTGAGGATGACAAAGGACGACCTGCAGCGCTGGATCCAGGAAGAGGTGGACCGAAACCCTCATCTGATGCAGAGACGTGAACAGCTTACACAGGTGGAGGAGTGGGTGAAGCTGAAGGAGAGAGACTCAACCTACACCCGCCTTCTGTACAGCAATGCCTCCGAGTAAGTTGTGTTTTTCAGTGACTAATGCCAATATCTTAAAGTCTGGGTGACCCTTTGACTGTGTTTATATCAGATCCGTCCTTGAGTGCGAGTCGGTGATGAAGGGTCTTTATGGAATGCTGGGATTGGAGTACCAGGACGAGGACTCGGAAGAGGAAGGAGGAGGAGGAGGAGGAGGAGGAGGACCACAGGACGTCATTCACATCACAGATGATGATGAGGAGGATAGACAGGAAATTAGTGTCTGTAATGGAGATGATGATGATGATCTTGTTGTCATTGATCTGGGAGGTAAGAGACAAATATTGTAATGGAAAGTGCTTGAAATAATAATATTTTTAAATTATGGCATTGTAATTAAAAATCTAATACCATTTTGGGCTCATGACTTTGGTTATTCTTTTGCAGCCACCAAAGAAACCTTGGAACCAATGGTGAGGATGTTAACTTAAAAAAAAAATGGTGTTAGACATGCTGATATTATTTTGCGCTTATCATTTTTCATTGTCTTTTTTTCTGTTAATTTTGCTCTTTTCATTGTTTTTATTAATTTTTCAATGATTATTCCATTTTATGAATTACTTTTCTTTCTTTCAGCTTGAAAAGGTGACTATGGCCATTCAGAAGTCATCCAAACTTGTTCAGGACTTAGTCCAGATGGTGAACAAAACCTCCGCAAGCACTGCACCACCATCATCATCATCCGACATCACCAAAAGACCCTCATCAACCTCGACCCCCGAGAACAGGCGTTCTGAATCTGTCACACCAAAACTGGAAAGAACGGACAACTCGATTGCAATAGTTAAGACCGAATCTCTTTTGAAAGTACCTGAAATGTCCTCACTTCTCAGCAAATCAGAACAAATCAGATCAATTGCCGGGCATAATTCAGATTCTAGACCAATTAAGACTGAACCTGAAATGACAGCAACAACAGCTTGTGAAATGACAGCAACAACAGCTTGTGAAATGAACATTTCAAAACAACACGAAACCGCTCCTAGTCAAAACTATATGTCCATACAATTAATCAAGACAGAACCTCAATTGACACCAGTGACTCCTTCAGAAATGTCTTTGATTCCAAGCAAACAACCAGAAACTGTTATCAGTGCTAATTCTGGATCCATTGTAAAAATAAAATCTGAGCCTCAGTTGACAGTAGTACAGTCAGAAATGTCTTCGCCTCCTAGCGATTCAAAACGATTCAAAATGCATTCCAGTGATAATTCGAAATCCATTGCAGAAATTAAGACTGAACCTCAGCTGACAGCATTAACTCCTGAAAAACATTTGCTTGAAAGCGATTCAGAACAGTCCGAGTGTTTCAATTCAGATCGCAGTGGAACATTTAAAACTGAACTTAAATTATCAGCAATGACTTCTCCTGAAATCCCTTCACTTTCAGGTGATTCAAAACAATTGAAAGCTAGTGCCGGTCATAATTCAGCATCCATAGCATCAAATGAGTTTACTCCTCAAGTGACACCAGTGGCCCCTTTAGAAGTGGCTTCGCCTGTAAGCAGTACAGAACAAATGGACACTTTTGACAGTGATGATACAGCATTAATTGAAGAAAAACAGACTGAGCCTGAGTCGACCTCAGCGACTTCTGCTGAAGTGTCACCGTTGCCTTGCAATTCTGAAGAACCTGAAACTACTCCCATTGATGATACAGCTTCCTTTGAAATAAACCAGACTGAGCCTGAGTCGACCACAGAGATTTCTCCTGAAGTGCCATCGTTGCCGAGGAATTCAGAAGAACCTGAGAATATTGCCAGTTGTGATTCGGAATCCACAGACAAGATGGAAAAGCCAACAACAAGGAGCAAATTTGCCAAACTTTCTGTGCCCACGACAAGTCCATCAGCCAATCTGAGGTCAAAAAACTCTACGTCCCTCGCCAGCACTTCCAGCCTGCAAAACGAAACAAGTGCACCATCATCACCTGCAGATAGTTTTGAGGAACCGTCTGACACAGAGGACCCAGATTACCTGCCGCCTGCTAGTCCTATACCCAGTGATGATCCCCCTGAATCCCCCCCCAGGCCATCCCCCCCCAGGCCACCCCCCCCCAAGCCATCCCCCCCCAAGCCATCGACCAATAACACTAATACCTCCCGCAATGATGTTTCTGTGGAACCTTCCAAGGCTGCAAAAAGTACGCCTTTTTCTTTTATTCTTCTTCTTTTTTTTACAGTTTATACCTTGGTATATTAACTTAAGAATTGCATATTGTGTTACAGATGTACCTAGTCTGTTATGAATACTCTTACATTTTGATTTCTATCATCCATTTTAGTTAAAAATAATTTTAGTTGGGGTCAGTGAGTTTTATTTTATTTATTCAGCAAAGATGAAAAAAAAATTACATTATAACATGGTTAAAATGTTAAGAACATTGTGGGGTTGAATGTCCAGTAAAAAATAAGTGTGTATAAAATGATATGGTTTTCGTTACCGCTCCCATCCATCCATCCATCCAGTCAGTAACAGTATTTTTCTTCTGTCACTGTTCTTCTTAGGTTCCAAGCCGTCATCTAAAGATTTCTCTGTGATTTCTAACGCACATACAACTCCAGAGATAAAACTCAAGGTCAACTCGGAAGTTTTGGGGAAAAGGAAACCTGACTTGTGGTGTCAAGGAACAGTACGAGAAGTCCAAACAACAGGTAAGAATGATCTATTCTGTATCTTTCCAAAAAAAACAAGCATTTTTTCTTCTTCATTGTGGTTCATTTGTTATAAATGACATTCTCTGACCTGTCTCATCTTTTTTTTTCTTTTTTTTTATATTTTATTTTAGAGAAGTGCCTCAAATATAATGTGGAGTTTAAGCATGGTAAACAGATTCTGCTGTCTGCTCATCATGTGGCCCCTGCAACGCGTCCAGTGCTGAAGGATTTGTATGTTGGCTGTCGTGTTGTGGCAAGCTACAAAAATGATAAAGGAAAGATCTTGTTTAATGCTGGCGTGCTGGTTGAGCTTCCTGAGCGCAAGAATCGCATGAGGTGAATTTATGACTGCAGTGTAAATGTAGATCGTGTTTGTTTCTCAAACAAATACTGGATGCGAAAATTTTCTTTAGAGATATATCTCTAAAGTTTTACTAAATGTTTCTGTCAGGTTCTTGGTGTTTTATGATGATGGCCTGGCAGCGTATCTGGCACTGCCAGACTTTCATGTTGTCTGCAAACAAAGTAAGAGATTCTCTTTCACACTCCATTTCAGTCTTAGTTTGAATAAATCCCTTGAAAACGCTTGACTTCTAAAAGTGATTTTTTTTTTTAATCGTTTGTGTTTCTTTGCAGTGAAAAAGGTGTGGAGGGACATAGAGGATGAGACATGTCGGGCGCTAGTGAAGGAATATATGCGTGTCTTTCCCAACCCCATTGCTGTGGTGCTTCGCATAGGGCAAGACACCAAGGCGGTGCGAAATGGCGAGTTTGAGACCTGCACAGTGCTTCAGTTGGATGGCAGCCTGATCCAGGTCTGCTACAAGGTGAAACTGAGTCCATTGTGGTCTGCTAGTTTTATTCTGTGAGCCTGATTCTAACCTTTCAATTGAATCTTATAATTTAGTGCCTTTATACAAAGGTACATGAAAGTCAGTGGATACTTCCTGAGAATGTCACAGCATATTTCATATTCTAAACTCACTTGACAAGCCCCACTGACAGATTTAAGGACATTCTGATCTTGAATGCTGTATTTTGATGCTGATAAATGTGTCGTTGTTGTTATTTTTGCAGAACGACAAGCAAAAAGAGTGGATTTATAAAGGCTCAGACAAGTTGGAACACATTGTAAATATCAAGAAACGTCTTGGTAAAGACAAACCAGAACAAGCCGCTCCAGAGAGAACAGAAGAATCACCAGAACAACAGAAAACTCAACAACCTGATCAAACCGGTAGTTTTTTTGTGTTTGGTATTCATTCACTTTTCCTGTCTCTTGTATGAACATTTACAACTAGACCTGTGTCCGTATCCTGTAATATAGTATATTGCAATAATTATCGTGCATGGTAGTGTTATCTTGAGCACTTCAAAAAGCAGTGACTAACTCTGCATTTATTATAATCTGAATTCAATTTTCTTTCCCAACAACCCGTTCAATTTTACAATACAGTATGGGGTATAAATACACAGTCCGGTTTATGCTTTGGTCTGAACAAGAACGACAGACAGGCTGACTGAAAATACAGATCCACTGTCTGTCTGTAGGTGAAGCTTATGGAGAAGAGGAAAAACAGTGGTTACCCCTGTACACAAAGCAGCGCTGCTCAACTTTCTGTTTCTGACACTCATTTGTCTCAGAACGTTTGAACTATTTTCAAACAGCCATTCAGATTTTTGTATTCAATGTGGTGTTAATCAAATGACATCAAATACATAAATACTTAGACTTAATATTTTATTTTCAAACATTTGTTTACACATACATTTTAACATGCCAGCCCAGAAAAGATATCTACATATTGTTCTGATTCTTTATAGTTGTATTCTTTTGTGAAATTGGTTTACTTTATACATTTTTATTGTGTATTATTTTATTGTATTAGTATTTATTGTTTTAGTATTTATCTACAATTCTGTTTCTTGTTTAGCAGGAAATGCCGTGCCTCAGCACAACAAAACTTCCTCCTCGACAAAAGTGGCCTCACCGACAGTTACTTCAACGACTGTTAACTCAGCAACTGACATTCCTGCACGCGTGACCCGACAAACTGACACCACAGTGACCAAAACACCATCTATCTCCCCTCAAAATGTCATGTCGCCAGCTTTCCAGCCGAAGGTCGTCATCCAGAAGTTATCTAGGCTCTTGCCCATCTTACCAGCTGTCGGTGTGTCGAAGGGTAGTATGCGAACAGCAAAATCTGCTATGGCAATCAGTACCTCACATTTAAGGTGAGTAATGGGCTTGTACTAGTTAAATATGGGATGGTATGGAATACTAACCACCAACCACCTCACACTATATTCCAGAAGTGCAAAACGACACGCCCCTGATGAGGAAGAAGAGTATGTTTCTGAGGAAGAGGAGCATGTTTCAGAGCAAGACCAGTACAAGTCCATATACTTGTATCATCGCTGTTGTCCAGCATGTCTGGATGGGGTAAGGCCATCTCAGGTCGACATGCATCGTGGTCAAAATCCGCTCCTCATCCCATTGCTTTTTAAGTTTCGGCGAATGACTGCTCGGAGGCGCATCGATGGAAAGGTGGGTGGTGTTTGAGGAAGTTGATTCAGCTACATTGAATGTACGCTACCATTCAAAAGTTTGGGTCGGTAAGATTTTTTTAATGCTTTTGAAAGAAGTGTCTTATGCTGAGCAAGGCTGCATTTCTTTTAAATAAAAAAATATAGGAATATTGTGAAATATTATTACAATTCAAAATAAATGTTTTCTATCGTCAAATATTTTCAGCATCATTAGAACTAGAAAAGAATTTTCAGTATCATTACTCCAGTCTTCAGCGTCACATGATCCTTCAGAAATCATTCTACTTTGCTGACTTTCTGCTCAAGAAATATTTTTGATAATTATCAATGTTGAATTGTTGTGCTGCTTAATATTTTGTGAAAACCATGATAATTTTTCCAGGATTCTTTGATGAATAGAAAGTTCAAAAGAGCAGCGTTTATTTGAAATAGAAATGTTTTGTAACAAAAAATGTCTTTACTGTCACTTTTGATCAATTTAACTTCATCCTTGTAAAAAAAAGAAAAAAAAAGTATTCACTCCTTTAAAAATCATACTGACCCCAAACTTTTGAAAAGTGTTTCTCTGTATGGCAGCTGCACATTAATTTTATTATCGTAATGTCTGCTCTTCGCTCTCTTTAGGTGTTTTTCCACATTTTCTATCGTTCTCCTTGTGGGCGGAGCCTGTGTGACATGCAGGAAGTGCAAGAATACTTGATTGAAACACGTTGTGACTTCGTCTTCCTGGAAATGTTCTGTATGGACCCATTTGTGCTTGTGAATCGCGCCCGACCCCCTTCCACATCAACCGGCCAGCCTCGCCTCTACCTGCCGGACATCTCAGTGGGTAGGGAGGTGTTGCCGGTGCCCTGTATTAATGAAGTGGACAATACTCTTGCTCCTAATGTCACTTACACAAAAGACAGAATTCCAGCTCCAGGTGTTTCCGTCAATACAAGCTTGGACTTCTTGATCGGCTGTGACTGCACAGATGGCTGTCGGGACAGGTACTTGACTAAATAAATAGGTTTGAATTTTAAATTATGGATATCATTATTAAACACATTTTTATTTCTATGTGTGACAGGTCAAAATGCGCATGTCACCAGCTGACCATTGGGGCCACGTCCTTATGCAATGGCGGTCCAGTAGATGTTAGTGCTGGATACACACATAAGAGGTTGCCAACAAGCTTGCCAACAGGGTAAGAAACAACCTCTGACTGATTCTTGTTTGATTACAACGGAATTGCCTCACCAAAATCAGATGTATTGCATCATAGTTACAGTGTTAATTTTATTGAAAAAAAACATAATCATGATCTGCTCCAGATCAGTGCATAACTAGATACACTGTCATTCAAAAGTTTGTGGTCAGTAAGATTTTGTGTAAATGTTTTTGAATGAAGCTTCCTAGGCTCACCCAGATTGCATTTATTTGATCAAAAATTCAGCAAAACAGTACTATTGTGCAATATTATTACAATTTAAAGTAACGGTCTTCTATTTTAATAATATATTATAAAATGCAGTGTACTTTTTCCTGTGATGGCAAAGCTGAATTTTCAGCATAATTTCTCCAGTCTTCAGTGTCACATTATCCTTCTAAAAAAAAATCATTTGAATATGCTGATTTGCTGCTCAAGAAGTATTATGTTGAAAAGTTGTGCTGCCTAATATTTTTATGGATTTTTTTTCCAGGATTCTTTGATAAATAGAAAAAAACACACAAAAACAGCATTTATTTGAAATGGAAATCTTTTGTTATATTATAAATATTTTACTGACACTTTTGATCAAATTAATGCATTTTTGCTGAATAAAAAAAATAAAATCCTACCTCAGCTTTTGAATGGTAGCGTATCATTTTCTCACCTCAAAAATGACCAATGTTGGGTAAAGTTACTTTTAAAAGTAATGCATTACAATATTGCGTTACTCCCTAAAAAAAAAAAGAAATTCAATACGTTACGTAGTTACTTTTAATGGAAAGTTATGTTATTTTTGTGTTACTTTTTCTCATCTGGGCTAGACTTGCCTGTTTGATTTTTAATAATAAATAAACAAAATTTCTAATCTTTCACACCAAAAGTGAAATGAATAAGCCTTCTGCTGGATTGCAGAAGAATAGGTCGCAGTAGAAGTAAGTTCAACACTCTTATTTTAGCAATAAAAACAAAGAAATTAAACAAATGTGATGTTTATCTAAAGTCTTTTTTTTTTCTTAATAGTATGGTTTAATTGGATCATCAAAGGTCACATTGGATAGACACTAAATATATTAGTGTTAACATTTAATTATTGTAGGTTTGCGTAATATTCTGAGTTTGCATTTCACTGTTTTCATTCATTTTGAGGAATACTGAATCTGTTTTTGTACGAGTAAATGCCTGCTCACATTTAGTCTAGAACTACAATAACCATCATGTTCATACAGCACACAATTTGCATTGCATTTATTCCCAATTTCTCTTAACATGGGAACAGAGGTGTCAGTCAATACATGGGAAAACAACGTAACTTACATTGCTTATTTGAAAAAGTAAAAGGTAATGGGCTACTTTACTCATTACTTGAAAAAGTTGTCTGATTACGTAACTCCTGTTTATTATGTAATGCATGACAATCCAACACTGAATATGACATTACACTTATGTTTTCAAACACCCTCGCTCCTCTCTCACTCTCTTTCCATCTCTGTAGGGTGTACGAGTGTAACCCCCTGTGCCGCTGTGACCCGAGAATGTGCAGCAACAGGCTGGTTCAGCACGGTCTGCAGCTGCGGCTGGAGCTCTTCATGACACAGCACAAGGGATGGGGCATCCGCTGCAGAGATGATGTGGCCAAGGGCACATTCGTCTGCGTTTTCACTGGTAAGCAATCATGCATTTGAACCGAAAACCTTTTAGACCCAAACATTATTCCTTACCACCTCCTTCTATCACCTCATAGGTAAAATAGTGAACGAAGACAAAGTGAATGAAGATGACACTGTGTCCGGCAATGACTATTTGGCCAACCTTGACTTCATTGAGGGGGTGGAGAAACTGAAAGAGGGTTATGAGAGCGAGGCGTTCTGCTCAGACACAGAGGTTGAAAGCAACAAGAGGACCTTAACCATGAAAACAGGGCCGTTGCGGAAAAAAACTCTCTACCAAGAAGACTCTAGCAGTGGCGAAGGTGTGTTGAGTGTGTACATTTTCACCATATAACCAAGCAAATGTGTGTCGTTTTACTTGTGTGTGTAACTTGATTTTTTTTTTTCTCCTTTTTCATAGAAAGAGAAGAACCTATGGAGCTGGTCACAGAAGAAGAGGAAATGGAAGGTAAGATGCAGTGTGATGTGAGTGTTATTTATATACCGTTATTGTTTTTATTAATATTTTAAATTAGCCTTTATTTTTTTATAGGTTCAGTTTTCATTTAAATGTTTTGCTATTTTTTTTTACGATTTAGGTTTGATTTATAATTTAAGTATTTTAGTTACTTTTTAGTTGTATTTATTTCCAGTTATTCGTTTTAGTGCTTGAACTTATTTTAGTTAGTTATCTTATTTTTTCTAATTTTCATTTAGGTAAAATTTTTCATCTAATATTTTTTTTATTTCAGCTTTATTTCAATATATTGGTTTAGTTAATAATAATAATCCTAGTTAGATGGAGAGTAAATTGTGACTTTAATCATCCCATTTTGTATAATTTTCTGGTGATGGGGAAAGTAAATATTAGTAACTAATGAGAGAGTATGAAAGTTTAGGGCATACTATAGATGTACCTCATAAAATCTTTGTCATAAAGTGTTAAGACTGGCCCGTTGTTTCAAACTGTTTGATGTGAGTGTTGTTGACATGACCTTAAAACTTACATGTAATTTTTCATTTATGAATTCGACAAAAACCTTTTTCTCCAATTCAAGTTGCATTCAAGTTGTACATTTTATAAGTTCATGAATTCCCTTGGATTTTCCCCTATAATTTTATTATTACTTTATGTTCGACAACATTTAAATGCTCGTGTAGTTGCTTTAGCTTTATCTTTGATATAAAACAGACTAATCCTAAATCCAGTTTTGGAAATTTACAAATTGGGATGCAGCCATGAACAATAAGGTGTATAGGTTGAAATCTAGCAACTTTTTTTTGCATCATTCATGTTGCTCTATTATGTAGAAACTTGCCTGATGTTTTTCTTGGCCTGTCTTCTTTACCTGTTCAGTCTGTGAGTCCTTAGGCGCGACAATACTATCCCATAAGCCACATGAAGCATCTAAAGATGTTCAGAAGAAAGTGACCAAACAAATAAGAGAGGACGGTCAGTTTTTATTCTCTTGAAGAATAATTTTTCATAATTTTATGATTTTAGCATTTCATTGAATTTGCTGAGTCTATCATTTGTGTTTCTAGGTCAAGAGACCTCAGGTCCAAAGCGTTGCTTTGCCATAAAGTCCTGCCAGAGAAGAGTAAAACCATTAGAAACCACTGACACACAAAATGAGAAAACGAGGACAGCTCTGTCTGCCAACAACACCCGCAGACTGTTCAATGGCGAGGAGACCTGTTACATTATTGACGCGAGACAAGAGGGCAACCTCGGCCGCTACATCAATGTAAGCTAAACCTAAGCCTTTTGTGATTGTAAATGTGCCAACAATAATACGAATTTGTAAAAATGATGCACTTTTGGATTTTTGTTTTACCGTTAATCCTGCCTCTCTCAACAGCATAGCTGCAGTCCAAATTTGTTTGTCCAGAACGTCTTTGTGGACACTCACGACCTCCGGTTCCCATGGGTGGCGTTCTTTGCCAGCAAGTCAGTTCCTTGATTCATAACAGCTTGATTATCTATTGAATTGTGTTGATATACTTCAAAATGAGTGATGTTTACCCACGTTTTGATTGGGAACTCTGACTATGGATTTCAGTGTTTCCTAATTCAGGATCATAAATTAACTAAATTCTTAGGGGCCATTCACACAGAGTGTGTTTTTTCTGTTCAACTGCACAAATTTTCAATTTCAAAACATTTATTTTGATATCATTGCTTTTCTGTGTAACGCTAGACGGATGCATTTTTGCAGTTAAAAATGTGAGACGCAGGTCAGTGGAATGAAAAATAGGTGTGCTTCTTTTAACTTGAGCGGCAACAGTCAAACACATCCGTCTAGTGTATGCTTGCATGGAAAAGCAGTGCAGTGGAATGGTCCCTCAGGGCTGGTTCACACAGAACGGGCGGACTGCGGGTCCAATAGCCAAAACTGTTTCGACTCCATACGGTACCCTCTAATAGGCAGCTGCTTTCAAAACGGTCCCGTGCTTATTTGTTTTCACGCTCTGTAGTCTGAAGAACATCAAAGGTCTCTAATTAAAATGCGATTAGCAGCGTTGAGTACAGCGTTCGCGTGATTGACAGCTTCAGTCATTAAGAGTTCCTGTCATCTCTGGTTGCTTTCTGTATAAAATCTATTCGCAATTTGAAAACAAGCTTTATCTTTCAGTTTCAGAATTTCAGGAGAAACAACCGCATTTAAATGCAGAGTGAATCCTCTAAAATATTCCGATAATAAATGACAGTAATAGCTCATATTTGGCTATATGTTCTTTTAATTTATGGAGACCTCTAAGCGTCTGTATTGCCTATGGTGTGATTTATGCACATTTATTGAAAATAGCCTATGTGGGCAGATTGTTCACATGCTGCAGGCATACGTTTTGTTTTGTGTACATGATGGATGCACATTTTTAACTTTTTTTTCTTTTAATTATCATGTTGGGCTGTGTCTTTTTTCATAAATGCATCAACTCAGAATGCATAATTTTGGTCCACACACATATTCACACACACTCACATAATTGCTTGTTACATGAGAAAATAAATAATTTTTGTGTGATTAGATTTAATGCAGGTTCGGGTCGCAGTCTTTATTTAATATGGGCCGGGTACAGAATTAAATTAGTGCTGCTGTCGGATAATGGGTCGGCTCATCTGATAAGTACTTCGAGTTTACCAAAACAGGACCCGTGAAGGACTCTGTCAGGGGCCATTCATACAGTGTATTTTTGCAGTTAAAAACACAAGACGCATGGAAGTGGAACTTAAAAAAACGCAAGGTCTCAAGATACGTTGCATAATGTTTACATAAAAAAACAATGGAAACGTAGCACAGTGGAGTGGAATTCTGTGCGAGACTGCAAAAGGCGCAAGACTTGAGCATTCTGTGTGAACAGTCCTTTAGCCATATTTGAATTGCCTTGTAGACAGAATCTTAATGTGTTTGTATGCGGTTTTTCCTGTCTTCTGTGTTTACCAGGCGCATCAAGGCAGGTACGGAGTTGACGTGGGATTATAACTATGAGGTCGGCAGTGTGGAGGGGAAGGTTCTGCTCTGCTGCTGTGGCTCACTGCGCTGCACTGGGAGACTGCTCTGATCTGCCACTTTTATCATAAAACACTAAATCTGTCATTGTGTTGTTGACTTTCATCAACATGTCTGAAACGTAGGCGTGTCACTGTCCTGGAAGAACATTCCATAAATGTGACCCACTGAATATGAAAAGTGTAATACAATGTTTTTATTCTTTTTAACCTCTACAAAAAATGTGAATAGTTATGTATTTGTGTGTAAATAAAATTTGCAAGTATCAAAAACTACTTTAATTGTAAGATTTGTCTTGTATGTTGTTTTTTCAGTCAAATATGCAAGTGTGCATTGGAAAATAAAGCTTAATATGAACAATACCATTAAAATAAGCTAATTTATAGTAAATCTATCGGCAAACCTATAAGAGAACTTGCTATTTATATTAAAAAAAAGTTAACTACTGTAGATTCCTTACATATATATATATATATATATATATATAAATGTGTGTGTGAAGAAGACACTAGTGGCTATAACTATGCGTGTGTAGTGTAGTAACTATGCTTACCGTTGTTTCAACCAAAATTACTACAATTATTACTACTGTAAAAATCATAATTTAGTCTCCTCCTACCCAACTATTTTTGGGTAAATAAACTTTGGGTAACATATGGCACATTTTTGAGGGTTATCATAATGGAATAAATAGAGCACTGTTCACAGTGCAAATGGCCCGCGCGCGTGGTATAAACAAGAAGCTTTTGGAGGAGGGACCGGAAGTAGTTTTTTTTTTCTACACTGTTTATTTGGTCTTGAGTGAGAAAATTTAGCCGAAGCGTCAACACGGATTTTCTTTGGGATAAACGGACAGGGCTGGCTGCTAAAACGGTGAGTACAATACATAATGTTATTGTCTGCCACGTTTTGCCTCTATCTCAGCCGAAAAGAACAAGAACGAGCATTTGAGAAATGGCCAGTTGAAGATTAGAAGATCTCAAAATGGCCGTCGACGCGTAAAGAAGCTATCAGCTAGAAAAAAAAATAGCCTATTTATCTTCCGTTTTCAAAAGTTACGACACCATGTCATGTATCGACATTACCGCACGAATTTTAGTTTAACATTAGAGACGATTATTAATTGACTTCCTTGCCGTTACGCTACAAAAGAAATGGGAATTCAAATAACTTTAGCTAGTTGGTTAGCCTATCTCTACGTTGCTGCAAATATGCCGTTTTTTCTTGTTATAATGCATTATAAACATCTGATCACATTAATCCCTATAATATAGTTTATTTCGAGTTAATGAGTATTTTCCTTATATGTTGTTTGTTACAGCTTGGTCTGCGGTTTCTCTGCTAAATATAGAAATTGGCTCGAATAACTGGCTCTTGATATAGTTTGGGGCAGAATTTCTCTAAGAATGTATTTCAAATGCCAGTTTACTTTTTTCCAGATTATAAATGCTCTCGAATTAATTTAATTTAATTCTTATTTCTTTGCTAAATTAATTTTCTAAAGCCTCATACGATTTGTATGTTTACATATGTTCATTTTATGAAAAATACCACGATCAATATAAAAAAAATAAAATAAAAAAAAAAGGCCTGTGTGTTATCCTTGATAATATTTAAATGTATATATTTTTGTGTGTTTTCCATGCAGACCTTATTGGTCTTTGGTGCTTATTACTGTGTCTATGTGTGTCAACAACCAAAAGAAAATATAAATTAAATTTTATCAATTAAATTAAAATGAAAATCAGCCTTCTTCATGTTTAAAACAATTATCTGTCTGTTCTCTAAACACCCATTCTAGACCTGCCTCTCTAAACTGCCAACATATGGACAGTCATTTGACTTGTCAGTTGCCTCCCAAAAGTCACAAGATTAGTGAAGCACTTACATTTTATTTTCTTGATTATCTTAATAAATGTTATGTTATTATCTTGAGCAGATGCCACACTCCAGACGGTACCCGTCCTCAGAGAGGGCCAGCCACAGCAGCTACCAAGATCGTTATCGGGACAGAGACAGAGAGCGAGGGAGAAAACCTCGGCATCGGCGCTCACCGACATTCTCCTCCAGCAGTGAACGTGAGAGGAGAGGGAGAGGACACAGGCAGGAGGCCGGCTATGCCCGATCCAGGAGGTATGATCGTTGTGTAGTGATGAAAGCACTGAAAAAAATCTGTGAAATATTATAATAGTAATATTTCCTTTCATAAATATGTCAATATATAGGCTCTGTCTGAAATGGCACCCTAAACACTTGCGGTCTTCCTACGAGTCTGCACTTTCGTGACCAGGCTATTGATTGTGGTTTTAAACTATTTTTTTATTGTCAGAACTTGACAAACATTTTTCTTTTTGCATTCTTTACACTTTTCCAGTCTTTTTTCCTCAACAAAACAATATTTCTGCATGTTTTAACAGTTTTGTTGCCTGACTTTGATGGCACATATCTTCAGCACAGTTTGCAGTGCAGGCTGCAAATATTAATATCACATTTTGTCTCTAAGAAATGCATATTTTGACATTAGCTTGAGTTGACAGTAGTAATAGCTTGAGTTGGGATGCGAATGTAAATTTATGTTCATTAACAAAAACAGTAGCATCTGTAGAAATTGTTACAACCTCATTTTTATATGGTAAAATTTAAATATTCTGACTGAGTTTTATAAAAAATAACCATTGTTCTTCCTTGGTAGCATACAGTTAGATCATGATGGCCAGTTAAAACCATATAGCACCTCAGTACCATGGTAAAATTTAACTATATGGTTTCTTTGGTATATGGTTTCCACACAAATTTTAGTTAAACAATAGAGACGATTAATAATTGACTACCCATTAATTGACAGTCAATAATTGACTATCATCTTCCCAGCTACGACAACCGTTCTTCGGACCGCAGGCCGTACGACAGACACTACGGCGAGAGCCATCGGCGCCTGGACCACAGCCGGGAACGGGACAGGGATCGCGACAGGGAACACGGGACGCCGAGCAACTACTTCTCCCGCGACGCCTCGCCCAGCTACGACTACCGACGGGGCCGCGATCGGGACCGCGAGGACTCGTACCGGAGGAAAGGCAGCAGGCGTAAGCACAAACGAAGGCGGCGTAGAACCAGGTCCTATAGCCCATCCTCCTCGGTGAGTACTTCAATACCCGAGCCTGCTCTTTCCCACCCCCAAATCCCTTCTTCTCTCTCTACCTCTACACGCTCCTGTCTCTCTTTCTCCATAACGCTTTTCTTTTCCACAGCCCCAGGATTTGGTAAGTATGAACTCTTTTTGTTTTATGTTCTTTTTGTTGACATTTTGTCTTTTTAATAGTGATAGCCTAAGTCTTGGCTTTCAGTGTTTATAATCGAATTGGCCTAACTGTAACATTATAGTGAGACTCAATACAGTAGTCATTAATGTAAACATTAAGTAGTAAATGTGTTTGTTGGGAAAGCCTCTGTAATATCTCATAACTCTCATCCATTCTTTATCTTGCTCTATCTACACGCCTATATAACTCTTTCACTGTTTTTTATGAAAACATATAAAGTTGCTCCATAACTTCAGCTCTTTTTAATTTTATTTCCAGTCTCCCAGTCGAGCAACCTGTTTCTTTTGTCATGTTGTGAATTAGCAATGCCTTCACTCATGTGCTCTTCTATGAGTAAATGTTGATGCAGGTTGCTTTTTGTGACTTTTTGTCAGGGTTGCTAGGCAGAGGGATGAGGGGGAGTTTGAAAGCAAGCAAGAAGGGAGGGGTAAAATGTTATCTTTGACTTGATCCCTTGCACTATATCCCTATCGTTATATATATCTCCTCACGTGGTGTCATACGATTCGCCCCATGACCACCAAACCTACCTACAACAACTACAACACTGCTCATCTTCGTCGCCGTGGCTACGGCTGCCCCCCTCCACTCTCCCCGCTCCGCCCACCTCCCCTCCTCCCTCTGCGGTCGTGGCGTGATCTCTGACCTGTGACCCTGGCCGGGGCCGAAGCAGCGGAGTGACAGCGGGACACGGGCACTGTGTGTGAGGGACGACGAGGAGGGTCACCTGATCTGTCGGAGTGGCGACGTCCTGCAAGAGAGATGTACACACTGCCACTACTACTACTCCTCTACTCCTATATCGTAACCTTTCTCCCTATCAGTACCAGCACACACACAGGGGAGGGCAGGAGGTCATGATCATGATCATGATTGGTGGTGATGATGATGCTGTCATAGAATGTTCTCCCCTTTTGCCGGAACAGGCAAGAGGGAAGGCATGTCGAACATGTCTTTAGTAGCTCCTTTTTTTATTCTTTTCAGTGGGGATGGGGTGTTTGTATTGCTGTGTAGAAGTATTATGATCCTTTTTAATTCTTGACTGCCAGGTTCCCAGATTTAGCTTTTTTTCCTAGTCCCATATTATTCTGGTCTTGTTGAAGCATTTGGCTACATCAAGATTCACATTTACCCCTACATCGTATGCTGTCAATCATTTCGATTTAAAGATTTGATTGCTGTGACATGCACAATATTTCCATAGGTACTAGTATGCATGTTTTTTTGTTTTTTTTTTGTAAATGCAGTCGTTTTAGTTTTCGAATTAGCTTAAAGCAGTCTCGTTGTTTTAAAATCCCTCAATTAAACGTATTTATTAGGGGTCCTTCTGCGTCGGACCTACGCAAAGTCTGTTTCTTTGCGTTTTTTATTTTTTAAACAAATGCAGACTATTTTCGTTGTTGAAAAAAACCATGCTTTATTCCTTTCATCGAGAGTGTGCGTAGTGATGCTTGTCGTATTTTTTTTTTTAGGTTAATCTGAATAGATAGTCACAGTTAAGATTAAAAATGTGATTCTAGGAAACTTGTTTAGGATTTTCTCTTTAAATGCGCTGTCTAATTAAGCTCTTTACATCTCCCCCTCCCCTTTTCTCTACGTCTTTTTCCCTCTATTTGTCTCTTAGATGAGATTGTCAGCACTTTGGGCGAGGGCACCTTCGGGAGGGTGATGCAATGTATTGATCATCGCAGGTGAGCGTCGTCGCTTAGCGACCAATCAGCTGCTATATTACAAAACCAACATGGTGTGTGAACTTCAAACAAAATGTGTTTCTTTGTCTGTCTAGTTAGGCTGAAAAATATTTGCTCTGGTAGGTAAAAATGCAGTGTGTGATTATTCCAGACAGTAAGAAAATGAAGAATTTTATGGGGGGAAAAATTAGCATGGCAGCTGTTTAGTGATTCTTTAGTGATTGTCAAACACGACTGAATAAATCCAATGTGCTTTTTCATTTACAAAAATGCAGGTTATTAGTGTTTTGAGCTTGTTTTCAAGATTGTATTCAGGACCGTATTACAGAGCCTCTAAAAAGACCTTTGCAAAAAGAAAAAAATATACAGACTTTTGTGTGCGCACAAGAAACCACTTAACTTTGCATATAGGACAATGCACACTGAGCCACCTATTGTGCCTTCAGCGTTAAAGCAGACCTAAGGCCTTGAAATAGGACGTTCTGCCCTAATGAGAGCTGATTTTTGAACACTTTTTTATTTTTATAGTACCACTCTATTTTATAGACCCTTGAATTTGACAAATAGGACAATGCACACAGCCATATTGTGCCATAAGCCCATTTTGTGTCATGGTTTCTCTGCCGCCACAGAGAATGCCTTAAATAGGACATTAGGCCTTGATTATTAGAGTTACTACCCTAAGGAAAGTCCAATTTTGAGCAAATAGATCTATTAATTCATGTGCATCCATGCTCTTATTTTTTTCATAGTAAGATGGCAGTGACGCATAAAAGAAATAGCTTATAGTGTATATATACAACTAGAAATTGTATTGCGTAAGCACACACACATTTTCAGTGCGCATGTGAATAGTTTCTCAAGGGCACAAAAAAAAGTTTATTTTGTGCATGCAGAAGTATGTATATTTTTATTTTATTTTAGGTGCTCTGTATTTTGCAACTTTGAGAAAATCAATGAAAAAAAAACCTTAGAAAATTTTAATATTTACAGATGACTACTATATACCAAATATAAAGCTGAAAATAATGCAGTATGAACCATTTATGGTAAATATGGTCTGAAAATCTACAGAGATTTGGAAATTTGAGTCTGGAAAAGTCTGGAATTTTTTTAATTGCAAAATGTGAAGGAACCCTGAAATATTCAGTGAAATAAGTACCATCCCAGATCAAATTTTTCAATGCAGAAGTAAGCTATTTCTTGTGATTTCAGATTAGGAATAACAAAGTGCAGTAAATGGTGTAACTATTTGCTCTACAAACCATTGTGTTTGATTATGATCAGTTAAAATAATATGAGTACCAGTTTGCAGTATCAAGCAGCATAACGGACTGTTTTCGTGCGGCCGACACCGGAAGCCCTTGCGCATTCAAGGTTAAAATGGCTGTGCTCACTAACGTGGATATACCCATAAATATAGTTTATTCCTTTGATTGCAGGGTTGAAAACGTGTATGCAGTTAGAAAGACTATCTGACAGATAAGATAAGAGATCATTGCAATGTTTAAACTAATGTTCTTCTGCTTGGTTAAGGGGTGGAGCACATGTTGCTCTGAAAATCATCAAAAATGTGGAGAAATACAAAGAGGCTGCCCGGCTGGAGATCAACGTACTGGAAAGAATCAATGAAAAGGATCCTGAGAATAAGAAGTGAGTTGGCAAGAGAATCTTTATAAAAATAAGCATTTGAGGAATTCCTCAAATTCCAATTTGAGGAATTGTGTATGGAGTACTTAAACATCTAGGTGAAAATTTACCTTAAAATACACCAAAGACAACTTGGATGACTTGCTTGCAAAATTCCACTTTTTAACCTGTCTACTTTTCTCTCTTTCTCAATTCCTTAGTTTGTGTGTGCAGATGTTTGACTGGTTCGACTATCATGGCCATATGTGTATTAGTTTTGAGCTCTTGGCTCTCAGTACTTTTGATTTCCTCAAAGAAAACAATTACCTTCCATACTCCATCAGCCAAGTGCGTCATATGGCTTACCAGGTCTGCCTGGCTGTCAAATGTAAGTAGATATTCAGTGTTTTTTCACAAATTATAGTTGGACTCCATTTGCCTTGTATTAAATAGCCAGTTCTGCAGTTCATAGTATTGTGGTCTGTTTCTCCTCCTCTGCAGATCTGCATGAAAACAAACTGACCCACACAGATCTGAAACCAGAGAACATTCTCTTTGTCAACTCGGACTTCACAATCACATACAATGTGGAGAAGGTAATGAAAGAGCTTTGAACTAAACCAATATTTTTTTGTGTGTATGTTAACATATCATCATTAGCTATTGAAAACCCCATTAGTGGGCCATTAAAGGAAATGCATATTAATGAACCCCCTTCTCTCCGAGGTAGAAGCGAGACGAGCGTACTGTGAAGAGCACAGCAGTGAGGGTGGTGGATTTCGGCAGCGCTACATTTGACCACGAGCACCACAGCACCATCGTTTCTACCAGGCATTACAGAGCACCTGAAGTTATTCTAGGTAAAGACAATCATGCCTCATTTGACTGATCAAACGGCATGTATTTTAGCAGTTCACAATATCCTGAATTTGAACTTGAATAACTTTTGTTGTTGGCATGAAGCGAGACCAGTTAAGGCACAGGACTAGAATGGGTTAATCGCTGCAGCAACAGCAGATTAGCTTCTTCTTTTCCACCACAAGGAATTTAATTAGTCAGTGACTTCATTCAACAGACTGCAGGGAATCGTCGAATGTAATATTGGTTGCCATGAAAGCTGATACCCAACCTTAATCTGTTATGAAATATCCTGCATGTTGCTTTGCTGTTATTATAAAAGAGTAAACGGGTACTGATATTATATGTGCACTACTGTTCAAAGGTTTGGGGTTGGTAAGATTTTTAAATGTATTAGTCTCAAAATACAGTGAAAACAGTAATGGTGCACAGAAGTCTGAAGTAGTGAGTTTTAGGTATTGGGGTGCAGAGCAAGTGGTTGTTCTGTAGGCAAACATCAGTGCTTTGAATTTGATGTGATTGCCAATTGTCTTATTTTAAAGGGGTCATATAATGGTACATGCACTTTTGCAAGTTGATTGTACTGAAATGTGTGTTGGCAGTGCCTTTACATAACCATCATATAATGATAAAAATCCATCCAGTGTTTTTTTTTTTCAATCTCCTTATGTTTTCCCGTCTCAAATCGAGCCGTCTGACCGTGTGACGTCACACGGTTGGATGCCCCTCCCACGATTGTTAATTGACAGCAGCGTTTCAACACAGACCCTCTCTGAGCGAGCTGTCATCATAGTCTGTCGTTGTTGATACGCTGGAGCAGAATGGCGTCTAAGCGATTGTGGTGTTCTGTTCTTGGGTGTAATAACGAACACCGCAGTCATTTTGATGTTCCTAAATCCGAACCGCTGAAGACGCAGTGGCTGAGTTTTGTTTTCGAAGGGAATATTACCCACGATCAACATCAATGCTTTCATGTTTGCACGAATCATTTCTCACCAGACTGCTTTATAAACGAGGGTCAGTATAAAGCTAAAGTTAAAAGTTTTTCATGACCATTAGCTGTAACATAAATCTGGCAATGAACTAACGTATACATCAGTAAACACATAGCATTCATATCTCACTACTCTACCCTGCCAGTACACAAAGATAGATCAAAGTGACATTACGTTAACCAACCATTCAGAAACGTCCTGTTCGAGCCTTAATTGTCGAACTTCTTCGGGGCCGTCATCTTGTTCCGGGTCCGACTCCGGTTCAAATTGATACGGTTGCACAGATGTGTCCTCAGAGACTCCGGCTACCATTCTTTCTCCAAAATATACCCTCAACTGTTGTCAAGGTGACACTCAACAGGGTTTTTCCTGCATAGAGAATTATGAGGCGGCCGCCTCCGTCAAATTTCATGCCGATATGCTCACACAAAATCGCTGCAAAAGATGCTTTCCAACAGGTTTTATCGTAGTTTTTGTTGACTTACAAGTCAATGGAGTTGGACAAAAACTACGATAAAACCTGTTGGAAAGCATCTTTTGCAGCGATTTTTGTGTGAGCATATCAGTGAACACCCCGACCACTCTGTGAGTTTCACGTCTTTGTAAACGAAAGTTTAATGCGTTTTAGGAAGGATTGTTCCAGTGCACCTATGCAGCCATTGTGGAGGTGGGGGGGGGTGCTACCACAGAAACCTAAAATTCTCAGGCCAGCAGCATGTGTCCAAATTTCAATCTTAACCGTTCTATTTCATCAGAAACGATCTAAAAACACGGCTTAAAGTGTAAAATACCGAACTTGTCCTTTAAATGGCGTGCTGAAAACAGAGCTGTTTTTGACCAGGTAAAAGTGTGTTACACTTTTGTGTTAGTGTTTTCTTACAATACTACCGGTAATGAGAATTTTTAATTAAAGTATATTACAAACTTTTCTTTTAGACCCTAAAGAATCATATTAACTAGTACAAAAATGGCATTATATGACCCCTTTAAATAATTTGAAGTCATCTTAAGGCCTCCTTAAAAGTTTAATGAGGCCCCCTGGTTGAGGATCACTAACCTAAACGATTTGCACACGTGCTTCTGACTGATACTGTACAGTGTCCTGCAAGGTTATGATGCAGTACCATGATGTCACCACTAGATGACTATTGCCCAAAATAGTGTCCCAAATTGTTTTGCCTTGCAGAATTGGGCTGGAGTCAGCCGTGTGACGTGTGGAGTATAGGCTGCATCCTCTTCGAGTACTACCTCGGCTTTACTCTCTTCCAGGTACAAAGTCTAGCTCCGCTACTTCCTTTTCGTACCACTTTTCTGAGTCATGACAGCAGGTCTACACAGCCACTCTTGTTTATGTATGTGTTCACTAAGCAGCTTAAGATCAGGTAGAATCTGACCAAAGGGTCACAGGTGTCCATGCATGCACACTGTAGCCAAACACCTGTTGTTTACCCTTTGACCTCAGATGCGCTCACTAATGCGCTCTATTTCTCATGCACATACAGCTCACTGTATAGGAACATATGTTGACCTGCATTGTAAAAACCCAGCAAAAACATGTTGCTAAAGAGTCTGTTTATCATCAACTAAGTAATGTTCATCAATCCTAATGTTATACATTCTTTTTTTTAATCTCTCAGACTCATGATAATCGGGAGCATTTAGCCATGATGGAGAGAATTTTGGGCCCTGTTCCTTCCCGTATGATTCGTAAGACTAGGTAAGTTTTTAACACTATTAACTGGGATTTTCTTAAGTCTTTGAATAGTTTCCATGTCACTCATGCTTGTATGCGCAGCAGGTTGTGCAACTGAAATGATCATTTCTTCACCGCACAGGAAACAGAAATACTTTTATCGAGGACGCCTGGACTGGGACGAGAACTCTTCAGCAGGAAGATACGTCAGAGAAAACTGCAAACCTTTACGGGTAAGTAACACTGTTTTATAGGCTTCATATTTTGTGCCTGCAATTGAATGTAGTGGATACATTTGTTTTTGAATGTTTATGTAAATATGGGTGGTCATATGTTCCCTTCCTCTTTCTCTCTCTCTCTCTCTCTCTCTCTCAGAGATATGTTCTATCTGAAGCTGAAGAGCATCACCAGCTGTTCGATCTGATCGAGGCCATGCTGGAGTATGAGCCGACGAAGCGTCTTTCTCTCGCTGCGGCCCTGAGGCATCCTTTCTTTCAGAGCACCGTCAGCGGCGCTGACCAGAACGCTGGAAAGAGCTGGGAGGGAAACCGCGACATCAGTCGGTGACAATATTCAACTTCAACCAACGTCACTGTCGTATGCCAAAAAAAAACTCAAGGACTCTCATGCCAAGAGAGTTAACATGGAGCTGAACTGACATTGATTTAAGTTTTATAGTGCAAGAGGAATGAAGCCGTTGCACAGCATATGATTTCTCAATCATCTTCCCATAATGTGAGAACAGCTCTATGTGCAGCAGGAGAATATGAGGAGCTTGGCGCATCTAGAAGATCCCAGTCAACTGACATGCTTGTACATGTTGGACTTTCAGAGATTCGCTGAGTGAATCTACCCTCCCAAGTTCAGTTCTTCCAGCCAATTGTGGCTAATGACAGTCATAAGCGGAGGGAAAGTGGTTTGATGGGGGGAAAAAGCATTAATGTAACACTCCATTTCAGAAAATAACTGACAAAACAAGCATCACTGTTACAATATAATTATTTATCGGGCGAATACGTTTTGTGCATTTTAGCCCTTAGCTGATAATCGCAAATGCATCGCGACACTGTTTGTATTCAGTTCAATTCAAACCAAGTAACAGAGCTGCAGTGTCCTGGTGATTGTGTCCCTCAACATGTTTACAGTATTTATTTAGTTAACCGGATGTCTCCTTTTGTGTGTTTGTATGGATTTGACTGTATAAATGTGTAAATACAAATAAACATGTTGTGACTATAGAATAAAGAGCCTGTATGTTTGCTTGCTGTGAATGTTTTCACAGTGAGGTCTCCAGGCAAAATGTTTTTACAATCCAAAAAGTTCTTGTCAAGTCATTTTCTACATCGATTGTATGTGTTCATGTGATATTCTATGCTGATATGAATTAAACGTTTGGCACTTAGTTGGGCATTAGTGCAGTGCTTTAATTCTGCATTATTCATCATCAGGAAAGACAGAAAACATGGAATCTACAGCCCTCTGTGGTTTTTAATAATCATCCCTCAGAAATAGTTTGAAGCTCTCTGAGTTTTAAGTCTTTAACATTTTTTTTTTTTAACAATGGATATGAGGCATACATTTAACTATTAACTTGTAAGACTAACATATTCTAGAATGCCTCTTATTTTTGAGAATAATATTTTGAATATGTAATCTTTTACCTGCCTAGTCGTATAGTAGTAAAACACATCTTTTAATTCCTTATCTAGAGCCTTCACTCTTCCAATTTTACATCTTTGTTCAACTAAATTGAGGTACTTGTTCTATACTCTTGCAAGAAAAGGTTCTATATAGAATCTTAAAAGGGTTCAGCCAAGCGATTCATATACAGAATTTCAATTTTATGAATTAAACAGCTTGTAAACAATTGAAATAACCTGTTAAACATGAAAGTAGTATAATGCAGTCATTTAGGACATTTCTCTTAATTTTAAAGAACTTTTTTGACGTACAGTTGTAATCAAAATTATTCAACCCCCATTGAAAATCAGGTTTATTGGCAACATTTACAGACTGTCAGTTGTTGCAATAAGTTAAACAAAAGTAATTGAAATGGCTCAACACAAATATTTCAAGTGGTTTCCCCAAATTCAACTAAAAATGCAACTTTTAATGACTTCTGCAGTCTCAAAATTATTCAACCCCTTCATGGCAAGCATTTTCAGTACTGTCATGACCTGCTGCAAACGAGATGTATAACCAGACACCAGCTTCTGGCAGCGTTTCTGAGGAAACTTAACCCATTCCTCATGAGCAATGTCCTCTAGTTCAGTAATATTCTTGGGTTTGCGTGCTGCAACCGCCAGAGATTTTCTATGGGGTTCAAATCAAGTGACTGTAGCCACTGTAGAATCTTTCAGGACTTCTTCTGCAACCAAGCCTTGGTGGAATTTGAGGTATGCTTGGGATCATTGACCTGTTGGAAGGTCCATCGACGCCCAATCTTCAGCTTCCTCACTGACAGCATGACGTTTTCTCCTAGGATTTCCTGATACTTCAATCTATCCATCTTGCCTTCCACACACTGCAGGTTTCCAGTGCCAGAGGATGCAAAGCAGCCCCAGAGCATCACCGAGCCCCACCATGCTTAAGTGTAGGCACAGTGTTCTTTTCAGCATATGCTTCCTTCTGCTGATATTGTCATTACTGCTGATTCATAGGACCGAAAAGTTTAGTTTCATCGCTCCACAGAACAGATTGGAGACAACTTGTGCTTTTGGGTCAGTAATGGTGTAATTCTTGGAGTTCAGCATGGAAAACACATGTGTTTAGTACGTGCCTTTCTGTGCAAGCTGAAACCTCAGTGCTTGTTGCCACCAAGTCTTGCTGCAAGTCTTTTGCAGTGACTCGAGGGTTTTTCTGAACTTGCCTTCTCAGAAATCTGGTTGCAGCCGTTGATAGCTTACATTTTTGATAGCCGTTGATAGCCCCATCCAGGTAGTGTAACCACTGTTCCTTTAACTTTGAACTTGCGAACTATGCTTCCAACGGTGACATTTAGTGCCCTCGCTATCTTTTTGTAACCTGTTCCTTGTTTGTGAAGGGTGATTTCCTTCACTTCACTTTGTGAAGGTGACAGTTTTTGCTACAACAGTTTTTGCTAGTCTAGCTGCAGCATTTTAAACTAAATGGAAAGCCATCATTGCAATAATGCAACAATGGCATTGATTCTAAAAATATACTGTATATGCAAAAGTAGAGCATGAAAAAAGGATCATGTGCAAAGACTTATTTGATGTAAATTTAGCATTTCAGAGAATTGTTTTTTTAATTAGACCTCCTTTCCTCATTCATGGCCAAAAGATTTAAAGATCACAGCTAACTGAGTAGACAATCACAGGAAAGCTCTTTCACAAACACCTTTTCTCTGACCAGCCAACAAGCTTTATTTAGAAAGCATCACTCTAGCAGACGTAATCTGATAAGAGTGATCTAGTGATTTCAGACCTATTGTCAAATAAGTAACAGACTATAATGTACCCAAAATTCAACAGTAATACAGTATTTGTTTAAGAGTGCGCAAAAAAAGTGAACTTAGCAATGACCAGCAACAATAATGTTTACATATAGGTAAACATTATAATACAATATAATATAATAAATGAGAAGCATGAATCATTTTAAATGACTTTACTGTAGTGTCAAATTGTGAATGAACTAGAAACAGGTTGTTTTAGGCTGAATAGTGTATCAGCTGTTGATGTTAAAAAAAGCTTTTCGTCATGTCATTCTTTCAACACTGACTTCATTCACATGTTTGTTGTCTTTAAACCTCCTCAATCTGTTTTCCTTCCTACCTTCCCATCTGTTGAAATGAAGGATCTTAGCCTTAATCTGTTAAGATCAGTGATCAATCAACAGGTATCTTTTTCTATAAATTTAAATAAAACAATAGTTGGTCAGCTTCACTACATTGATGCTTACACATATGAGTTGAACTGATATTAGCAGCAAAATATTAGTGGTTTCTTCTCTCTCACGTGGCTGTGAAACTCCCACCATCGCTAATGTGATTATAAACAATTACGTCATTTGAGTATTAGCTGGGGAGAAATGCAGGGAGGGAGCTGGGTTTAAAAACATGTAGCTCAACAAGAAAAGCTAAGCAGATGAGTTTGGACGTCAGGTTCCTTACATCAAATGAAGAGTTTCACCAGACATCAGGTATGTTGGACCTTTATGCTAAATGTTTTTCTGTCATTATGTTCTACATGAAGAATTTAAGAGTTTATTGTAGTATTTTTCTTTATTATTTTACGGCTATTATTTATTACATTGTTCGTTTATAAATACTGTGCATTTGACCTAAGCAAGGATTTTGAATAAAATGCATATTTCTGTATTGTAAATATACTAGAATGAGTATTCTTTCTTCATATGTAAATGTTCAAAGATTTTTGTATTTTTTTTTAAAGAAGTCTCCAAAGCTGATTTAAAATACAGTAATTGCTATTATTTATTACATTGTTCGTTTATAATTCCCATTCCGTGTATTTGACCTAAGGAAGGGTTTTGAATAAAATGCATATTTGTGTATTGTAAACAGAGTAGAAAGAGTGATTATTACATATGTAAATGTAGATTTTTTTGGTTTTTAAAAGAAGTCTCCAATGCTCACCAAAAGCTGATTTAAAATAGTCATCTTGAGAAAATATTGTGAATGTAAAATTCCTGTGTTCTAGCCTATGTAAATACATTTTCACATGTATTAATGTCTAAATAAGTAAAGGCAATAAAAAATGCAAACACTTTATAAATATTTCTACTGCCATAGTGGGTTTTTTGTGGTTGGTTGTAATTTTGCAGTATTGTTTTCTATAAAACTGACTGGTCTATGTGAATTTTTTCTAGGTGTTAATCCAGCCTGTAGGCCTGCTTACATTTATTCATTAGACTGGGTCATATGAAACTGGAATATCTGGAATACACTTCCTTACTGAAATATCCGTAATTTTAACTTTTGGACTTCAGTATCACCGAGTTTGACAAAGACTCAAAGATATCCGCGTTCTTTACCAAGCTTAAGAAGAGATGGACGCCGTGGTGAAGAAGTCTCTGGGTGCTCCTCTCCGACAGCTGACCAGCTGCTTTACTGGGAACCAGGATGGATTTAGCCGGAAAGGCAAGAGCGTGCGCCGGAAGAGCGCCCCCTGCTGCTACGGTCAGACAGCACATGACTCGTCCTGGTTAAGGACTTACCAGGCAGACCTACACAGGGAAAGGTACAGCAAAAAGCCTATACAGTTATTAGACACTTAAATAGTCCGTATAAATCCAATAGCTTTAAAATTTGATTGTTTATATTCTGTTTGAACAGGAAATTAAGGCAAGTCAAGGTTGCGCAGAAGAACGCAGAAAGAGCCGCAATGAGGACACATCACAGAAGTCCACACCGCTTCACAAAGGTACGGGTGTTCTGTCTGCCGCCACTTTAAACATATATTTGCCGGAACAGCGGAATATAGTGGCTTACCTTTAGCATTTGTATATTTTTCAGGCACCGGTTCAGAGGGCAAACCTAAAAAACAAGACCGCCACCAAAAATGACAACTCTCTTTTTGGTGCCTTCCAAGGGCTCAGTCTCAGCACGAGTGGAGCACAAACATCATCGAGTGCAGATCCATGCAAAATTATGTGAAGACAGAGAAGAAACACATTTCAAGTGACTCTGATGGTGTTACATCTTACTATCCTTATCCAGTTTATTTCTTGGTTACCAAGAAGAATTTACTTGAAAATGCTGGGAATAATAATAATAAATATCTCAATTCTGAGGTGAATTATGACCTGCAGATGCTGCATTCCAGGAATATAATCTGATTGAGATATATCACGATTATTAGGTCATGAGACCTCATTGCAAATCAGGGTTTAAAACTAAAACTAAAAAATATAATATAAAAATCTAAATATAATAAAAAAATGTTTAAAATCAAACAAATGGTACTTAAAATGATACATAAATTATTTGAAACATTCTTAACTTTAAGTCACTAAAATTTGAAAATTAATTTTCTCTGGTGGTCTCAGACTCATGTTTGTGCAATTCATGTTATCTCCATGTTTCCAGTTCTTCTGAATGCTCAACTTCAGTCATGTACAGTATTAAAAACAACTGAACTCATTTTGTTTCTCAGATGCCTCAAACTGCATTGACACTAAACAACTTAACCAGTTTATGACAGCTTATGTTTCTTTACTTACATTTTTCCAATAAAGATGATCCACATTTGATCATTTTGCATGGTGAAATGGTGTTGTATTTACGTAAGAAAATGTAATTAGTGGCTGCAGCACAACATTATCACAGTACGCACAGAGCTTTGAAGGACATGATCCAGCACATTTGGCCATGTTCCCCACCTGTTTGTTGAAAGACTGTGTACATCAAAGGCTGTGTCTTTAATTATTTTCATCGTCCTCCTCTTGCTCGCCAAAGGTAAGCATCTCACTTAAGCTTGGGTTCAGGAACACGATACTCGGCACTTTACAGGATTGACAGTAGTCGAAACATGATACCTTGAGACACTGAATTTAATTTACTGAAGACCTGATGTGAGCAATACGCCACTGCATGACACTTGTCACACTTTATCTAGTGAATTTTTAGGTTTACTTTAAGTCAATTACTAAGCACATATATTTCCATTGTTTTCCACCCTGGCCTGGAGGCAAAATACAATTCAACAGTCCATAAGTTCACCTTTTGTGTAACCCATATATGCTGTCACACTGTATGGGGTAAGTTGTCACATTGGGAACCTGCAGTTTCACACTGATTTGAAATATGATATATTATTTCTAAATATACAAGCTATATGGTTTTCAGCCAAATTTAAACAGTAAAACAATCAATAAAACTTCAGCAAAACTTAAGATAAATAAAATCAATGAAACTTCAAGAATGGAAAAGGTGACATGCAAAAATACCCAATCATTGTTTGGGCTAAAAAGACAAATTAATTCATTTAGAAAGTTACAACATGACAACTTACCCCAATAAAATGTGATGACATTCTTGGTAAAATAGCTACTTGTCTGAATGTATGCTACTATCATTTAAAAAATATATATATTTTTTTTTTACTAGTATGATATTAAAATATAATTTGGAGGATAAAATTCACAAAATTACTCTAATTTAGGAGGGTTTGAATCCCACAAACAAAACCACAAATTGACAAAACATTTTTTATTATTATTGTACACTAACTGAATATCTAAAAATTAAACAATAAACAAATATTAATAAAGTAATTTACTGCAAATGAAAACGTTATATATATATATATATATATATATATATATATATATATATATATATATTTTAAATAATGAATTATCAAATAAACAAAGAGAGAAAGCTCTCGGATTTCATTAAAAAAAACTTTATTAGGTTTGGAATGACATGAGGGTGAGTAATTAATGACAGAAATCTCATTTTTTGGATGTACTAACCCTGTAAATTAATTTATCTCTTAAATATACAGTACATTTATGCACACACGTAGAATGTATTTCTAAAGTTCCCATCAGCCTCAGGTAAATACACCTGTGAGCCTCCAGCGTATTCCGTGTCCTCTAGCACAGGTTGGCCCCGCCTATTTCCTCCCCTGCTGGGCCGCTGAGGAGTGACGCTCTGTCCCCTACCTGTTCACCCAGACAGCTTGTTGAACAGATAACACGCAGGTGTCAGCAGAGAGGGAGATAAAGACAGCGCCTGCTATCAAGAAGCCGATTATATACTCAAACATCTGCGGGTTTCATCCCGTTCTTAACTAACGCGTGATTTGATGACAAGACAACCCGCGCGCTCATTCTGAGGAGGTTTCGACAGCGCGCGAGATGTTATATGTATGGAAAGTTGATACAGGGGAATAATATTGACAATAATTGCACTTATTCCCAGAGGAGCTTTCCAAGGGCGGATGCATTACGCAGTGAGGAACGTCTGGATTCTCCTTGGAAGTTTTTGGATCACGCGAGAGTCCGATTGTACTGGTAATACAGTAAATATACATGTTTTAAAGTGCTAGTTTAGACCTGTATTGCTTTGTCTCAACGTATATTAATTGAGAAAGAACCCAAACTT
Source organism: Leuciscus leuciscus (assembly GCF_965113295.1). Taxonomy (NCBI): domain Eukaryota; kingdom Metazoa; phylum Chordata; class Actinopteri; order Cypriniformes; family Leuciscidae; genus Leuciscus; species Leuciscus leuciscus. The sequence continues at coordinate 30,397,737 of NC_138736.1, read as the reverse complement.
ATTTAATAAAAAAAAACTGTTAAGTTTGCATTATGAGTAGGCTATGAGTTTTAAGAAGTGTTAAAATCACATTTAGACCTTTTCCTATTGAACACTTGAGATTTTGTAAGTAAATCTTGCTTAACAAGTACAAAATTATGTATTTGGGAAAGTATGATGTCTTCATTCTGTTCTTGAGATTCTGCTCAATTTATCTGCCAAATTAGTCATCAACCTGAACCTACATTAACATCAGATCTGAATTATGGATGGTGAATATGGACAGCCTCCGGCTTCAAATGGTGACTCGAAGCTCCGCTCCAGAGGTGCCTTCTCCCTAACCAACTGGCGTTCCTCTTCGAGGACTTTATTGCGAGGAGGAGAGGATGTGAGCAGAAGGCTGCTGTCCATTGCGAACCACCAACAGGAACAGACAGACTCGGGGGCCAGTCCCACCTCAAAGTCCCTTGAGGTGACTGCAGGGTTAGATGGCACGACAGCAACGACCACCGTGACCCCATCCACTCCACCTCGCCCCGACAAAGCCATGCCAGAGTCAACGGGGCCTTCGGAAGCACCTCCGCCATCCGAATCTGAGGAAAGGGTCTTCAATGACCAATCCACATTCCTCCAGAGACAGTTCAGCGCCATGCTGCAGCCAGGGGTCAACAAGTTCTCGCTGCGGATGTTTGGGAGTGCGAAGGGTGTCGCTGCCGAGCAAGAAAGGATCAAAGCATTTGGGATGTGGATTATACATCCATATAGTGACTTCAGGTGAGTGACGCAGGGGAAAGGGAAAATATGACTTGGCAGAACGTCAATAAGGGGAGTGTTGTTGTGACTGTAAGAATGGTTCTTAGATCAAGTAAATTACCAAGTTTACTTGATTTTAGTTGTTAAATTTCACTTAATATTCTCTAGACAATTATTTTTCATTTAAAAAAATATTTTGATTTGACTTTAAAACAACAGTCAAAGAGTTGCAAAGGAGTTGTATTTTCCCCCCCAGTTCAAATATGCTTACTCTTAACAATTGCTTAGTGGATCTGACCCGTTTGGCCTCTCCCCAGCATGCACTGGGGCGTGAATAATTTTGCCAGTTTTATTTTACTGCTGCTGTTGATTTTGCTGTACATTTTTGTTGCTTGTTATCTTGTGATGTCCTGACGAGTTTGTTCCTGTAGTTAAAATGATCGGTTGATTACCCTTGTCAAGTTTCATGAACCGACTGTTGAGGTCATTTCATGAGTGTTTATTCATTCTGAGTACTACTGATATAGTCAGTTTTGTTCTTAAAGTGTTATTTTAGTATCATTCATATAATATTATAGTACTAATTTATATTTGGAATAATTTTTTTATATATACTTTCTGTTTTAATTTTAATCAAATTTTAATTGTATTGTGTTTTTGTGTTTTATTAGTTTTAAAAAATATTTATATTTAGTTTTTAGTCATTTTTATTTGAGTAATTTTAGTACAGTTTAAACCAAGTGAAAAGTAGAAATGCTTTCTTGGGTACTAGCTGAAAATAAAATGTATTTGTATGGATCTTTGATTTTATTTCAGTTAACGTAATTGTTTTTTAATCATTATTTTTAATGTTAATGATAACAACACTGCTCCATGTACATTTCTCATAGAAAACGAGATGAACCACATAATTGTGAATAAGTTTACACCAAGGACGATAACTAGGCCTATAACGATAACAATAAACATATAGTCCTAAATTTTTTTTCTTAATGTTAAAGAATTGCAGAGTCCACACCACAACTATAATGATGACAGAGAAATGATAGTTGGAATCACTTTAAGAACTTTTTTTTTTTCTCCAGCCTATGATGAAATAATTAACAGCCAATCAGAATCCATTCTGCTTTAAAGAGCTTGAGCATTTAAAGCGACAAATGACAAAACAGAATAAACAGGGCTGCTTTCCCAAAAGCATCGTAGGCCTAAGTAGATCGTAGAACCATTGCCACCAATGGTCCTTTCAATCAACTGAATTCACAATGCTTTTGAGAAACGCTGCTCAGAACGATATCGCCTGCTGGGGTGGACGCTAATATAGTATCATTCTTGGTGTGAACAGGCCTTAAGAATTATTTATTGGTTATTGGTACATTTGATGGTAGACTATTTTGACTTGGTCAACAACTCAGAAAAGAACAACCAGATAGTCAGCTCTGGCAACCACCCTAGCACCATCTGGATGACTTTTTCAAAACCAAACACCACTCACATTTTTTTTTAGATAGTGTAAAAAAAATCATACAATTTATTTTCATTAGGATGGTTAATATACACTGATGAGCCAAAACATTATGACCAGTCACAGGTGAAGTGAATATTTTTGATAATCTCTTCACAAGGCCACATATTAAAGGAACACCCCGACTTTTTGGGACTTTAGCTTATTCACCGTGTCCCCCAGAGTTAGATAAGTCCAGACATACCCTTTTCATCTCTGTGCGTGCCGTAACTCTGTCTGCCTAATCACTCCGCCCAAGAAGCAGTGCTTCGCCTTCTGAGAATATAGTTCCCAGTATGTATACGGTTAGAAGATGGCTGTGTCTCATGTGACCTTGTTATTTGTACACGCTGTGACTATACAAATCACAACATGTAAATAGGAAAAATGTTGGCATTATTTTGTCACTTGTTGGGAGCAGTATGCTAGCTGGAGCCATTTACCTCCAGTCTTTGTGCTAAGCTAGGCTAGCGGTGGGCGCGTCAGACAGAGTTACGGCACGCACAGAGATGTATGGACTTATCTAACTCTGGGGGATACGATGAATAAGCTAAAGTCCCAAAAAGTCTTCGTTTTCCTTTAAGGTCTGGGTAGATTATATGGTAAACAATCAATTCTCGTAATCAGCGTGTTGGATGCAGGAGAAATGGACAAGAATAAAGATCTGAGTGACTTTAGCCAGGGCCAGATTGTTATGGCAAGGCGACTGGTCGATCCCGGTCAGCAATGGTGAGAATTTACCAACGAGGAGGCTCAAACAAAAAATCGGTGACAGGGTGTTGGCCGCCCAAGGCTAATCGATGCACAAGGGCAGCGAAGGCTATCCCGTCTGGTCCGACCCAAAAGAAGGTCTACGGTGGCACAAGTCACGCAAAAAATGTAATGATTGTTATGGGAGGAATGTGCCACAACACAGTGCATATGATGACATCCTGTCCACCAACAGGGCACTGGCACGTGAGTGTCGGAACTGGACCTTGGAGCAGTGGAAGAAGGTCGCCTGGTCCAATGAGTCCTGTTTTCTTTTACATAATGTGGACGGCCGTGTACGTGTACGACGTTTTCCTGGGGAAGTAATGGCACAAGGATGCACTGCGGGGGGATAGCAAAGCGGTGGAGGGAGTGTGATGCTCTGGGCAATGCTCTTCTGGGAAACCCTGGGTCCGGCCATACATGTAGACGTTAATTTGACACGTGCCACATACCTAAACATTATTATAGACCGGGTACACGCCTTCATGACAATGGTGTTCCCTGGTGGAAGTGGCCTCTTTCAGCAGGATAAAGCACCCTGACACACTTTGTTCAGGAATGGTTTGAGGAACAGGATGAAGAGTTCAAGGTGTTGTCCTGGCCTTCAAATTCCCCAGATCTCAATCAAACTAAGCAGCTGTGGGATGTGCTGGACCAACAAGTTTGTTCCACATCGCAACTTACAGGACTTGAAGGATCTGCTGCTAATGTCTTGGTACCAGAAACCACAGGACTCCTTCATGGCTCTTGTAGAGTCCATGCTTCAACGGGTCGACGATGGTTTGGCAGCACGAGGAGGACCAACAGTAAATTAGGCATGTGGTCATATTTTTTTTTTGGGCTCATTGGTCTATAACTGTGATGTGAGAACACCTAACAACTAAACTCAGGTCCTCACAAATCAGGTCCTACAAGCACGTACATTTCAATCACCACAGTAAAGCACAATGCTACACAGGTCAGTTACAGCGCTTTCCCTTGTAGAGTTACCATTAGCCAGAAATGCTATCATCGTTAATGGATGGGCTGGAAGGTCCCACTCGGTTACAGAGTGTCAGGTTAATGTTCTTTGTCTGAAGCACGTGCGCAGAGAAAGCAGCAAGATGTCAAAGGATAAACGGATTGTGTTTTCAGAAAGCAAGACATGATCCGTAATAGGAACTCAATCTCCACACCTGTTACATACAATCCAAAGCGAAAAAAATTGGTGCGGAAGTAGGAGATCAAAACCAACATTTTGAATCATTAATACAATTTAATGATACACTAGAATCACCAGTTACATCACTGTGTTTTATTTATTTTTTACTTTCATTTGTTTAATGTGCCAAAATCTTTCTTTTAGCTACAGTAAAACAAACCCTTGAGCCTCTTGAATTACTCCTGTTTAATCAACAGATCAAATGCATCTTTAATTTCCTGGCCCAGTTACTGTTAACACTGTTGTTAATTACTTTAACAACTCCATACTTACTGATAACATTAACATACATTTTTAAACTGGGACACTTAAACATGGGAAAATTAGAAAATATGACGAAGGTTAAAAGGTCATGATATGCATCACAACTTGAATCACCTACAAAACAACATGACTTTTTGTTTTGGGTTTTTCAGTGGTTGATGGTACTGATATGTAGAGTGATATAATACAATTTAATAGTAAATTGGAAGACTAAAATGAAACAAAACCTTATTGTGTTACCGAAATATCAAATACTGGATGCCTTTTGATCAAATCTGCTATGTGCCATGTTAAGTGCAATGTTTTTAGTGCAAACTGCAAACCCATAGTAGCTCATGTCAATTAGTTGTCATCTGATACTGATAAAACAACCTCCAATTTGTTCACTGTTGCTTTCATTCTCACACAAGTCAAATGACAACCATAAGATATAAAAATATATTTAATTTAAAAAAACTGTATTCAAGTACCCACTCATTCCAGGTGACTGACGCTGCTTTGGAAAATATGACCACATGTGGAACCTTCAAACCATTGAGCACATGTACGGTAGTGCGCAAAATACTGCATATCCAGTTTAAACAGTCACATACTGTACAGTATGTTCACGACTCTCCATTACCTCTTTAGTAATTAACATGGAGAGGAATGCTTATGCTTACGTGCCTGTTTGCTCAAGGTCGTGTTCACTCTTAGAAGAAAAGGTTCTATATAGAACCTAGAAGGGCTCTGTTAGGGATATATACAACTATTTAGGGGTTCCCATCATGGGATCATTGTATGGATTTAATTTCAATTCATTTTTAATTTTTATGAAAGTTTATGAGTTAAACAGCTCATAAACATACTTTATCACTAGAATAATTGAAATAGCCTGTTAAAACTGAAAGATTATGCAATCATTAAAGACATTTCTCTGTATATAGAATATTTTTGGCATTAATCAAGATTAATTAGACTAGTTAGATTAATGGCATTAATTAGAGTCAAGAACCCTAGGTAAAACCCCATTGAACCTTTTTTCTAAGTGTGTAGATACTTATTTGAATGAATGGCTCATTTTGTACTTGTAATTTTAAACTTTTTGTCCATAATAGATTACCAGGTGTGCTTTACAGAGTCACATATTTGTTTCTTAGAAAATAATCTTTTATTTATCTGCAAATGTCTGGGGCTGGTTGAATCTTTTTCCACGAAACATGGGACGTCGCTATAGGACGGCGTCTTAAGTTACAGAGACCGTCACCGTATAGCACCCTGAAGGACCGCTCTAACCTTCAGGTTTCCAGCCTACCTTTAAACTACAGGGATATACTGCACTGAATTTTTCTCCACTTTATTTTTTTATATAATTTTGGAAACCTTACGTTTTGTTCAGTTTAGAGGCAACATAAACTCTTCATAATGATAAAGATACTCAATTGTTTGCTCTTTTCCCCTATTTTTACATTTAGGTTACCATTACTCTAAAAACACTAATCATTTAGTAACACAGATTTTAGTTTTTAGTGTTTGATTTTTCAATTTATTTAGATCAAATATTGCAGACTTTTAATATTGGCTATGTATCAGTCATTAAAATAATTGTCAACTTATCAATTGTTGTTTTATTAGTGCATCCTTTAATTTGAATTACATTTGTACATTTATAGTTATGCATTTTAATATACATACTCCAGGCAGAATCCATCTTTTGTTCCTTACATAATGCATCTTCACACACAGGTTCTATTGGGACTTGGTTATGCTTTGCCTGATGATGGGCAACCTCATCATTCTTCCATGGGGTATCACCTTCTTTGAGGATCAGAACACGCTCCCGTGGATCACCTTCAACGTGGCCTCTGACACCCTCTTCCTGGCTGACCTCGTCTTCAACTTTCGTACCGGCATTATGGAAGAAGAAAACTCCCAAATCATCCTGGACCCGCAAGTGATTAGTCGGCGTTACCTGCGAGGCTGGTTTACGATAGACTTCATCTCCTCTATTCCGGTGGACTACATCTTCCTGATAGTGGATATAGAGTCCCGGCTTGAGTCGGCAGAGGTGTACCGCACCGCCAGGGCACTGCGCATCGTCCGCTTCACCAAGATCCTCAGCCTGCTCAGATTGTTGCGCTTGTCCAGATTAATACGTTACATTCATCAGTGGGAAGAGGTGAGTGAAGGAGCAGGAAGAGAAACAGATAGAGGAAATTAAGACAAGGATAGAAAAAAAGAAAGAAACATAGTTGGAGAAAATTTGCCAAATCTGAGGGAAACATTAAAATGCACAATGCTGCTGATTTTTTTGAACTGACTGTTAGCTTATGGTTTTCTTTCAAGTTTTGGTCAGATCATCTTTTATGTAATAACTTGCTCCATCTCAGAAATGGCTTTTCTTTTTGGTTAACATCACCAAGGCTTACTATGTATTTATGTATGCGTAAAACCTGCGTTTTCATACAGAAGTCATGAAAAACAGAATACAGAAAAAATCTAATACTTCCAGTGACATTATAAACTAATAATTTAAGTCTGCTTTCTAAGTATGTGTGTGTATGTGTGCGTATATATATATATACAGTGGTGTGAAAAAGTGTTTGCCCCCTTGGTAAATATGATCAAATATGGCTGTAAAAAATAAATCTGCATTTTTAATCCTTTTGATATTTTATTTAAAAATTTGCACACAGGGATAAAAAAGTAGCCCATGTGTAAAATGAAATACTCTGCTGTATCTTTAATGCTGTGGGCCTAATTTTCTGCCAGAGGTCCTGGACATTTTGTTCAGATACATGGCATCACGGATTCGATCAAATACCAACAGATAAAAAATCTAAACCTGACAGCCTGTGCTAGAAATCTTATAACGGAGAACAGGATGGAGAGATTCTGTATGGAGGAATGGTCTCTGATCTCTTGTCAGGTGTTCTCCAAACTCATCAGGCATTATAGGAGAAAACTCAGAGCTGATATCTTGGAAAAAAGAGGTTGCAAAAAGTATTTAATAAAAGGGGGCAAACAATTGTTCCCAACGTGTTTTGGAGAAAAACATTTATTTCATAATGAGATTTTCCCCCCACTTTCAATTATTTTACTTCAATGAAAGGTTAGATTTTTGCACATTTTTTTTTATAAAATATAAAAAAAGGATTAAAAATGCAGATTTATTTTTTACAGCCATCTTTGATCATATTTACCAAGGGGGCAAACACTTTTTCACACCACTGTATATTATTGAATAAAATAAATTGACATGGCAAAAAGGTAGGTAATGAAGCCTTTCTGAATTCTTGCCAATAGTTTGAAAACACTTTTGATGCTATCTTCATCATTTAATTGTAGACTGACCTGCAAAGTAATGAAAGACAAAATGGTTTCACTTTATTTTGACCCTTTAACACATTCTGTTGACTATGTCAATGTTGCACCTACAGTGCCCTCCACAATTATTGAACCCCCTGGTAAATATGATCAAAATTGGCTGTAAAAAATAAATCTGCATCGATTATCCTTGTGATCTTTCATTCAAAAAATGTGCAAAATTCTAACTTTTCATTGAAGTAAAAGAATTGAAAGTGGGGGGAAATCACATTATGAAATAAATGTTTTTCTCCAAAACACGTTGGCCACAATTATTGAAACCCCTAGAATTTTTTACGAGTAAAATATCTCTGAAGTATATTCCCATTAATATTTACCTTTTTTAGTACACCAGGGTGACTAGGAACATGAAACTGTCCAGCTATGACTTCGTGTTTCACAGGAGTTTAAATATGAGGAAACACAAAGGCCAAATCCCCTTAATCATCCATCACAATGAGTAAAACCACAGAATATAGTTCTGATGCGTAGCAAAAGATTGTTGAGCATCACAAACTAGAAAGTGGCTGTAAGACAGTAGCTAAAGAATTGAAAATCCCAATTTTGACCATCAGGGCAATAATTAAGAAGTTATAACCAACTAAAGATGTTATGAATCTGCCAGGAAAAGGACGTGTGTCTATACTGTCTTAATGCATGGCGAGTATGAAAGTTTGAGTGGCCAAAGACTCTTCAAGGATCACAGATGGAGAATTGCAGAGATTAGTTGAGTCTTGGGGGTCAGAAAGCCTAAAAAAAAAATTATCAAACAACCCCTACATCCCCACATGTTGTTTGGGAGGCTTTAAAAAAAAAACTCCTCGCTCATCCAAAAACAAATTCCAGCAAATTTAATTGTCAGACACGACTGGATCTTCAAACAACACAGGGTTCTGTGGTCAGATGAGACTAAAACAGAGCTTTTTGGCAGCAAACACACTAGATGGGTTTGGTGAACACAAGGATAAAAAGTACCCCATGTGTACAATTTAATATACCATTGGATCTTTAATGTTGTGGGCATATTTTTCTGCTGGAGGTCCTGGACTTCTTGTTCAGATACATGGCATTGTGGATTCTATCAAATATCAACAGATAAAAAATCAAAACCTGATGCTTTCTGCTAGAAATCTTATAATGGGCCGTGGTTGGATCTTCCTTCAGGACAACGATCCAAAACAAACATCAAAATCAACACAAAAATTTGTTGTGGAGCACAAAATGAAGCTTCTGCCATGACCGTCCCAGTTCCCTGACCTGATGAGTGGAGTGAACTGAAGAGGAGAAGCACCAACATGGATCTGGGAATCTGAAGGATCTGGAGAGATTCTGTATGGAGGAATGATCTCTGATCTCTTGTCAGGTGTTCTCCAAACTCATCAGGCATTATAGGAGAAGACTCAGAGCTCATCTTGGCAAAAGGAGATTGCAAAAAGTATTTAATAAAAGGGTTTCAATAATTGTGGCCAACGTGTTTTGGAGAAAAACATTTATTTCATAATGTGATTTCCCCCCACTTTCAATTCTTTTACTTCAATGAAAGGTTAGAATTTTGCACATTTTTTGAATGAAAGATCACAAGGATAATCGATGCAGATTTATTTTTTGCAGCCAATTTTGATCATATTTACCAGGGGGTTCAATAATTGTGGAGGGCACTGTACATGTCTACTAACTCTCATTAGAGTGTTAGTAGAGTTTTAGTAGCTGGTAGATTTAGGGTTAGGCTAAGTTGACATGTAGTTGCAAAGTTACTTATAATCAGTAGAATGTCTGTTGGAGCATCACAATAAAGAGTTAGCAGACATTAAGCAGACAGTCTACTAATACTATAATGGGAGTTAGTTGACGTGTAGTACAAATGAGGCACAACAAGATTCTATTAATGAGTCTCAGTATTCTATAATCTCAGTCTCAGTCTCTTCTTTAGTGTTTTTACATTACTTTTGTTAATGCTCATTCATAGATAGTATTAAATTATTGTTTTTAAAGACTGTTAAATGTATTATCTCAAAATGAATATCCAGTTTTATACTGTACATCATAATGTTGTAATAATAATAATAATTCCACTTATGTTTCCGGTAAGTTTCCAGTGAGTTTCCACTTGTGGCATTTAAAATAATGGATTTTTGTCTTTAGTGCTTTATTTTTTTATTTTAAAAACTGCCATTTATCAGCCACAGCATGAAAGAATAATTAGGAGTAAAGGTCTGTAGTCAAGCGATGTATGAGGCACAGATCACACAAAAGTCACTTCTTTAAACCAAGCAGCTTTTTTGGGCAAATTTGTGTGACGAACTTGAACTCTTTGCTAAATCTGCATGATAAATTAAAATTCCTGATCGTGTGGATTCCTATTGAAATGGCTGGATATCACCCAAAATAGAAACAAACAACAGTAAATGTGACTGCATTTTCAGAACAGGTCTTGTTCTAACTGTACTATTTTTTTGTACTGTTTTTTGCAGATCTTCCATATGACCTATGACCTAGCAAGCGCAGTGGTTCGCATAGTGAATCTGATAGGAATGATGCTGTTGCTGTGTCACTGGGATGGTTGCATGCAGTTCATGGTGCCCATGTTGCAAGACTTCCCAGAAAACTGCTGGGTCTCCAAAAACAACATGGTGGTATGAAGTTGTTTTAGGTTTTAGGTTTAGGTATGTTTGAGTTTGTTGGGGAATGTCTAAAAAATTTGCTAATTTGTTTGGAAATGCAGAAAATGCACATCTACTCCCTAAATAAAGTCCTAAAGCGTTATGGGTGTGTTCACACCTGTAGTTCAGTTCTTTTGGTCTGGACCAAAAAAGAAAATGATGCATTTAGTCCTGGTTCCCTTAGCATTCACACTGTCATTTTTAAGACCGAACCTAAAGATACAAAACAAAAACAGCTTTTATGCAACACATATTTTGCGACGGATCTTACTGAAGATCCAAAACAATGCTGTGTGCTGGGCTAAATTAACTCTCTGTATGTGCGTACATACAGTAGAGGCCAAAAGTGATGTCCGGCATAGGAAAATTTACATATTTTTTGACACTCAATTTTGCAATGAAAAAATTCACATTTTATTAAAACATTTTTAAAGATTTTGTAATCATATTACGTAGTGTTTTTTTTTTTTTTGTGATAATGCAATGAAACATGCCATATTGTACCAAGATAATTTTTGGCCAAACTGTCAAACAAAGAAATTATGAACACAAGCAAAAACAAGAAAGAACCAATGAAATATTAAGAATTGATTATGTTTAAGATATTGATTATGATTATGTATGCTTTTTCCTGTGAGCTCTGTTTTTCTATGCTTTTTTTTTTTTTTTGCATAGTAAAATAAAACCTGTAGCTGTAGTTTGCCTTTTTTGACTAGTCATTTTGTCAGGTTTTTTATATGGAAGCTTGTTTCACCACTGAATAAAAAATATAATTGCGAGTTTATATCACGCAATTCTGAGAAAAAACAAAAGTGAGAAATGTGATTTATATCGCTATTCTGACTATAACTCGCAATTGCAAGTTTATATAATGCATTTCTGACTTTATAACTCGCAATTGCAAGTTTATATCTCACAATTCTGACTTTATAAATCGTATTTGCGAGTTTATATCACGCAATTCTGAGAAAAAAGTCAGAATTGAAAGATGTAAACTCACAATTACCTTTTTATTTTTTATTCTGTGGTGGAAACAAGTTTCCATAGTTTTGTTCTTCCCCCATATTTAAAAAATATAAAATATTTTCCTCATATTTTGATGTAATTCAACATGTAGGGTCATTAAAAACAAAGGTCCCCTCTAGACATCACTTTTGGCAACTATTGTATGGTGGTATTTTTACCAACCCACAAATATGTAAAAGAGTCAAGACAATTCCAACAATTCCCCCGTTGCACACACAAATGAAGATCTGCTGCATGTCCCGAACTATAAAAGGCAACGTGGCTCCTATGAGGTGAAGAGGGTTCTGTCTTTTTAGGGTCGCACCTTGTGACATCACATCCAAACTGTGTGAACGCACCCTAAGTTTTGCTTCAAATTTACGTACTATCAATGTATCTTTCTCTGTCAGAATTCCACTTGGGACGTCCAATACTCCTATGCCCTTTTCATGTCCATGAGCCACATGCTGTGTATTGGGTATGGTGCTCAGGCTCCTGATGCACCAACTGACGTCTGGCTCACGATGATCAGCATGATTATAGGCGCCACCTGCTACGCCATGTTCCTGGGCAATGCCACCAACCTGGTCCAGTCCTTGGATGCTTCCCATCGTCAATATCAAGAGAAGGTACTAGTTGTTTGGTTGTTATTTTAAAGCATTTTTGAGACAAATTATTATAATTTTTTTTAACAATTTGGTTGTCCGGTTTGTTATAGTATAAGCAGGTGGAACAGTACATGTCCTTCCACAAGCTGCCAGCTGACATGAGGCAGAGGATCCATGATTATTATGAGCACCGCTTCCAGGGCAAGATGTTTGATGAGGAAAATATCCTTGAAGAACTCAGTGACCCACTAAAAGAGGTTTTTCTTATGCTTTTTCTTCCTTTTTTGTTGACATCACTGGCTGTGTGGGCTATTGTTAACTCATAGCCAATATAACTATTTAGACATTGTGTCTCATTCATTAACAGTGTTTACGTGCTTATTTATGCATAAAATCTGCGTGCAAACATTTTCATACGCAAATCATGATTAATTTTACATTTGTTAAAATTTAGAACCAACTGCAACTAGACATACACAAAAACTACATACAGTGGACTACATTCTTCTGTGCGGATGTGTGTTAATTGGGATGGATTATGTGCCTAATCCATGTTGTATTGTGTGTTTTCCCTGCAGGAGATAGTGAACTTTAACTGCCGTGGGCTGGTAGCTAACATGCCACTGTTCGCAAATGCTGATCCTCACTTTGTCACGGTGCTCCTCACAAAGTTACGCTTCGAGGTCTTCCAGCCGGGCGATATGGTCATCCGTGAAGGGACGCTCGGTCGTAAGATGTACTTCATCCAGCATGGCTGTGTCAGTGTAATCACTCATGACAATAAAGAGAAGCTACTGAATGACGGCTGCTACTTTGGGGGTGAGTTTTATTTTTCCTTAGATGCTTTTAAGTCAAGTCAAATTTATTTGTTTAGCGCTTTTCACAATACACATTGGGCCCTATCTTTCACCCAGCGCAATTGACTTTGTACACCGACGCATGTATCATTCCTATTTTGCACCCGCGCACAGCGGACTTTTCCCTCCACAGACGCACGCCGGTAAACTAAGGAGTGAACTTGCGGTCCCGGGGTCGGTGCAGCGAAAAGAGGAGGCGTGTTTAGGCGCAAACGTTCCCTGATGCTATTTTGCAGGTTTAGAAAACAATTCCGCCACTGACCAGGAAAAACCTAGTCTAAAGTCAGTGGCGCGTTGCGCATGTTATTCATTTGCTATTTTAAGGGCGCATGCTTGGCCATAATCAATGTAGTGTGTGCACAACGCGCATACACTTTGATTCTCTCATCTACACAGAAGCAGCAGTTTTCATTTTTGCAGGAAAGGAAATTTTTGCAAGGAAAAATATTAACACATGAGGGAAATCATTGTTGTGTCCATGAAGATGTGAAAAAATAGGCATAAATCTAGCTTACACATTTACCCAAATTATTATATGCCTGTTTAACCAAAGCTAATTTGGGTGGGTTTCTCCCATCCCCAATGTCACTTCTCTGTCTTTTACGGCCCTGATGAGAACGTCGGTCTCCTCGGCTGTGAACCGCTCCTGGCGTGCACCTGGCAAATCCGCCGTTATAATAGCAATCCGCCATGGAACCAAGGGGGTAATCTTTCAGCCGGAAACTGAAGCTTCCCCGGGGGCCGCCATTGATTTGCAGACCATCACCTGCTGTTAGCATTCCATTGTCTCCCATTCATTTTGGCGTCACTTTGACAGCGAATAACTTTACATCTGAGGCGTTTAAAGACTCCTTTTGTCCATTATTTATTTCTAAAGAAACACAAAAATGTATAAAAGGCTCCATTACCTTGTATCTTACGTTATGGCCCCGTAGAAGCAGTTTTTGTAAAAATAGGCTAACGATTGCGAATTTGCGTCATAACCACGCGACTCTCTGTCGCACAGTAGAGAAATTACCGTATGTACAGGAGGAGAAGCTCGCTGCCAATCGGGGGGACGTGGAGGCAAAATGACAAAATAATTCATCAGAATACTTAGCAAAAGTTGCTCCTGCTCCTAGCTCATGGACAGCTCCTACTCGCACTCTCCGTCTCTGCAAGTTTCGGAAGGGAATGATTCAGATTTCTCTTGGCACAGCTACTAGAAGACAGACAGGTTGCTCACGTCACATCTACGTCGTCAAGCTCAGTTTGAGTCTGCACAGTACGGTCAGCCATCAGGAAGTGAGTGCTTCTAATTGACTTCACTTTTCTCCGTTGAATCCAATGAGTTCGCTGTGTCCATTTCTTTTACTGTCTATGCATGGAACAAGCACGCCTGCTCTTAAAGGGAATGTGAGATGTCGCTCTGATTGGTTTATTTCATGTTACGCCCAAACCACATCTATGAATAATGAAGGTACTTCAGACCAACCCATTTTAGATTTGCGTCGAGCGCAAGAGTCATTTATCCCGCCGGTATAATAGCAACAGCGCCCAAGACCCGCCCACAAAGTTACTTGCGTTTCGTGCTTGATACTTGCATTTCAGATCGTTAAAATAGGGCCCATTGTTTCAAAGTAGCTTTACAGACAATCATGATGTTAATGTTTATAATATCTTAATATTTGAATGCCTTATAGTCACATTTAACAGATTAGCATGGAAGCATGTTTTCCGCCATGGAAATTAATAAGGTAATTGCAACTTATCTCAGAATTCGGACTTTCTTTCTCGCAATTCGGACTTAATAACTTGCAATTCTGAGTTTATAACTCACAATTCTGACTTCCATAGATTAGAGCTGGGCGATTGTGGCGAGCAGGATGAGGTCGAGGGCCATGAGAGAGTGGCGGTAGGCCGGTGGCGTGATTAATGATGAGCGACACCTGCACGACGCACCGGTGTCGCTCATCGTTAATCAAGCCACCGGCCTTGCGACACTCACGGCCCTCGGCCTCGTCCTGCTTGCCACATACCCCCATCGCCCCCTGCAGGCCGGGGGGTACCCACGAGACTGCGCTCTACTCCCCCCTCTCCGGGGGGACCGGCCACGGTGTCCGCGGCACCTGGGGGTATGGAACAGACGAGGCGAGAGAAAAGGAGACGGAAGCATGCGGAGCGACAGAGACGAGAGAGGAAAAAAAATTTTAATCTTGGTCTGGTTCCCACAACGTGCTGCCATCTGGCCCTACACCAGCTGGGCAATCTTCTCCGCGGTGCCTGGCAGTGGCGCTGGATAGCCATCGGTGGACGGCACGACACTCCGCCGCCTGGTGGACGGCGACGGCTGCTCCAGATACGGGGAGTCGGCAGGAGTCCCCCGTTTCCTGCTCCTCCCCATCATGGCGGATGGCAACAGGCTCCGGCCCACGGCGAACGGCGGCTACTCCTCCGCTTCCTCACAGACGGCAGCCGCCCCTCCAGCACCCAAGCGGCCGGCAGCGAGCTTGTCCGTCCCCCCGGCAACTCACTGCAGCAGCGCACCGCCTCTAGCGTCCATGGCGACGAACTCTGCTCACCATGCTCGATGGCACCGCGGATTCCCCACAGCGGCGAGGGCTCTTTGACAGCGCGTTCCTCCTTCTTCCTGGGTTTCGGCACCAGTGTGACGAGGTTAAATGATATGGGAAGAAGGAGGCGGGAACCGGCGAACATTCAAAATACCAAAAATAAAACAAATACAAAACGAAAGTAAAAGACAGCAGCCCCTCATGAACGACTGGTCACATATAACTAAACAAAACACAACATAAATCCAGGCCTGTTCCTCTCTCGATCTCCACTGTCGTCGCTCCCCCTTTTATGCTTCCGCTCATCCGTGAGAGATACGAGACCGGCGCGTCGCGCAGGTGCATGTCACTCATCAGTAATCATGCCACCGGCCTCGCGCCGCTCTCTCACGGCCCTCTGCCTCGTCCTGCTCGCCACAGCGATAATATAGTTATATAGTAGAATTTGAGATTTGATATGTACTATACTATATTTGATATATACAAGCAGTTGAGTTTTGATATATAGGCCTACTATATATTTACACGAAGATACTGTATATATGCAGATAAAGTTGGACATACTTGTATATTCAACTTTATATATGGAGCTGTATGATAATGTAGTTACATTTTGAGACAAAATTAAAAAAATCAGGCTGTTCAGATTTGCTATTGGTCTATAGTATATATATTAGTATGTATTGTATGTATGCTGGTAAAGTTTGATATACTATATATCCAACTTTATATATAGAGCTGTACGATTATACATTTTACATTTTTGCGACAATATATACAATCCCACAGCTGAGATTTTCTTTATAGTATAAATTGCTTTATGTGAGTGCACTCTATGTATGCAGGTAAAGTAGGATATATACAGACCCTTTCCAAAAAATTTGAATATCATGGAAAAGTTTATTTATTTCCATAATTCCATTCAAAACATTAAACTTCCATAGATAATAGATTCAGGGCCCACAACTTAAACGATTTCAAGTATTTAGTTGTTTATTTGTACATAATTTGGGCTTCCAGCTCATAAAACCCACGAAAACAGGATTTCAAAAAATTTGAATATTACATGAAATCACACAGTAATTACACAGTGTCACCATGGTCATTGAACCAGGTTTTGGTTCTTTTGGCAGTGTGGGCAGGTGCAAATCCTGCTGGAAAATGAAGTCAGCATCTCCATAAAGCTTGTCTGCTGAAGGAAGCATGAAATGCTCTGAAAATGTCCTGGTAGACGGCTGCGTTGAGTGGACAGCACAGTGGACCAACACCAGCCGATGACATGGCTCCCCAAACCAACACAGACTGTGGAAACTTCACACTGGACTTCAAGCATCTTGGATTGTGTGCCTCTCCATTCTTCCTCCAGACTCTGGGGCCTTGGTCTCCAAAATTTGCTCTCATCAGAAAAGAGGACTTTGGTCCACTGTGCTTTATTAAATCAAGAGTCAACGCAGCCGTCTACCAGGACATTTTCAGAGCACTTCATGCTTCCTTCATTTTCCAGCAGGATTTGCACCTGCCCACACTGCCAAAAGAACCAAAACCTGGTTCAATGACCATGGTATCACTGTGTAATTACTGTGTGATTTCATGTAATATTCAAATTTTTTGAAATCCTGTTTTCGTGGGTTTTATGAGCTAGAAGCCCAAATTATGTACAAATAAACAACTAAATACTTGAAATCATTTAAGTTGTGGGCCCTGAATCTATAATCTATGGAAGTTTAACGTTTTGAATGGAATTATGGAAATAAATAAACTTTTCCATGATATTCTAATTTTTTTGGAAAGGGTCTGTATGTAAGGGATAATCCATGGCTAGCTGTGTATGAAATGATTGCCTCCACGAAGTGCATTCAAATCGTTTAATGCACATCTAGCCGTGGATTATCCCGCTTATACCATGGTAATTTGCAAGCATTGACAACTTAAAGCTGTTAATGATGTTTGCAGCGCAATATTTGACCGTAAGGATAAAACTGACGGTTATTTCCGTCAGTTAGGTCTAGCACTCTGCCCGCTTTGAATCAGACAGAGATAAAGTAGTGCGTGTACAAACTGTGTCTGTTCAGCACCTCTCTCTCCATTAACAACGAAGCTATGACATAAATGACAAAAAAAAAGGCAATGTATCCCCCTCCTTGCTGAGAAATATAATGTAGCGATTCCGTAGCGAAGCTATTTTATTACTAAAAAGTCGCGGGGCAGCGTTGATAAGTTTCTCTGCTCTGTGTGCGAGTGACGTATGCGTGACGTGTGTGCGCTTAAATGAAAACAGCGGATTATTATAGAACGGTGATTGGAACTACCTGTGCATTCAGTAAGGGTTAATACCTATTTTTTTACAGTCTATGGTTAATACCCGACGAGGTGTCCATTGTCAGGTATTAATGGACGACGGCGAGGCGTGAACCGTCCGATGCGCAGCGGATTAATACCTGACAATGGACACCTCGAAGGGCATTAACCCGCTTATACCATGGTCACTTGCCAAATAACACATTTTTAAAACATTAGTTTATATTTTAATTAGTTTTACAATCGAAATCTAAAGTTTTTACAAATAATAACTTGGTTTGCCTGGTTACGCCTGAGTCCTGACAGTTTATTTAGCAACCAGAGATATTTATAGTGCTATGGTTACTCACAGCTGATGTAGCCAGCGCATATATTTATTCATTTCGAACGGTAAACAGTCAGTTTCACCAGAACTCCTTTACTAGGTGTCCTCTATCACTTTTTAATGGACACCCTGCAGCCAATCAGAATCGAGTATTCACCCAGACCATGGTATAACCAGTTTTATTGCACACCTTCCAGCCAATCATAATTGAGTATTCAGACAGACCATGGTATACATATATATATATATATATATATATATATATATATATATGTATATGTGTGTGTGTGTGTATATATATATATATATATATATATATAACATGTTCCTCAGTCAGATAATAGCGCAATATGCATTAAGATTTGATACAAGATTTTAGCTTAATCTAAATTTGTTCCGTTCCTCTTCTTTTTTTAGAGATATGTCTACTGACCCGTGGCCGTCGTACAGCCAGTGTCAGAGCCGAAACATACTGCAGACTTTACTCGCTCAGTGTGGACAGCTTTAATGAGGTTTTAGAGGAGAACCCATTAATGAGGAGGGCGTTTGAGAGCGTGGCGGTGGACCGGCTGGACCGTGAGGGAAACCGCATTGTGTGCTCACAAAAGAGCATGGAGAATGTTGGGGACTGAAGAATTCTTTGTGTGAACTCTCTCTTGGTGGATTTTGACCGACCGAAGACTCACTGAAGATGGATGAATGTAGAAAAAAACATGGAGGAAAGTGTTACAGTGTCCACATAATTGACATTAATGACAATGTACAGTTGCAGTATGGTGTGATTTATCTAGACTAATTAAAATAGTCATTTCTTATTCTTACTTTGACAATGCAATGTAAAAATAAGCAATATCAGACGTATAGTCCTGATGTTTAGCTGACTATTTATATACTGGATCTATGTAATTCATTTCAGTCAGAAACATTAGTTTAGCAGGTTTAGTTTACCTTGATCAATGTGATAACAAATCAATATCATATGCAACAATATATATTATAAAACAATTTAATTAACAATACAATGAAATGAGCATAGCATAAAACATAGTCTAACATTACAACAGTAAATTTATTTATTTTTACACTCTTAGAAAAAAGGGGTCCTTCCTTGTATAGAACCCTAGGGATCCTGACTCCATTTTAAAGAGCGCTTCATACCAAAAAGGTTCTATATAAGGAGAAATATCTTAAATGATTGCGCAATACTTTCATATTAAATGTTTTTTTTTCACATTTTCTTGTAATAAAGTATGTTTACAAGCTGTTTAATTCATAACATTTTATAAAAATAAAAATTTATTAAAACAAAATCCATAAAATGATGGGAACCTCTAAAAGGTTCTATGAAGCGCCCGACAGAATCCTGTAAGGTTCTACAGAGAACCTTTTCTTCTGAGAGTGTAGTTTCAAGTAATAATAGCCTTTAGTCTGTGAATTGCTCCCTGTAAATTTTGCATTTTGCAAAACATCTCCAAGGTGGTTTTGCATATGTTTACTCAGTATATGTTCATGAGCGTGATTTCACCAAGTACGTGTTCCTGGATCAACCGCTTTATTGATCCTGGATCAACATTCCAACTTGCAGGGTTAGGTGCTTCTACATCAATGTTATTCACCTATCATAGAGTTATCGTTTAGGGGTATGGATAGGGTTAGAATGACATTTTCAGACAGGAATGTTGTTCCAGGATCAACAAATTATTTTGATCCAGGAACATGTCTGTCTTGGCAAAATCACAGTGACCCCATGTATCAAGTTAAACCAATCAAAAAAAGTTGAAAATAATTGTTTCGATTAGATGTTCAACAATACAATAATAACTCAGATTAAACTGAATTCTATCTGCTTTCCGGATCAACATTGAGCACTTAAGAATCATGCACTGTAACAAAAGATGTCGTCTGAAAGACTTGGCTATAAGCTGCGGGACATCCTGTCCACTGTCTTCTTAGCGTCATATTAAAGTATTAAACAATATTAGTCACATAATCGCTGATTAAACTCATTTCCGTTTGGCCTGCTGAGTCCTTGAGATGTGCTTTTGAGGAAACTGTTTACCCAGGAGCAAATATTAATTTTAAATTAAATTTTGTTTGTAACATTTCTACTCTTCTCTGTGGTTGTAAATAAAAAAATATATTTTGTCCCACGTAATGTGTGATATTATAGAGATGAATGATGAGTGTTATGGAAAAACAATTGTGATTGAGTATAAAAGTTAATTTGATGTTTCCATGTCGCTATAGATTGTTTTTGGGAACAATTGAAGGAATTTATGTTGATTGCAACAATACACTTATAGTGAGATGCAGTGAAGATTGTTACTATAAAGATTTTTACAGCACTTTTTTTTTTGACTAAAATTCAACTTAAAGGACATCATAATATAAGCTGTAAACTACAGTTACTCTGTATATGAGTCTGCATACAGTTTGATAGAATATATGTGTCGTCATCTACCTGGTTTAATAATTTCAAAGAATTACAGTTTCCTTCATTTAATTGCTTCATACTAAAAAAAACTACACTTCATGTTTGTGCAATTTATACTCGAGGGTGAAATGATACAAGAAAGGTGGTCTACTAAAGTGATTACAAACAGTATTTGGACAATTAAGCCACAGTTAAAATTATTTTGATTTTTAAATTGTAAAATGTATTTCATTGCATAGATAATATAATGTCAAACCAAGTGTCATCAGTTTCCCTCAAGTTAACACGGATGCAACAAAATGTGTAGATCATCGCCTTTAAAAAATATATGACACTTGGTTTGATATTTTGTCATCTATTTTTGTTATAATCTGAAAAAAAAATGAATGCAAAAACTTTCACACACTACCATTCAAAAGTTTGGAGTAAGATTTTTTTTTAATGTTTAAAAGGCTGCTTTTAAAGTTCACTTTAAAATGAAAATTCTGTCATCATTTACTCACCCTCAAGTTTTTTTAAATCTTTCTGAATTTCTTTTTTCTGCTGAACACAAAAGAAGATATTTTGAACATTGACTTCCATAGTATTTTTTTTTCTCCTAGTGTCTAGTACCGACATTCTTCAAAATATCTTCCCTTGTGTTCAGCAGAAGAAAGAAATTCATACAGGTTTGGAACAGCTTGAGGGTGAGTAAATGATGACAGAATTTTCATTTTTAGGTGATCTATCCCTTTTAAGTGTCACTTAAACTTCAGAGTTTCAACTTTGTAAATACGACTTCTCTTTGTTATTTATCTGGTCCTGAGGGAGCCCACGTGGAGAGACATGCAAAGACACAGCACCCCTGCTTTCACAGCACCCCAGAAAGACACAGGGGCTGTGCAGAAACTCACTCATCTGTGTTCATGTAGGACCATACTTTCTGCAGACATACTGAACCAGTGATGAGTGTATAGTAATTGCAATGACTGTAATGTAATGTGAATTCGTATGATTTTCATTTGCACATCACAGCCATACTGGAGCCTGCTTACCTTTTTTATATAAATTAAATTAAATAGCAAATAGAAACTCAGTTTTTTATCTTTACATAAAAAGCCTAAATTCATTAACTATTTTAAGATAGTAAACTGACCCAACAGGTGGAACCAAGCATTTTTGGAGTGAATGCAACAAAATGAGAACATATTATTTTATAAGAATGGAATTAGATTAGACGATTAGATAATTCGATATTTTTTCTCTCACGATTATTTCAAAATTCCTGATATAAATTACCTTGATACTTGGTATAATTAATAGGGATGTAACGATACCCTCATGTCACGATTTGATACATATCACAACACTGAACTCACGATACGATATTATTGCGATACTCCAAGACATATGATTAAAGGTTCAAAAAAAATGTACTGTTTATTAAAATCCTTCATTTGATATTACATTTTGGGTGTAAATGAATAGGCTTGGACTTGGTGCTGAAACCTAATGCACAGGACAATAGTGAGACCAGAATAAAAATATTGATGATTCTGAAGCTGAAAATACAGAATTATTTTAGATGAATATGCTTGCACTCTTTCACAGACTAGATATATTTAAAATAATGTAGTGTTTACTGGTAACATAAGACATTTGGCATTACCAGGACCCACAAATATTCCCCCATTGCATTATTATACATTATATTTAGTGTAATGTAGTACTGAGACTAAAACTCGAAACTTGACATTTTTCTCACACAGTAATTTTTATTTTGGGTGAAATATACACAATACATATATTTTCACCATCCACGATACATATTGTTGCATTTTTGTATTTCGATATATTGTGACACGATATATTGTTACACCCCTAATAATTATATATATCTTGATATCATACTAATGTCTCTAAAACATTGTGTTGTGTAACCCAGATATGTAAACATATACGTAAGAGCGCCTCCACACATAACAGGTCGAAGCGGTTATTACATCCGGGTCGGTCGCTGTATTCCTTCCGCTCTGTCTAAATTTCATAACGCTGATCCAGGGAGATCACGAAGGTAAGCAGCGGTTCGGCTCTTTCGCTTGATTCATCTGTTTACAAAACAGGGGTTAGACATTTTGTTCCTAAAAATTGATGTCAAATAATCCCGACCCATATACTTTCTGTAACGTAAATAAATCTGAACGTAAATGTTGTGCACTGCCGAAGTCCCTCAAATGTCATGAGCGTAAATATGGAGGTCATTGCGGGACGAGTATATTTCCAATAAGTTAATTTACTGTACCATGTCTAAATGAGTTTGACTTGTGTGTTTATGCAATAATGTATAATTTTGGAGGTTGTCTTTGATCTACATGAATGTGTTTGTGGCCGCTGCTGAACTAGTTGTCTTGAGTAACTGTTCCTTTCATTAAATTTGACTGACAGTTTGAGGTATTTTTAGTTCATATATGAATTATGTTATAGTGTTGAACATCTAAAGTTTGTGTTGTGAATTACTTTTATATATGCTATTATTATTTTGGGGTGTTAAGTGCTTGTCGTCAAGCATTCAAACATTTTTGTAAACATATGTAATGCAACATCTTATGCAAGCATAACAATGGAAATCCTTTTATTGACAATGAATATAACTATAAATATATGTGAAAAATGTATGTAATTATGTGGGATTCATGAGGATATTTACTTTTTAGTGCCTTTAGGACATTTGCAGATTCAGTGTTATTTCAATAATATATTCTCTTAAAGTATTTATTAATATTTAAAATTAGCTTTTATTTGTATATTTTCGGTTTTTATTTTAATTTTGGTATGCGCTTTTGTTATTGTGATTAGTCTTTTAAATATTTCTATTTATCTTTATTTTTATTTAATTTTAGTACTTCAAATCATACACGTCATGTACGTTTTAATACGTTTTTCATCTAATATTTATATTTTATTTTATATCAGGTTTATTTCAATTATGAAAATAATTTTTTAATATTATAAGTTTTAACATTGGCAGCACAAGTTGTTAGGACTGGGGTTGTTATTAAACCGTGTTCCACCACATTACGAGGGAACCTCTCATTCTCATAGATTTTTTTCATCAATCTCTTTCAGAAAACGATGTTGTCCTGTCTCGGCTGTCCCGTTCTTAGCCGGGTGCTGACCACTGGGGCTTCGCGTGCCCCGGTCGTGGTTGCTGCTGCTGGTGCATCTCGCACTTCTGTAGCCGCCACAACCACCACTACCTCTCTGCCTCCCCCAAACTCCATGACACTGGTGCGGTACAACAGCACAGCTCAACAGGTGATTATTTTCATACAGCAAATCTACTGTGTGTGCATAACTGATGATCAATGCAAATGTGCTATAATCAGTGTGTGTCACCCAGGAAACACCAAAGAAGACCAAATTTGGACCTCTAGCTGACCAGGACAGAATATTCACTAACCTGTATGGACGACATGACTGGAGGTACAATTTTTTAAATTTGTATTATGAAAAAAAAAAAAAAAAAAAAAAATATATATATATATATATATACACACATACATACATACATACATACATACATGCATATATATATATATATACACACATACATACATACATACATACATACATGCATATATATATATATATACACACATACATACAAATATACATACATGCATATATATATATACATACATACATGCATACATACAAATAAGAACAATTGTGTATACACACACACACACACACATATATATATATACATAGTCTCTTCTCCTCAACAATGATGGCATTTATTTGTTAATAAATACAGTAAAAGCAGTAATATTGTGAAATGTTGTTAAAATTTAAAATAAGATTCCACTGAACATTCCAGTCTTCAGTGTCACATGACCCTTCAGAAATCATTCTGATATGCTGATTTGCTGCTCAATTATTGTTGCTAAATTATTAATAAGGGTTCTTTTTTATTATCAATTTAAAAAAAAATAAGTTTTGCCATCACAGGAATGTATATAAAAATATATTAAACTAATGTAACAATAATACAGTTTTTAGTGTAATTTTGATGAAAAAATAGCAGCCTTGGTGAGCATTGGAGACTTTTGTTTTTACACTTTATATTTAATTTTAAAAAACATTCTACAAATTGTTTGACTGGTATTGTGTGTATAATACACAGCGTGTATATACATTTAAAGTATAGTGCATATATAAAGTAGTATTATTATTATATTATTGTCAGTGCATGTGCTCCCCATGTTTCTCAGGCTGAAAGGTGCCCTGAAGAGAGGTGACTGGTACAAGACCAAGGAGATTCTGGATAAAGGAGTGGACTGGATCCTGAATGAGATTAAGGTCTCAGGTCTGCGAGGCCGAGGAGGTGCCGGCTTCCCAACAGGGATGAAGTGGAGCTTCATGAACAAGCCCAGTGATGGCAGGTGGGTTTACGTCTCAACAACTAAGATCGAGTCAGGGGATGCTGCGGATGGATCCACATCTAGCTTTTTGTTATTTTGATCAAATCAGATCATTCTCTTTTTTCCGCTCAGGCCTAAATATCTGGTGGTGAATGCTGACGAAGGAGAGCCCGGTACCTGTAAGGACAGAGAGATCATGCGTAATGATCCCCATAAGCTGATCGAGGGCTGTCTGGTCGCCGGCCGAGCCATGGGAGCGCGTGCTGCATACATCTACATCCGTGGAGAGTTCTACAATGAGTCGTCCAACCTGCAGGTGAAAAACAAATATCTGTGTAATATCGTTTACTGTGAAAAAAAACTGTGATTGCTAAGCTCAGTACCCAAAAATGAGCTCATTAAGCAGGCAGCATTTTAAGGCATCACAGTCACGCTTCTGTTTCAAATGGCCAAAACCTAAGACAAACATTGCATGTTTTGGACAAACATTGTGAAATAATAAATCCAAGATGTAGAACTGAAATGAATAAATACTAATATTATGATTTTATATTGCACTACACTGCTAAAGTTTGGGGTCAATAACATTTTTTAAGAAATATATTTTAAGAAATGTATTTCTTAAAATTGACTTTATTCAGCAAGGATGCATTAAACTCGTCAAAATTGACAGTAAAGACATTTATAATGTAACGAAAGATTAAGATTTCAAACAAATGCTTAAAAAAAAAAAAAATTCTATTCATTGAAGAATCCTAAAGAATTCAATATTATTAATTAAAAGAAATATTTCTTGAGCTGCAAATCGGCATGTTAGAATGATTTCTGAAGGATCATGTGACGCTGAAGACTGGAGTAATGATGCTGAAAATTCAGCTTTGATCACAGGAATAAATTACTTTTATAAATATATTCAAATAGATTTATTAAAACAATAGTTTGAAATATTTGTTTTTATTGTAATAATATTTCACAGTATTTCTGTTTTTACTTTATTTTGATCAAATAAATGCAGCCTTGGTGAGTATAAGAGGTTTCTTTTAAATATTACAAAAATTATATTTATCAATCTTAGAAAATCTTACCCACCCCAAACTTTTGAAAGGTAGTGTATATTATTAATATTACACTATCTATTTTATAATTAGTTTATAAATATAACATTAATATTAAATCTACTTTAAGTTCAGGTAAGAATAGTCTGTTTTTCATCAAGTTTATTCATCACCTGACAATAAGTATTTCACAGACTTTAAGTTAGTGCAATGACTATGGAAGTAAAATAATGACAGATGTTTTTGAAACAAAAAAGCTTGTTGAATTGCACTACTCAAAAAAATATGCAATGCATTAACCCTGCTTGCATTTTAATGCATTGTATTTTCAGGGCTTGCATTTTTATGGGCTGAAATTCAACATGGTTGTATATTTAAGCTGTGAATATTTCAATTCAAAACATTTCACACACGTTTTCATTATTAAAAATTCAATAATCCATATTCACCTTTTAGATTTCACTTCCAAAATGTTCATTCTGTTTAAAAATATAATATTCGACCGGCAATTTTCGGTCCATTTTATTTTGCTTTACAAATTCGCTTCCACAAATTCAGTGGCTCAAATTCAACAGAAAATTCAACATTTGACATCTGGGAACGGCAGGAATAGACCTTTCTCACAACTTCCGTATTTGTGACCGGAAATACGCAATCGTCGGGGTAATCGACTTCCTCCGCAGTCAAGGCAACATAAACAAATGGCGCAAGCAACTAGCAAGAGCTATTGACACGCTAATGATGTGTCATTTTAGTTAACAGTTCAGTAATAGTTAGCTTCGCTCTCTACTTACCTTGATATTTATGGACAAATTCCTTGTGGAAATTTTTTCACCCTTTATTTAGTTTTTTCTTTTTGGTGACGGAGTTTTCCTCCACGAGTCGTCACATCAGCAAATGTAATATTTGGCAAATCCGTTAATGAAGTTGTGTAGACTCTTTGATCCATTTTAAACTTGCCCGGGTTTATGTTTTTCTGGTGTGTTGACCCTTGACAGGAACTCCGCTTCCACAACGATTACGTATTTCCGGTTATTGTGAGAAAGGTCTATTTCAGTAGATTGCCGATTGATGATCTCCATAGCTGTTAGTCGGCCTCACCAGCAGGAGGAGCAAATGTAGGTCTTCCTCGCATCGAAACTGTGCTGTCTAGGCAACACAAATACTACAATTGGAGCGACAGATTATGAGCGTTTCCAATTTTTGTGTTTTATGCACTTACATTTCTAAATGTTTTCAATGATTTAAAATATCTTTATCAACTGTCATAAAGCGGATTTAATGCTAAAGGCATGAAATTAGGAGGGATCAACTGATCATCTGATCGTTTGATTGATTTAAGCCAAATATTGTACACAAATTATGAAATTAATTGTATGATTTTTCGATTAATCGTTTTTTTTAAATGTGGTCGATTCAAAATCGATTCTAAAACGCCACAAATCGATTTTTTTTCCATATTTATTTATCTATTACCCAAAAGCCAGTATTAGTTTTCATCCACTGTTCATAGGCTTGCAAACTCCATTTTATACCTAATGCTGTGAGATTTTATGTTTGTTTTATCTTAATCATAAAATAACCTCAACTAGTGCCGCACGATTAATCATATCATGATTGCGATGTCAAGCCAATCGCGATGTCAAGCCTACGCAATTATATGACGCAAAATCAATGCTGTGATTTTATATGAAATAAACAAATTTGGGCTGGTAACGCAATTAACGCAGCATCTGTTCATTTTTGTCATCCTTTGGCTAGTGTTACATGATCCCGCTCTTATTCATGCAAATGTTTTTAAACCATTCATGCGAGACAAGACAAAAAAGAGCTCGCTGCCTGTGAATGTCCTGACTGTGACACACAGAAAGACTCGCGCTGATATCGTGTGTGCGCACAAGACAGCCCAGAATACAGTTCTCTTTCGCGAACAATAACACACACAATTATGCCAAAATGTCTTTTTGTCGAGTATCTTCATAACATAAGAGCAGTCTTATGATGAACGTGAAGAGTTGTGACTCGTGAGAGAATGAGGCGCGTGTGAGATCCACGTCTCTGTCAGCAGCGGCTGGTCTTAAAGGGACAGTACACAGTAGCCACTAATTATATCTGTCGTTAAAGTTTATCAAAGAACAAAGAGAACAGAGAAAAACACTCGCTGCTCTTGACTAAAGAACTTTTGTAACTTTAATAAGGATTAGTCTATATATACTTTATTATTAATGCATCGCAGACTGTTTGATAACTTTATTCAATTTCTGTATATGTCCTACCTGTTAGACAGGAAGGGCACAGGTAAATATGATATGCAAGTTTTTTTTTTAAATGGGTTTATGTGAGGATTGTTTAAACTGTTTGATCAAGGCATGCGACTGTTCTGACTTGTCCAATGTACCCAAGGTAATAAAAAAGTTTAATACAGGTTTGTAGGTCTTAATTTCTTTTTTTTATGAATTAACCACTTGCAAACTTATGTTCACTGTTCACTGACTTGTATTAAATCTATATTCATTGAGTGGAATTGAAATCGAATTTAGAATCGAAATCGAATGGAATTGAGAGCTTGCGAATTGAAATCAAATCGAATTGTAAGATCTGAATCGATACCCAGCCCTTGACAAAATTTGACAAATGACAAATTATGTATTTAAAAATGTAGATTATTACTTAAAATCTGTATGTGCTGTTTTATTTGCGTATTAGCGTTGTTAGCGTTGTCAAACGTTATCAAAATGAATTGTGAGTCAAATCTCCTGTGCAAAGGGGTTCAGTTGAGTAAATGTGATAAAATGCACTACACGGTAGATAAGGGAAGTGATGTATTGACCTTGTGTATTTATGTGTGGTTTCACTCAGGTGGCCATTAATGAGGCCTATGCAGCAGGGCTGATTGGCAGGAACTCGTGCGGCTCAGGTTTTGACTTTGACGTGTTTGTGATGCGCGGTGCGGGAGCGTACATCTGCGGAGAGGAGACGGCTCTGATTGAGTCCATCGAGGGAAAACAGGGAAAACCTCGTCTGAAACCCCCTTTCCCTGCTGATGTGGGTAAGTCAAAAATTGCTATAATTTTTTTTTTATATATATATACATGACCTTAGAGAAATGTCATGCTATATGACCAGTTATAAACGTAACATGGTCTTGTTGCAGGCGTGTTTGGCTGTCCAACAACCGTTGCCAACGTTGAGACTGTAGCTGTGGCACCAACGATCTGCCGTCGTGGCGGCACGTGGTTTCTGGGTTTCGGCCGAGAGAGAAACTCTGGCACGAAGCTCTTCAACATTTCGGGACATGTCAACAACCCCTGCACGGTGGAAGAAGAGATGTCCATTCCCCTGAAAGAGCTCATTGAAAGGCATGCAGGTACACCTCATACAATCTGTACATTAGACATTTTTGTTCATTGTCGAATCATGTCCGCTCCTGAGGATTATTGATCCATAATTCATCCGATCCCTGCAGGTGGCGTCCGGGGTGGTTGGGATAATCTCCTGTGCGTTATTCCGGGTGGTTCTTCCACGCCACTAATCCCACGTAATGTGTGCGACACCGTCCTCATGGATTTTGATGCCCTCGTTCAGGCTCAGACCGGTCTCGGCACAGCAGCTCTTATTGTCATGGATAAATCAGTGAGTCCGTTTGTTAAATAACACACATGGTTTTGTTTCTGTGGACACGGACAACTTTGAAACTTTTTTTTTTTCTCCTCTTTTCTTCACTGCAAATTCCTATTAGCATTTTTTACGATAGGAATATTTAAATTAGTGAAACACAATAGGCTAGATACCTTATTTTTTTAATGATCTGTCTATACAGTAGCTTAAGCATTCAGCAGTGTAAGATCATTTATATCACACAGCACAAAAGCTCTAGACATTACCATCAAACTATCAGCATTGGCAGATGTCATTTCCGAATTGGCGGTGGAATTTAGTATTGGTGCATCTCTACTTTTTTTATAATTAAAAAGAAGTTTTGCCCCTTCACAGACTGATGTTATTCGAGCTATTGCCCGCTTGATTGAATTCTACAAGCATGAGAGCTGTGGGCAGTGCACCCCTTGCAGAGAGGGTATGATCATTTATGTGAATGCACATTTTTCATTTTTTACCTGTGCAATATGTTTTATTACAGTGAATATTTACTAGTCTGTCTTTTCTGTGCCTCTCAGGAGTGGACTGGATGAATAAGATGATGTGGCGCTTTGTGAAAGGCGATGCAAAGTCAGCAGAGATTGACATGATCTGGGAGATCAGCAAGCAGATTGAGGGCCACACCATCTGTGCCTTGGGAGATGGAGCCGCATGGCCAGTTCAGGTAAAGGCAGAGTATTTTTTTAATGTAAATAGATAAATTATTTAAAAATATATCTCCACGATTAATCTGTTTCTTTATATTTTGTTGTTCTTAGGGATTGATCCGTCACTTCCGCCCTTTAATGGAGAACAGAATCGCAGACTTCAAACAGAAAGAGCAGGCGCGCGCTTGAAGGCCCCATATCTGTGTCCGTTCTCACTCATCTTATCACTTATTTAAGCAAAACCTACATTTTCTCTCTCTCACTGATGTGTGAACTGCTGGCATCCATCTTTTGTTTCTATTACATATATCAGTGGGATTGAAGATAAATCTTTAAATAGTTTTAGCAGAGCCTATCCCATTATGGTGATGGACTCAACAGCATACTCGTGATTTTGGATGACTTATGATACATTATAGAGTGGAAACTGTTTGAGCAGATAACATCACTCATTTACAATAACATGTAGTGAGTAAATGTTAATGGTTGATGAAATTATGTTAAATCCTACTATGATGTTAAGGCTGTTTTCTTGATAAGAAAATCTTGTACTGTATAAACTCTTCTTCATGGAAATAAAGAGCCTAAAACTTATAACAGTGTTTTTTTGGATTGGTCATGAACAGAGATTGAGTTAGGTGGATGCAATATTTGGACCAAAGTAAGTCATAGTGCTTCTTGGTATTCAAAAAAATAAATAAATGGGGAAAGGGAATATAAAGATCAGTTTTCTCATTATGTCTTTAATCCCATTGTGAAAATAATGTAATCATAAATGTATTAGTAAATTAGAACACTATAGATATAAAGCAAGACTATATATAAAGAATATGACTTTTCCAGTTCAAAATTACAACAGATTGTTTTTAATTAGAATTTCTAAAATAATTTTTAGTAAGATTGCAATAGAGGATTTTTATTGAAATTCTTGAAATTAATAGACTTTAAAAAGTCTCCAAAAATATTTCAATTTTGAGTTTCAATGCACAGCATAATCAGAAAAATGTACATTCACCATAGAACATTTAATCAATTTAAAAATAAATACATTTTCCGTGACTGGAAATCTCTGGGGTTTTCAGATTTTTTTTCTTTATTTTCTTGGTTGTCGTCAACTACCACAAATAGCATTTATGAATCAATCACAAGACTTCTATAATTATACCAACCAAGAATCAGCCAATCAATCGTTTGTTCTCGAACCAACCACTTGTTTTAACGTTGATTTATCAGAGAAACTCTTCAGCTTTTGGACATCCTCGATTTTACATTTGTGCCTTTTTGTCGCGTTGTCAAAGGTAAGATAATCTGTTTCTCAGTACTAACTGAGTTACTGGGATTGTTTTTATCGACAAGTAGCCTCGTTCAGTTCAGTGGGTTTCCAAACGCAGTTGCTCAATCCTGCAGCTTTAAGTTATGGTCGGGTTGGGATATATCTGTAAATTAATGATTTAAAAAATAATTTATTAGTTCATCTTTTCCCCCAAACTTCGCTCTGTTGTTCTGTCCGTGCTGCTTCAGCCCCCTCAACTAAAACAACACATGCATGCCAGTGGGGCATAGAACATCATTTTATTTCAATATTATGATTTTGGGACGTAAAATGTATTTGGTGTTGTTCATATTTCAAGGTGAAGAGAAAAATGTCCTGCGGTGTTACTGTAACATTGATGACTCATCAAATGTAAATATTAGTAAAATAAAGCAGATATGTTTGGAGCAGCTAATAAATACCTTGGCATTATTTTGTATGTATTTACTTAATTAACTTAAGTTTTCAAAATGCTTAAAAGTACTAAAATAATATTTACAGTACATTTCGTTTTGAAACACAAATGCTGTCCTGCAGTGTGACATAGGATATTCGATTTTTGTACTGGCAGTTACATGGACAGCCATAGGGGTCCTTTAGTCAAGCCCCCTACCAGGAAGTCCCCCAGATGTTTGGATGTGCTAACATAGTGTGCTAAGCTCTTTTACTGTACATGGTGCTAAGGAGGTTAAAAGGTTAGTGTTAATTTCTTATTAATTTGATAAATTTCATAATTTCTGTCAGACCATGAACGTGTCCATTTTTGATAGTCCTGTGGTGTGACTGATCTAGTTCGAGTAAAAAAAAAAAAAAAGAATCATATTCAGGTTTAAAACAATGAACTTATTCAGTTACTGTAGGTCAGTCTTGTATAGCAATGACTCAAAATGGCTGCAAAGGTGAAAGAGTCCTGTGGTGTGACAGCCCGTCCTGTAGTGTGACATAGGCTAATTAAGTCGGATGTCTAGCTAGATTCTTGTCTGTTATGTTTGCAATATTAAACATAAATATAAATATATCTCTGTCTCTCTCTCTATATATATATTAAACAAATATTGTAAATATTATATATAATATGCCCATATTATACATGTATTAAACATAAATATATATATGTCTTCATTATACATAATATACCTATATTATACATATATTAAACATATAAATATATATCTGTCTTCATTTGTTTGTTGTATGTGTATGTTAACAGTCACTGATCATTGTTTTTAAAGTGATTTTTGTCCGTTTTTAGGCATGAGCAAAGAAAGGACGAGGAGGTACCGGGAAAGGTTAGCACAGGATGAAGCCAGGCATGAGGAGATCCTGAGGGAGAGAAGGAGAAAGTAAATAAGTTTATAATAGGGAAATTGAGTTGGTGAAACATTCTCTAAGACGTACACTTGTATAGAAAACATGTAACAGCTGTCTCTGTTCCATCAACAGATATCAAGAAAAGAAAGCTAAAGGAGAAATTCAACCACAAAATATAACCAGCCTCCCAAAACATAAGAGAGCAAAGCTTCGTGAGGAATGGAAGAAGATAAAGGCAAGGAACAGGAAGAAGAAGGATCTGGCAGCCATTTTGGATATTACTCCCCCATCACCCGAAGAACGTGATGTGTCCTTTAGTCCAGTTCATCTTTATCCTGTTCATGGAAACAAGAATGCCTTCCAGTGGCCTGACAAAGAAGATACCATTTACTACTCGCGGAGTGACATAATTGGTAAGATTTCAGAGCCTGAGCCCCATGGTCGAGTTGCGAAGTTAACGAACATGGACTGGCTCATGTTCAACACATAAGTTTGCCAATTCTCCTATGAAATAATTTTGACATCTTTTTATTTAATTTTATATATTGGCTCTAACAGCTTGTCATGTTTATGGTCTGATCTTTTGTTAGTGACGACTCCAGAATGTCAAATGTCTCTTGTTCACTGGAATCTTTGTTCAAAGAGCTGAATTGATGATTTCAACATGCTTTTAATGATTTTAGCATGATTTTAATGACTTTCTCCTGAGAAACAAGATATTTGTTTAGTCTTTTAAGTTAAAAATAGAAATGAATGGTCTTTATGACTGGGTCTGGTTTTATAACGTAAAACTAACCCGTATGAATCGGCGGTTTAGTCCAAATTATCTGAAGAGACTCGATCTGATCAATGTTTATATGTGAATAAAAGCCTAAATTAAACTGTTCATTAGATAAAGAGATCAAGTCGCTTGATTCATATGGATTAGTTTTAAAATGTCTTTATGAACTTTTCAAGCGCCAAAGTGGTAGTTGTGTAGAAGTCTATGGAGGGACAGAGAGCTCTCAGATTTCCTTAAAAAAATCCTTATTTGTGTTCCGATTCGAAGATTAACAAAAGGCTTCATAATGACACACATGTGCCCTCCTCCCTCCAAAGGCCCCACCTCAAGAGCTCTGCCCTTTGGAGTGAGAAAGGCATTGGGATGCTCACTTCCAACTGAATTTGCTTATAGTTAATCTCATTTATTGTTTCAGGTAAAAGAATTTGTCTTCCTCTGAGCTGGATTCGCACTTTGCCCCCTGCCAATCACACTTGGGTGTCAAAGGCCATGTTTAGGTGGTCTCCAGAAAAGCAGCCTGAAATGGACTATGCTAGGATAGATAAATTGTGGTGGTACCCGCCATTCCCGCCTCTAACCTTAACCGAGGAGCCAGAGATGGGACGCTACTTTGGTCATGTATTGTTTCTCTGGATGCCACGAAAGCTGTGGAACGTCGAGCTTACCTGTCCACGTTCAGACTGCGTGAAGGAAAAGCTCACATCAACAGGTCTGCACCAGGAGCTCAGACAGGTAGTCGACGTAGAAAGGTCATACTTCATGGCATCCGAGTGTCTGGTTTGTGGGAAATGCAAGCGGGAAGTGATTAGCTGGAGTCACGATATAGTGTCACAACTTGATATTGGACACAGAGTTCAGTTCCCTTGCATTCTTGCATCACAGGGGGCATGTGACATGATGGTCGTTCGCCTTAACCGTCAGAGATGTCTGGGGATCAGCCAAATCCAGAAGAAACTTGAGGAACATCACACTAAGGAATGGCTGCAAAAGACTGTACAGTATCTGACAGATTGCAAAGGCTTTGCCCATCCTGTGACGTTTCAAAGTCCACCTGCCATGCTTCCTCTTCCTAAACACTGTTGGTTGAGGCAAGTGTTTGCTCTGGATGTACTTCACCGAATGAATGAGATAAAGACCAGCATAACCTCACAGTTTGGCCGCGTGCTAAAGATGGGTTCCACCAAGAAGTTTCTCAGGAACTTCTCAGGAACTTGGGCGACCAGTGTCGCCAACGAACAAGGGCAGGTTATTATGTCAGTGCTTACAGAAAACAAAGACTTCGGTCTTGAATCGATGATCTCAGGTGTCATACATAGGTACAAGGAAGCCGCTGTGGCTCCTCCTGAGATTCTGTATGTCGATAGAGACTGCTGCGAGTCCAACTTTCTTAGGACAATGTTCATAGACTGGAAGGACATGGAGGTCAGGTTGGATATCTCGGAATTCATGGGGCGGATTGCTGCAGGCTGCACGTCAGAGTCGCATCAGATATACGCGACCTTCATGGACCGCCTAAGCCATTGTATTTTCGAATGGGATGAGGAGGACTTGAAGCAGCTGAAGGAGGCGAAACGTACCATGCTCAAGTTTGATATCCTGCAGCCTTCTGATGATGATCTAATGCATCACCTCAGCAAAAGCGAGCTAGCCCTCCACTGTAGGCGAACCACGCGCGATGCAAGAGACATCGAAGAACGCATCACAACGCTCATTCAGCTCTATGATGGCAGGTCGGGATGGGATTCGTCGGGAGTGCCGCTCTTTAGTTCCAACAGAATGGCTGAGATATGGGATTTGCAGAAGAAACATGTGCCGTGTATAGTGGATCCTTTTGGTGTACAACTCTACGAGCAGACTGGGACACTGGTGGTGGGAGGCCACATTCTGCCAACCTACAAATGTGTCAGAGGTTCCACCTCTGTTGAATCCTTCTACCAGCATCTGAACCAGCTCATTCCAGGTAAAAACAGTATTGAAGTAAAAAAGATGGAGTTTGATTTGAAAATGCAACACATTATTGTAACAATCTGATCCAGCAAAAGTTGTATGTGGCATCTGTTTTGGTTGATCTTCAACCCCTTGAATGGTAGCTGTTTTGTAGCTCAAAATATTTCTACTTTTTTCACACAATATCATGCCTTTAAAGGGATAGTTCGCTTTGAAATTAATTTTTGGTATGTTTTAGCTTACCTCAAGGGCATCCAAGATGTAGGTGTCTTTTTTTCCGCAGTAGTTTCAATTTTGATATTTTTAGGTCAAACCGTTCTTGTCTGTCAGTCATATAATGCAGGTCGATGGTCACTGTCTCAAAGAGCATGCACAGAGTCCAAATTAAAACAATTCCCCGTCGTCCAAATTAAACAATTCCTCATCGTAAGTACACATTGATGGCCCAAGACACGAAACGAGCGGTTTGTGTGAGAAAACGAACAGTATTTATATAGTTTTTACCTCTTGTACACAGCCACGTCCAAGTGATCTGAGAGCGCGGGCGGGTATAGATATATACACTAGATGTCGCATTGGCTACGGTTTCGTTCCAATGAACTGCAGTAGCCAAGGCGACTTCTATTGTATATATCTATACCCGCCCGCGCTCTCAGATCACTTGGACGTGGCTGTGTACAAGAGGTAAAAACGATATAAATACTGTTCGTTTTCTCACACAAACCGCTCGTTTCGTGTCTTACGCCATCAATGTGTACTTACGATGGGGAATTGTTTAATTTGGACGATGGGGAATTGTTTTAATTTGGACTCTGTGCATGCTCTTTGAGACAGTGACCATAGACCTGCATTATATGACTGACAGACAAGAACGGTTTGACCTAAAAATATAAAAATTGAAACTACTGCGGAAAAAAAGACACCTACATCTTGGATGCCCTTGAGGTAAGCTAAAACATACCAAAATTTAATTTCAAAGTGAACTATCCCTTTAATGTCAGGACTAATTATGTATTCTGGTAACTTCACAACTTGACTCTTAAAGCTTTATGATTTTATTCTTACAATGTTACTTTTATTCTTGAAAAAAGGTTTTGGATTATAATACTGCATTCACTATCATCAAACGATGATATTATTTAGAACATAAATGAAGTTTATTAAAGCGTCAATAGGATATTTAAAAAATTTTTTTTTTTTTTTTCTGTATGAAAATTATTTATCCATTTTCTTTATCCTTTTTCTACTTTCTATCTTTTTCTTAGTGTATTTACTTCGTTTTTAACTAATTTAACCCATTCTTGCCTTGACAGTCGCCCTAGATTCTGACATAAAACAACCAAATAAATAAATAAAAATAGATGTTGGCACTTAAATTCTGTTGTAAAATCTCATCAGTGTTTTTTTTTCATTCATTTATAAATGACATTTTATTTTGACATTAATTTATCTTAATGCAAATTATTGGGCAACTCATTGCCACTGCAATGCTATGTCGTCACTCAGCACACTTAATTTTATGTTCCATTACACAATGAACAATGTACACTATTTATACAGTAAATCAAGTGCATACACAATACAGAAAATGTGCAAACATAGTTTATGTATTTTATTTCAGGAGTGCCAACTTGTTCTACATTTTTCCAAATCTACTTGTTGGATGCATTGGCAAGGTGGAATGAAGCTACTGCTGTTACCTCTGAGAGCCTGAAGGCAACCTCATCTTTTCTTCAGCATGCTGTCAACCAGCTTGAAGAGGAGGTGTTTCAAAAGAAGGTTCTGTCTACTACTAGTACAAGTAAATACACTGGTAAGTTACATACTAATTCCAGACAATTAATAAAACTTGCTTAAAACGTGATTGTATGTGTTCCTTTTTTCGTTGGTGGCCAATTCATTTATTTTCAACTTCCTTGTGTTTTAGGTGAGCTGATTGGGTTGGAGTACCTGTTCCGGCAGAATGGCAATGCGTTCCAGGACAGCAATTTTATCATTAGACAGATGGAAAACACTGACGTCCAAGTGGCCAGAAGTGAGAGCTATTCCAAAGAAGAGGACGTCTGGGATTGGACGATCACACAGCAGTCCGCCCCATCTCCGTTAGAATATTCTCCATTAATGTGTGCATAATATACTTAAGCTTTCCACAACGTTTTGGTGGTATGTCAAGTATACACTTTAAAAATATTAATATGCATCATTCAATCTTTTCCAGAATAAGCAGAGGTTCCCAGTTTCAGGTGGAGGATCTCTTTGCACCTAACACATCCTCACTGGCGAATGAAATGACGGATCCAGAGAAGGTTGTTTCCATAAAAGAAGAGGATAGTATGGAGATTTATTGTGATGACAAGCCCCTCATTTCAAACTTGCCTCCAGACACTGTGATGGAAAACAACAACACAACTCAAGAAAAAGCCTCCCCAGTTCTTGAGTTCTTCAGTTCTTGCTGAAACCCAGTCAGGTTCATCCTTGACTTTGCCCCTCTTGCTTTCTGGTCCTTCTCTGTCAAAACAAATGATGGTGGTTTTAACACCTTCCACACAAAAGATTGATGCACCACCACCAGCAAGTTGCCATTCGGTTCCTGTTCCTTTCACCACACAATACTATTGGAAGAGAAAACTGGTCAAGGAAAAGTTTGTACGACGATATATCCAGTGCAGAAAGTGCAATAAACAGAGGATAACATCAACTTATCGGCGGTATTATGGTTACTGGTATTGTCAGGAGACAGACACAAAACCCTTTGCTGAATGGAAAGCTGAACTGTTAAAGCAGAGTTCAGGGAGGAAGAAGTTCTGAAGGGTGGGATCACCAATGCACATTCGGCTACATTGCTCCTTTAATTTAACTATTTTTGTGATTTTAATGCTTCCAACCTAAATATAATTACTGTGCTGCAATAAAATCATTAATTGCATGACAATGGACCTGAACTGGTTTGTAAACATTACTCAACATTTTTACATGAGCAATGGAGCATGAATTTATTCATAATTGATTTTTAGGGATTTTTTAAAATGGTATTTATGCTTAAAGTTGATCATTTATTGCAATTGGAACCTCATTATAAACCCTTCTATTAATAAGCCATAAAAAAAACCTTAAAATTTAGTCTAATAAAAAGAAACTTATGATGTGCTCAAAAGATCATACATTCTGCTGTAGTTAAAGATGGAATATTATCCATATATATATTTGTTTTTGCTTATTTATCTAATAGTTTTCTCAAATCAAACCTCTCACAGAATCAGATTCCTCCACGAATCATATATTACCTATAAGTAGACTTCTAATTCACTTGTTGAAGATAAAACGTAGTCCTGCCCCGTGTGAGGATCGAACTCACGACCTTCAGATTATGAGACTGACGCGCTACCTACTGCGCTAACGAGGCTGTGACGACACACTTTGCAAAGGTTTCTGGTAAAAATATAAATATCGCTAGTTCACGGGAAATACCTGATTTAAATGATCGTGATTGATGATTTTTATTAATGTATGTATTTATTTGAGAAAATTTTTGCTTTTTTTGAAATAGTGATTGGTAGTTACCTTAGAAGCAGTCTATGCTTAGAAGTGGCCAGATAACTGCGGATGTTTACGCAATGGCGACCTCTAACGGGAGCAGCCGAGAGAGAGCGAGAGAGTTGCCTAGATGTAGTATCAATTTGTGTGTATGTATATTCATGAAATATTGTTAAGATTTTACTTTTCCCCAACCCAAAACGTTCTGCTAGTGCAAATGACAAAATAATTCATTAGGCTTCAAATGATTCACATTCACAAATACTAATTACTTACAATAGCTATAAAAGTCATTCTTACGTTTACTTAATTAAAATCAATAAAGATTTCACAGCAGAAAGACACGTGTTTTTTTACTAAGAGAACAGAAGGCATGTTGTAGATTGTGTGCAACAGGGTTTGCAGCAGAGTTGATCATTTAGAACACTTAGAAATTAAAGTATCAAATATGATACAGTTGACAAATATGCTGTGTCATATTCGATACTTTAATTTCTAAGAGCTCTAAATTATCAACTCTGCTGCAAAATAACTTTTATAGCCATTGTAAGTAATATTTCAAGATAAACATTTACTGCAGAGAAGCAACTTAGGTTTGCCTAATTGTCCATAGACCTATGTCATTTTTAGAAAAATCATGTTAAAAGTATCAAATATGATTCAACAGACTTTTGAAGAATGATTATGCACATCTCTCAATCATCATTGAATTGACTTGCATTGGATTATTTTGTTTACTATTCTTATAATATTAATTATTATTATGTTTTGCCCCCCACAATTAAAACAGGGCTTTAAAAACCAAAAGCATTTATATATAATCTTATGCTATTGGGATATTTATGCATTTTATGTAAGTTGTCTTGCTATACTGTTATAATGTTCTCATTGATTTACATTACAATGTATCAGAATTTTATTTCAATTTTTGGCCATATAAACAACAGCAAGTGCATCAAATTACATATTGCATTTGCTCAGTTTAGGCCTCTGGAAAAAAATTGCAGGTGTTTTTTCCCTCCACGAGTGTGAGCTCCATATTCTCACTATATATAATAGGCTGCTGTATTCAATTTATATATTAAATGTATCAAATGATATAAAACATAAAACACACATGCAAACTTTGTATTTATTTCAGATTTTTTTAAATTTCCATAAACTGCTTTGTATGATTAAACTGTTGAATATATATTATTTAAGAAGTGTTTACAGAATGACGCTTCATTATATTCAACGGCAAACGGCCAAAAAAAGAAAAACACTTCATCTCCCATAATGCCGTTCGTTTCCTCCGCTATCTCGCGCCTTTCCATCTTGTTCCTCTCGAGAGCTCAAGCGCCGTAGTTGTTGTTGTGGTATGTAATAATGGCGGCAGCAGGAGGCGGATTACCAGCCTCGGCTGTTGTAACAACCATAAACACCTCCGCCACCGTTCGCTGCCGTTTCCCAGGTCGGCCATGGACGTCTCGGAGTCTGTTGAGGACGGAGAAACGCTCTCATATCGGTCGGGTGAGGGATGAAGACAGAAAAGGGCCGAGGCCCGTCGACGTTGGAGCTACGCTGAGAGAGGATCCGTCACTGTCGTGTTTGCTCGGGCTGGCGGAGAAACACAGGCTCCAGCGCGAGGCGGGATTCTGCACGAGCGGGAGCGATGAGGTGAGCGATTCGCCCGATCGTGCTAATAATTCACAGCAAGTGCATCAACAGCATGTCGCTGAGTGGCTGGTGTCAGTTCCTGCAGAGATGCATCCGCCTGATTACAGTTGCACGGTCGTGAGCTTTACAGATTACAGAGATGAAAAGTACTTAAAGGGACGCCCGTCATATGGTGGGCTTTTGCCGGGCTGTGGCGTTCACATGGCGGGTGTTTAACTGTGGTTGACGGTGTTGCCGTGGCTACGGGGATTGTGCGTGGGTCAGTGAAGGTGTGGTGTCCGCTAATTAGTTATGAGGGAGTTAGTGTATAGTCATCTGCTTTAAGACTTAATGTCAGTGTTGCTGACGGGCCTGTTTGTCTGAATAGTTAATATTAGTTATTTATATTAATGCCAAGTAGGCGTGGTGTGCATCAGAAATAAGATACAGTAACTAATGATGTATTCTGTCAGGAATCGCCATTGGATGAGTAGAAATATTGCATGGTTGTAATATATATATATATAAATCCCAGATCCTTTTGTACAACGTCAGGTAGCATTGTTTACAAACAAGTTAATTGCTTCGGTAACACTTTACAATAAGGTTAATTAGTTAACATTAGTTAACTACTTTAGTCAACATGAACTAAGAATGAACAATACTTCTTCAGCATTTATTAATCTTAGTTAATATTATAACATTTACTAATACACTATTAAATATCCACTTTTAATTTTGCCAAGTTGGTGATAAGTCCTGCAAAGCCAGACTTATGAAACAATAGTCAGAAAATCGATTTCTTTAATTAATTAAACCATTTGTTGAAACTTTAGACAAAATATTTAAAACTTGTAGTATGATCTAGATAGAATAACAGAATATGGATCGCTCACTCGAGGAGAAAAAAACAACACCTTTTTTTTTGCTCAGAGGCCCAAACTGAACAAAATAGTTTAATTTGATGCAGATTCTGTAATTAATAGGCTATACCAAAAAGATAATATTCTGGTAGCTACTTGTAATGTAAATCAATGAGATTTTTAGATTTTTCGGTATAGCAGACTACTATAAAAATGCATAAATGTTAGTTGTCATTCTGTTTCTCCTAATAATAATAATATATTAGTATGGTGATATTTAAATGATTAGTTTTATGATCAAAGCTCTGCAGTTTTCTTTGCAATGTAATATCATGATGATTGAGAGATCCCTAATTTGACCTTAGTTGTTCTTAGGTTGTTTATTATAGTCGCTGTACTCAATTTAACTTTTAGCGAGGGGTATGTGATATTGACAAAATTCTGGGATTTTATCGCTAACAAACATTAGACATATGTTGCTGTGTGTTTATTGTGTTGGTACCTTGCAGGTTTAGGACTTTAATATTTTTTTCTGAAAAAAGACAAACACAAATAGTGGTGAAAGCCAAAATATTAAATGTCAAGGATGAATATATTTACTGAGTTATCCACAATGTTTTTTAGATTTAGAGCGAAATTACAGGGGCCTTTCGTGCTGTGCGGGTCTGTAGCTCCGCCTGAGAGAGATCTGTTTCTTCTGGGTTGTGAATAGTATGTGTATTTTCTTAATTTCTGTTGTGCTGACCGGCAGAACTGGTAATGTCTAGGGCTGTAGTTAACCAAAGAAATGCTTAGTCGACCAAAGTCCTGTCCTGCGCAACGATAAGTCAAAAAAAAAAAAAAAAAAGACGCAATGTTTTGCATTTTGATTGAACATTTATTAAACAATTGTCATAGAGCATTTATAAAACAACAACGAAAAAACATCAATAATACATAAAACTATAATAATACAATTCGGTTTTTTTTAACTGCAAAGTGAGGAGCTCTGTCCTAGGTCTATAGTGACAGTCACAATCGCGCACCTGACCACACCACACGCTACAAAAAATATAATTGCTAAAACTGCCAAATAATGAAAAATCCTAACAAAAGCTCTCGTTTATACAGGCTGTATATTCTTCTTTACTTTCAAAAGCTATGGGTTAACTTTTGTCCAGCCGATCTACGTTAGGCGTTTTAAAACAAACACACAAAAAACCCAAATAGCCTTAAAAATTAATCCTAATAATAATAGGCTGTATAGTAGGAAGGCCTATAGGTTTATTTTCGTTTTGTTACATTATTTAGG
Source organism: Leuciscus leuciscus (assembly GCF_965113295.1). Classification (NCBI taxonomy): domain Eukaryota; kingdom Metazoa; phylum Chordata; class Actinopteri; order Cypriniformes; family Leuciscidae; genus Leuciscus; species Leuciscus leuciscus. Next base: position 30,354,763 of record NC_138736.1, on the reverse strand, counting down.
CTATTTTCAAACGCGTCAAGTGTACAAATAAAAACAAAAACATAAGAAAACACGATCTATTGAGTCAGCATAATAAAGCCGTTAAGGATACTTACAGATCTAAAATAAACATTATTATTATTATTATTTATTATCTGCAGGCCTAGTCCACCTTTTTTATGTTGTGGGCCAAAAACACTAACATGTCCACATTCTTGGGTAAAAGACAGCTCCTCGACTTGTTAACAATAAATCCTGCTTTGGAAAATATGCGCTCTGCAGGAGTGGAGGTTGCAGGGATGCAGAGCACGCGTTTGGCTGCCCGAGCAAGTCGTGGATATCTCTCCTCATTATTTAGCTATCCTCATAGCTTGCACTCCACAGTCTTGTCGTCTTTTTTTGTAAAATGCAGCCAGACAAAAGATTTAGATTTTGTCGACTAAAGCCAAAACAAGTAGCGTTCTAACTGAATGAATACAGCAAAACTACCTATATTCCTTACTGAGCGCGAAGCAGCAGTGCAGCCCGCCACAGGTGCGGTTCCCGAGTGTTCTACGTGGTGCGCTAAACTGTGGCGCTGTTACAAAATAGCCTAAATTAAAGCATTTAAAGTTGGGGATAAAACATAGGCTAATTATATTTAGAATACAGTAATATATAACTGCTTATAAAGGAATAAATATCAAGGAGTAAGTCAATGAAAATTTCTTTATTGGTGAAAAAAAAAAAAAAAATTATGCCACTGGTCGACCAATGAGAATGTCAGTCGACCAAGACGGCATCGACCGATTAGTCGACTAGACGACTAAAGTTGAGAGCCCTAGTAATGTCGGAGCTTATCGATACTGAGGTCTTTCATACAGGGTTCCCTCGGGTCCTTGAAATCCTTAAAAGTTTGTGAATCTGAAAAAAAAAAATGTCTGGGCCCTGGAAAGTTTTTGAAATTAAACATGCATGGATATAGGGCCTTGAAAAGTCCTTGAATTTGAAGTTAACCAAGGTGTGGAAACCCTGTTCATAATTTAGCCCTGGGGCCGTTTAATACCAGGTTTCAGTACCTCAGACACCGAGGGCAGATGACAGAGGCATAATATCCAGTACGTCCATAAAATGTATTTTGAATTTGATGTGAGTAGATTAAAACAATGGCCGGTAACATGCATACTGTATGCCTAACTGTGTGTGTGGTATAAGCATACTTATTAGCAAATAATCAGAATAATGAAAATTGCATGTAAACTGGAGTAAAGTGTTCTGCTTGTGTCATGTAAACATCGTACTGCGATCATTAGAAATAATCACATTATTTGGTGCACATGTAAACACTGTCAATGTTTCAGTCCCTTATCCACATTTAGATTTTTGGTAATGAGCACCAGCCTTACTAGGTTTACCTTAAATTATAGGGACTTTTTCAGAAATTCCCATAGCTAATACAGTGAATCATAATGCAGTCTGATTCAAAGCTGAACCAGTATAGGACTCATGTTGAGCTTTTATATCACACATTGTAGACTGATGCAATCCGATCCTGTGCTTTGAAATTCTGAGGTATCTGCAATCAGTCGGTTACGCAGCATCATCTTTACATGAGAGGACAGTTGCGCTTTATGGGGAAAAGAAAAACTGACTTTGATTTCTTCAGTCTGAATCCTTATGACTCATGACTCATGAGTAGTGGTAAGTATCATTGAATGGTTTATGTCAAGGGAGGCTTATGCATTGATGTTTCTCTCTTGTAGACATTTTCCCCTGATATATTCGAAAGAAACTGATAGATTGACGATTTAAAGATTCTTTTTTGTGTATTTTGGAAATATCCTGGAAATAACCTTTTCTCATTTTGAAGAACCAATGTCGATTTGCTGTATTCAGTTGATGAATAAATAAAACTTTGTAATGTGCCTCCCATCCAATAAATCACAATAAGCATTGTGCTTTGTTACTTTTGATCTGAAACAGTCTCAGCTTTCAGACTCAGTCACTTTTATTAACCTAACCTATAACCTAATTCAGTATTGTGATGAGGACTGTTCTCTTCTGTGTCAGCATTTCTCACTGCTCATTATATTAGAGTGATGGAGAAGGAATCCCATGTCACGCATTGAAAAAATGAGTGTTGTGTTCGAAGGCTTAGTATTCATGGAAACAGTTTTTTGTTGAAATATTTTTTTATGTACAACACTGTTATCAATCCATCAGGGATTCTGTAGTGCTTAATGGTCTAATCCTACAGATAATATTTTAAATTAATTTGATGCTAAATGATTAAAAATATAAAACTACATGTAGTTTTGTGGTGATATTTTATCCATCTGTCTTTCTCAGGAAGGAGACTTCACAGGCTTTAAAGTGGACGGTCAGTCGTCCTTGCGTTCAGGACAAGGTTCATCCAGTGAGTGTTTCAGCTGTTTTTTATGTCTAATCAATTTGATGATGTTAACTCTAACATCGCTTTTACACATGCTAGATTTTATATTAAAAATTGTCATTCAGACCAAAATTGATCTACTAAAGTCAAGTGTGTTTATCTTATATTTTTTTGTTTCCTATGTAATTTTTCTGAGCTATGTATTTAACATGGTGTCTCTTTAAGAGAATAGGATGTGAAAGTTTAGAGGATGTATTATTTAAGCCTGAATGGGGCATAACTTCCTGTTTGATCATATAAAATTTTCATGTTACGATCATGATTGCTGAAGCTTTTATCATGGTATATGGTATTATCACGATATTGAAATAAGTTGCAAAAAAAAGAGCTTTATTATACTATAACAGGTTTAATAAATGCTTTAGAAGTTTTTTTTGTATTGTTAGTTTATATTAACCAATGAATTAACTAATAGAACCTTATTGTAAAGTGTTATCTGTCAATAATAATATATATAATATCTAGGGCATGTTGTAGTCCAGATTACAATGTATTTTATTTATATTTAAATGTGCGTTTCATTTCTACATATTTTTACATTTGGATTACCTATGCTCATTTTAAGTATATCTTGAACTTAAATTAATCTTTTCATACATTTTAATATTTTTTTCTAGCATTTTATTTTAGTGTGTTTATCTAAAATATAATTAAATAATAAATAAATATTCAATAAAATACTTTCTAGTTTCTACACAAAGGGTGTATAATGTTAATATTGAAATTGTGCCTGTATTTCTAGTTTTTAATTTTTTAATTTTTATGAATGATAAAATGTTGATTTTTTTTTTCTTGCATTAGATATAAAATCATCATTATTGGACAAACCTAACTTGAAAGGCAGAAGGTTATCCAGAACTGACCAAAAATCTGTGAGGCCCAAATTGGTTATTAAAATGGCAACCAAAAAGATGACCAAAAAAGAAACGACACAAACAAAAAGGCCATCTGTGGATAAAGATGGACATCTGAAACAGGGCAGCTCAAGTAAGAGAAATGGCAGGGTACTCAGAAACCAGAAAGAGGGACCATTGGCCTCCTTGCAGACTGAAAATGGGGTGGATGGGGCGTGTGAAAAGGAGGAGATCACTGGAAGGTCACAGAGACGTGGTTCCAGTGCAGCACAAAGCCGGAGGAGGCAGGACAAATTAGTGTGGACTTTAACACTGGTTAAAGGTAAAGAGCGAGCCTCCAGAGTAAAAGACACCAAAGGCCAAAGAGCTTCAGCAGAATATTCTAAGACCAACAGGAACAGGACAAAAAAAATAGCTGGTAGTGATCAGGCAGGTGCTGTATCCACAAAACCAATGGGCAAACAGAGAGGGGGCAGAAGGGCAGAAGCAGATGCGGAGCCTCTTGAATCACTTGGCGGAGGTGCAGGAGCATCTTTAAGTGACAGTTCATTAAGTTCTTCCAAAAATAAGCCTTTTGTAAGGCGACGAAAGAGTATATTTGGCCGTCGAAGTTTACTGCAAAAGGAAGTGCCCAGCAAAGTACCTGACAGACGAGGGCAGACCTCTAACATGCCTAGAAAGAGACAGCGACTTGTTTGCGCAGAGACAGGCTCTACACATGTGCTGCAACGGGTGGAGGGACAGGAACAGCCTCTTGGAGAGATGGAGAGGTCCAAATCTGAAGTCCAAGCTAAACAACCTAAACACTCTGCCAGACCAATTGTTAGCGCTCGTTCTTCCCGCGTCATCAAGATCCCAAAGAGGTTCATGGATGATGAGCGCATGTCTGCTCTCCCAGAACGAGGTTCCCCAAAAAAACCAGCTCTTTCTGAAATCCCAATGGATCTCGGCAAACCGAACATAGATCTCCAAACCCTCAATTCCGGAAGCAGGCTGAAGACCGCACAAGAACCTCTGATCCCAAACAATGATGAAAAAAGTGTTTCAGAAAAGGGGCAATCTCAAGGAGTCAAGCCTGTTTTGAGTTCCTCTAGGACTTCTGGGGGTCCTCGTGGGAGGGGTGGGAGACCCGGCCAATCCACGGACCAGTATAAGATATACTGGAAGTTGAAGAAGCTCACAGCATGTCTGGCAAAACGAAGGATGCAGCGGATTGCCAGTTCGAGCTCCAGGCTAGCAGAGGAAGGTGCTGAGGGAGGAACCCATGATATGCAGGAAAGGAAGTCTGATCTCAAATTGCAGGACATGTATTCTCCAGGGGTGGTGCCGAAAGTAACTATACGTGTTGGGGAACATTCGGATCAGACGTCTTTGGCAGAAGGACCTGCTAAGGAGAACGGTAGGGTTTTTGCTGTCAAGTATTATGCCACACATAATAAGAATAATAAACCTTATTTGTATACCAAGATGCTTATAAAAACGACACTATATTTAGCACCAAATAATTTACATGAAAACAAGTAATACCATAATTAATATAAAATATTAAAGATGACACACACTTTGTAATGCTAATAATTTTTTTTTTCACCTTTCCAAGTGTGTTGGTCTGTTCTTTTGTTCTCCCATTAACCTTGAGGCAAATTCCTTTATTCCTTCAGTAGAGACTTCTAACCTTGAGGGAACCACTGAAACGAGTGCACAAAATACTCAGATGATGTTGGAGCAAGGTGGTCACACCCCCAGAATGAGTCTTTCGGGTGCCAATAAGAGGATGTTCCACCTGCTGAAGAGAGCCAGAGTCCAACTGATTAAAATCGACCAGCAGAAACAGCTCAAATCAGCTCAGGTCAGAATGTTTAACAATTTTATGACAGCAAACAGTGCTGTGTTACATTTTTATAAGGCACTGTATCTGACAAGTTCTGACTATTCATAAGCTGGGTAAACGCAATGTGTCCATTTTCGAAGAATCATTTGGAGGTTCACTGTATACACAATCGTTCAAAAGTTTTGTACATTTTCTTTTTTGAAAGAAATGTATACTCTTTTTCAGCAGACACATTCAATTGATGAAAAGTGACAGTAAAGACATGTATAATGTTGCAATAGATTTCTATTTCAATTAATGTTACTATTAATCTATTAATGTTCTGTTTATCAAAGAGTCCTGAATCCCCCCCCCCCCCCAAATATTAAGCAGCACAATTGTTTTCAACATTGATAATAATCAGCATATTAGAATGATTTCTGAAGGATCATGTGACGCTATGTAAATGTGCGATTTTATGCGCTTGTCGTCCTATTGGATAAATTTGTCCGCCTCAGTGGAGCACATACGTTTTTAGAATTTATACGCATATTGGCATTTCCACCCAGCCTTTTTAAATGCAATATGCCAAAAATGTGCATAAAAATAGGCAGATAGAAACATAGCTGCTGAATGTTTTTTAATAACAGGAATAAATAACATTTTAAAATGTATTAAAATAGAAAAGTTATTTTAAATCGTAATATTTCACAACAATGCTGTTTTTTACTATATTTTACTGTAAATGCAGCCTTGGTGATCAAAAGAGATTTCTTAAAAAAAAATAAAAAACATAGACCCAAAACTTTTGAACGGTAGAGTATTAATATTTTTTGTCATCTTTGGAGACCTTAGTATGAACAATGTTTTTGAGTGGCAAATTATATTTTGATTAAACAATATATATAAGTCTGTAATATCTTTTAAATCATTGTAATTATACAAACAGTGATGTTTATGCTCTGCAGCTTCTGTCTGGCTCTGTGAGAGTAAGAGATGGATCAGCCACAGGCATGCAGAGAGGAAGAAAGAGGGGCAAGAGAGTAGTCCCAGCTAACCCAGAGGGGGCTCCACAAGTATGTTTCAATGAAAAATATCGCTTTGCAGATTTTTCATCGGATTGTGAGTTTAACGCTGTGCTTTTTTAACTTTGTAGGAGCAAGTGATCGGTGGTCCACGGATAAAGCATGTGTGTCGAGCAGCAGCGGTTGCACTGGGACAGCCACGTGCCATGGTTCCCGATGACATTCCCAGGCTCAGCGCCCTTCCTCTGCATGAGAGAGAGGGGATCACTGCTTCACCTGCCGAAGAGGGTACACACCTCTACTTTGCTCATTCTGTCCACATCCGTTATAAGTGACATTTGCTAATATCATGGAGATAAATGGGCTCTTTTGGCCTGTAAATTGTGTATTTTGTCATGTTAGTTACAGTGTAATTGTAATACAAGTTCAGCTCGTAATTTGTGGGCTTGAATGCATAAAATGTATGATTTCCTTTAAGGCTTTGTAAACAAGTTGTATAAAATGTAGAATGATTTTAAATATGATTAATATAATAATGAAATGTAAATATAGATATTCTATAATAAATATTCTAAAATATAAAAATATTTATTTTAGATTTAATGTACAGTTCCTAAAAGTATCTCTCTATTTGGACTACTTTATTATTTTTGAAACCCAGCCCACCAAGATATTAGAATGTTTATTATTATTTTTTATTAATTTAATTTAGTATAATTACGTGTAATAATAGTGTAATTTTGCATTCAACTCTTTTTTAGCTCTGTTTAGCTGAATATTCTCATCCTTTCTGGATATGGGAACATGTAATGGCTAGAAGTTTTGTAATTACGTGAATGTGAAAATAAAATGATCCTAGAGTGTGTTGCATTCATAATGCACAACATATGCAAACTGAGTCGTGGATTGTATTCAAAACACCACATGAGATGGCCTGAGGTCATTTGAAAAACTCACATAATGCACTACTGCACAAAAAAAAACAAAAAAACATAAAAATAGAAACACAAAAATTTGCATTATGGTACTTCTTTATTTGTTTGAAATGCTCGTATTTGAATGCTAATATGTGATTGCAATTTAAAGTGCGCCATCATTGCAATGTCTGAAATAATTGTAATGCCTACTTGTGGCAGCAGTTCACCATTATATCTAGGTGGTGTTCCCTTCATTTCCTAGCAAACCAAACCTTGACATTCCCAAAATGCCCTTATTCTTATGTTAGATGCTTTCTTTTGCCTCTGTCTCCCTCTTCCACTGGCCCCTTCTGGCTCTTCAAGATGTTGCATCTCACTCAGAACCAGAGAGTGAAGAATCTGTTGAGCCAAAGCCGACATGTAGACGCAAGTATGAAAGCACTGCTTTTGGCTATCGGCTAAAGCGCTGCATGCGCTGCAAGGGCTGCAATCGGCTGGAGGACTGCGGGAGCTGCGTGTTCTGTCTGGACAAGCCCAAATTTGGAGGACCCAACAAGAAACGACAGAGCTGTGTGTAAGTGTCCAAATAGTGTTAATTACAAGGTATTACATGGCAGCAAGCCTTTCCCGGGGTTTAAAGAAGTCATATCATACATTTCTTCTTTTTTGATCCTATTTGTGGACTTGTTTTTGTAATTTTTCAACAGCTTAAAGAAGTGTTCGCTGATTGAGCAGAACAAAACGAAACGATTTAACAAAGGTACTCTACTTGCCTCTTTAAAATTTAAATCCTTTTTAATGACCTGGTATTTACAGTCAATTGCCACTTGCCAATGCAAATATAATAATAATTAATAAAATGTACGTGTTTCAAATATTAAAGTTAAAAATACTGGTACCTCTACCACTTTAGCAGACAAAGTTGGCATTAAAGCTCGGGGTTGTGTTTCCCAAAAGCATTGTGAGCTGGGTTCATCGTAGAGACCATTGGTGGCAATGGTTCTATGATCTACTTGGACTTTTTGGGAAACTCAGCCCTGGCCTGTTGGTTATTCGTACAGATTTGATCATTTTATTTGACCACCTCTCTTTGGCGCAGTCCAGATGAAGCGGCGGCGGCGGCCATCAGCGGCCTCTGGCATGAACAGCAGCGAAGAAGAAAACGAGGAGGAAGGGGGAGATGAAGGAGGAGGAGGACAAGCCCAGTTCAGCCCCACCAGGAGGCAGCCCAGACGACATGTCACTCCTCGGTCCTACAGAAAAATGCTGGGGTACGACGACTCTGACACAGAGACACAGAGTGTCAGCTCAGAGAAGACAAAGGCCAGCGGGACCCAAAAGACTCAATCCAGTGGTATGAGTTTCATGTCAACCCTTACGGCAATATACACAGGGACAGCTCTTTGTTTGTCTTAAGAGCAGTAGCATAGCCACGAGGGGGCCTGCCCCCCCTGATTCCTGATTGTTTAAAATAAAAAATTAAGGATTTGTTCCTCTTATTGATAGATTGACCAGTGCTGTGCGATAAAATGCAACGCTGTTTTCAAACGTATTGGTTTGATTAACATGTTGTGCATAGCTTACGCTTTCATTTTCTTTGCGTGTGAAAGTTCATTAGCATGCCGTGACAATGGCGGATGCACAAAGTTCAATATTGTAGAAGTTGCTACATTTAGTTGTCGACCGATATTGTTTTTTTGATAGCAGATGCCGATATAAAGCCGATATGTAAAAATAATTTGTTTATTTTAATTAATATTTAATTAATTCGAAATGATAAATAAGAAGAAAAAATAAATCTTTAAAATAAACATGCTTGTACTTTAGATGGCAACTTCTTGATTCTGCAATCCTATTACAGTATTTTTCAGAAATAAAGTTATTGTTTAAAAAATATATAAATATATGAATAAAAAGGAAGTAAACACTGTAACAGGTCACTCAGTAATCTGGTAAGTTTGTGCACAGTGGGAATCATATTTTTCCCAAAAAAGACAAGGTAATACAAATTTTTCATACGGCACACAGTGAAATTGGTTACAGCATGTCGGTTGTACAGCATAACACATTGGTTATAGCACAGCGTATTTTAAAATCAAGGATTTAAAGTTTGTCGATCACGTCTCCAGTTTATGGAGCTTATAATATGACAAAATGATTTGAATTTGAATTGTGTAAATTTGAATTATTTGCAAGTGTAATCTAACTAAATTGAATTTTAGGTGGTAGTTTAAATAGTTCTGAATTTGATTTTTTTAAACGAATATTGAACGTTTGAAATTTAACAAATTGAAATGTTTTTATGGCTGAATTGTATAGACATGTATTTTCAAACAGCTAGTCTTTTTGTTCTGAATTCGTATAGTGCAAATATTCAGTTTAAAAAAATACAGATTCAAGTTTTCAAGATGAAGAAATTCGGAACTTCAAATTCAGTTTTCTAAAATTCAAGTTAAAAAATTCAAGTTCAAAAATTCAGATCTTACAGAAAGTAGGTCACAGGTCATCCACAGGGAAGAGTAAAGGATCTCAGATAAGTCGAACAGAGCATTTTGGCTGCACTGCAGTAGTTTTCTGCCGCAAACGCGGTGGTGGTTCAAGAGAATCCGTGTATCTTTCGTTCAGTCGTTTTTTTATTTAATATTAAGAGTAGAAAAATGAGAAAACAGCTTGAGTATTAGATTTCTTCTAATATTCTAGTAATAATAGTCCGCTGCAGCAGTTGCACGGAGCTTACAAAACGCGTGTATTGCAACTATAGGCTACATTTAATTTTCTCATCAAACAACTAGACTAACGAATGGCTCAGCACAACAGAAGAGCTTAGACAGGGCTTTCTCTCTGTGTAGACCAGCAGTTGGTCTGAATTTGCCTATTTTCTCGACTGTATAGGCTAAGTCACGTTTTATCATGAAACACGCTGTGATTTATTCCAAAGTGACTCAGGCATATATAATGCATTTAACGTTAAATAATCTAAATGTTGACTTTCAAAAGTAGGCGCGCCAAGAGGCTATTCTCTGTATTTTGGTTCATTTTTGGTGAGCGCCAGAAAGATCTAAAGAGACCGAGACGCGCTAAAGCAGCGCATCATGTTGTTTTATTTATTTTTCAATGGCATGATATTTTGTAGTCATTTTGAATGTACACAAATAAAAATATACATTTTACTGTTTCGGATGATGTCATATTATCTGTATGACTAAATAACAGAGTATTAAGTTATTTCCCAGCAGTGGAACAAATCCAAGTGATGGCGCTCGCGCATCGCGCTCTCACACAACATAGTATCAGTTCTGGCGTTGCTTCATATCGCAGACTGTTCATTATCAAAATGAAACACAGTCAACCAAACATATAAAAAGTTATTCTGCATAATTTAATTGGTCTGTTGTACAATATTAAGGGCAAGCTGTGCCACACACAGTCCTACTCCAAACATTTCCCTTGCTGTGAAGACGCTGATTTAGCCTATAGGCCTACGTGTATTTTGGGACTCGACTGAAGTATGAAGCCTTCTTTATATTAATAGTTAGCATCCACATGTTACATTGCAATGAAAACTTTTGACTGAATGAGAGATGCGCGACCATTTCGATTTAAATAAATTTGTTTAGGCTTGGCGTTTATAAAGGGCACAATATAGGCTATTTTTATAGTCTGTAGCCTATATATTATTTTATTATAGCCTAGCCTACATACTTATTTTTCATTCTTGTTGTTTTTTGCATTCATTTGTCATAAGGGAAAGTAAAATAGGCAACACATAGCCTACATGTTAATAGTGTTTATCATGTAAATGCTGTATTTTATTTACAGGTCTTTTACACTATTGCTGAATAGGCTAATATAAAAAAAATACAAATAATTATGACGCCTTTCTCTCTCAACATGATCCGGTGTGACTTGCACTCATGTGCATGCGACTTATTTTCTGGCAAATACGGTCAGTTAAAAAATGTTGCTGTATTGTTACAAAATGCATAGAGTGGAGACCATTTGGGCAAAAAAACTAATAAACAAAAAACAAACATATTGTGTTCATTACCCCCACCCATAGACGTTGGAACAGGGGGGGCGGGGGGGTCGGCCGCCCCCCCCACCACCACCCCTTTTCCCCACCCCTCTAGGGGTCAGCCAGCTGTTTTTTTCGTTGTTTTTGGTTTCCATTTTATATACAGAATCTGAATTAAATGTGTTTGATTTAAGCCTACATTTCAACATTTTGTGTCATAAAATTTCTTGTTTTTAAGGCTTTCGCACGTACGGTCACACCGTTGTGATCAGTCTAGGCTGGTCCCTGGAGCGTTTCACACCGGTGTGATCAGAACGGTCAGTGCATCACATGATCAACTGCTAAATTCAAATGTTGAATTTAGCCAGAGACAGGCGCGCTCAGAGCTGTCATATATCACAACTTTTCAGTGTTTTCAACCACAGGTTTCAGACATATAAATTCACATAGCCTAAGTAGGCTACTAAAAAAACAATACATTTAGAATTTGTAAAATACACACTGATGTCTATAGACATCAGTGTGTATTTTACAAATTCTAAATGTATTGTTTTCGGAGGTAATAATAATCCTTTCCATTATAATTCGACACGTTTTATTCATATCAGATACACATTGTGTAAGTAACTTTAATGTTTACTCTATTCTTCTCCCAGTTCACCAGCCACTTACTTTTATGTATTTCGGGAGAAGTGGATGAATGTGAAATTTACACGTGTTGTAAATCCAACAGATCCGATTCTCTGAACTGCGTCTGCGGCACAAACTAACACGGCGGCGCCCATCGCGCATACAGCTCAACTAACGCGATCGTTATAAAGGTGTTTAAACAACAATACACTTCCACTTGCATATATTTGACAATCGGAATATCAGATATTTCATGCCATAGCTAACACATTTGTGAATATTCTGAATAAAAAAGGAAAAATGACATAAAAGCAGATCATCATTCATTCAGCGCTGTTGACTTTAGAGCGCTCCGTGGATAGACTGAAGGAGTGGTCCGTGGAGCTCGCTGAACTCCAGACACACATGGCCACGTTTTCTGCGCGTTTATGACCCTGCTCTGCGTAAATGCATTGCCTCTTTTGACGCGTTTTGACATAGATTTCATTGAAGGTAAATTGGAGCGGCCACACTGAGCTGTGCGTAACGCCCACAGACTTGAAGTGAACGAGACAGAGGCTGTCCGGTAGCCTACTGTCTGAAATGGTTAACTCTGTGGGGATGCATGTGCAAAACAGGTTTAACTAATCATAAAGTCAATCAGGATACATAACACAGGCTACTAGGCCTACACTAACCCCCCCCCCCCCCCCCCCTCAAGAATCCCGCCCCCCCTCTCACAATATAGTTCCCACGTCCCTGCCCCCACCAACATTTGGGCTTAATCACTGTTATTATTAGGAAATGTATTTAGGTGTAGACAAAATCAGTTATGTTTATTTATAAATATGAACGTACCTCGCATTTCCCGGACACTAGCCATTAGTCTACTTCTTTGGCGTATTTTTTTTAGCTGGCCAGTTCTCAAAATCTGTGTGGAAAAGCTGCGGAGCGCGGAGAGAACGCACAATGGCTTTGCTTTGGAAGTTTTTTTTTTTTTTTTTAAGTTTAGTTGCCAGAGAAAATAACACACCGTTTTGTTTAACATCAATTGATACTCAATATTAATTAAATAAATAAATATAATGTCAGAGAATGCACAAAGCGCATCCTTTTGAGATGTAAATTATAATACATTTTAATAAAACACACAAGGCCTACATCATAAAACTCAGAAGATTATGTATTTTAATATATTATATTATAATACAAATAAAAAGGCGTCATACTTCAGTCGAGTCCCAAAATACACGTATAGGCTAAATCAGCGTCTTCACAGCAAGGTAAATGTTTGGAATAACAAGTAGGACTGTGTGTGGCACAGCTTGCCCTTCATATTGTACAACAGACCAATTAAATTATGCAGAATAACTTTTTATATGTTTGGTTGACTGTGTTTCATTTTGATAATGAACAGTCTGCGATATGAAGCAACGCCAGAACTGATACTATGTTGTGTGAGAGCGCGATGCGCGAGCGCCATCACTTGGATTTGTTCCACTGCTGGGAAATAACTTAATACTTTGTTATTTAGTCATACAGATAATATGACATCATCCGAAACAGTAAAATGTATATTTTTATTTGTGTACATTCAAAATGACTACAAAATATCATGCCATTGAAAAATAAATAAAACAACATGATGCGCTGCTTTAGCGCGTCTCGGTCTCTTTAGATCTTTCTGGCGCTCACCAAAAATGAACCAAAATACAGAGAATAGCCTCTTGGCGCGCCTACTTTTGAAAGTCAACATTTAGATTATTTAACGTTAAATGCATTATATATGCCTGAGTCACTTTGGAATAAATCACAGCGTGTTTCATGATAAAACGTGACTTAGCCTATACAGTCGAGAAAATAGGCAAATTCAGACCAACTGCTGGTCTACACAGAGAGAAAGCCCTGTCTAAGCTCTTCTGTTGTGCTGAGCCATTCGTTAGTCTAGTTGTTTGATGAGAAAATTAAATGTAGCCTATAGTTGCAATACACGCGTTTTGTAAGCTCCGTGCAACTGCTGCAGCGGACTATTATTACTAGAATATTAGAAGAAATCTAATACTCAAGCTGTTTTCTCATTTTTCTACTCTTAATATTAAATTAAAAAAACGACTGAACGAAAGATACACGGATTCTCTTGAACCACCACCGCGTTTGCGGCAGAAAACTACTGCAGTGCAGCCAAAATGCTCTGTTCGACTTATCTGAGATCCTTTACTCTTCCCTGTGGATGACCTGTGACCTACTTTCTGTAAGATCTGAATTTTTTAACTTGAATTTTTTAACTTGAATTTTAGAAAACTGAATTTGAAGTTCCGAATTTCTTCATCTTGAAAACTTGAATCTGTATTTTTTTAAACTGAATATTTGCACTATACGAATTCAGAACAAAAAACTAGCTGTTTGAAAATACATGTCTATACAATTCAGCCATAAAAACATTTCAATTTGTTAAATTTCAAACGTTCAATATTCGTTTAAAACAAATCAAATTCAGAACTATTTAAACTACCACCTAAAATTCAATTTAGTTAGATTACACTTGCAAATAATTCAAATTTACACAATTCAAATTCAAATCATTTTGTCATATTATAAGCTCCATACCAGTTAAGCTGAACAGCTGGATACATTTTTCACACGGACAGACCGTCACGCGCAGAGTAACATGCAATCATGCAGGCTACAAATGCACACTTCAGAAGATCTCACTGCTGGATTCCATTAAATCTGCAAGGTTTGTGAAAATAAATGTTTATTAGATATTCAAAGAGTCATTTTAATTATATAAATGCGTATTTACTTAATCTTGACGGAAAGTGAGAAAGTATTATAGTGTTTGCATTTCTGTTACTAATATAAATGCAAACGCTATACTTTTTCACGTACCATTTACCATAAAAGTTCTATCTAATAACGTATTAGATATGACTGGTAAACAGAGACCATGTTAGTGCTGTTATCAGGAGCTGCAAGTCTCAGGCGTTCTCATCGCTGCCCATCAAAATAAAAGTCCTGCTTCTAACACATCAAGCCAATCAGAAAAACTCATCGGCCGATACTAATATTTAAAAAATGCCTCGCCGATATATATCGGTCGAAAACTAATCTGTATCTGAACCTACTTCACCTTTCCACGAGACAGCGGGTGAAGCAGCACCTGAGGCTTCCCATTTCCAGGACATGCATATTTCATCACTGGACTGTAGTAGTGAGACTTCCACGACAAGGACACAAATCGGCACAATGCCAAATGATTTTGTCTCATTATAACAGCGAAAACACCTCATGTCAGCTATGGTCATAAAGATAAGAGTAAGACATCATTCAAAACTGTAAAGGGTCTATTTTTATCTGTGTACACTCACAATAAAAAAAAGCTGAATTCGCTGTCTGCCGTCTCAGTTTCCTTTCCCTGAAGTTGTGCGTGTCACAAAAATGAACCGAAACTCAGCATATAGGCTACTACTTGCAGTAGCATATAGGCTACTACTTTTTCTTTCGTTTTGTTAATCTGTATTTAAATGAAATGGATTTCGTTTATGTGAATTCCTTTTATATACGTATACATATATATTCTGTTTTTCTCCTTGAACTGAAGTGTTGCATGTGCGTGATGTGACGATGTATGAATCTTAATGATCTGTTGTTATGCTGCTATTTGCACATGTAAAACTGAACAATTTTTTGGGGTATTTTTAATGGCTCACAGACACTTATCCATTCTAATTTAATTCTAATAATTCAGGGGAAAAACCCAAAGTTAACATCCCTAGCCTATATATATTGTGGCCCCCTCATTTTAAGATGGGACATCCCCCCAGTGTCTCTGAGACTTAACCAATACTTTGAACTTCTTTCCAGACATGGCTACCTCTGTAACTGCTCCAGAAGAAGCAGCAAAGCAGAAAAGGCAAGGCCTTTACAGAGCATTTTGGGCCCAACGCAGAATTGATAAGGTACAGTAACTCATTGTCATTTTGATGATCCCAAAATGGATAATCTGACTATTAATCGACCTGGGTTTAGTCTCCCAAAAGCATTGTATGCCTAAGTAGATCGTAAAACTGCTGCCACCCAATGGTCTCTACAATAAACTTAGCTCACAAGAAAAATTGTTTTTACTTTTTTTTTAAACTTAATTTCTTCATTTTCACATGTTAAACCATCTAACTTTAAAAAACATTTTGGTGCATCTAGATTTTATTTGATTGGTTGGCACATTGCATTCCCAAATGCACGTTATAAGTGACCCAAACTCAGATGCGGAGATGTGTTTGTGTGGAGCAAAATTTACTGAACCACGCATATATTTATTTAATTAAATCACAGCCTTTGCCATTTTCATAATCACACTTAGCCATATTGCGATTTTGGTTTTATTTAGATTAATTGTATAGCCTTATTTTGGTATTTCACTTATAGCTCAATCCAAATGACCTATGGCTAAGCCACGCCCCCTCCACTCACTCAGACAAACAGTCAACATTCGGTAACAGGCGCTATGGCAGCTGTCACAGTAGGAGACATTTCACAGGAGGCAATTGATGATTTTTTGAGACAGAAAGATTATATATCATCTCGAAGTCACCAAAAGGGCCTTAACTATGCATTGGAGGGTTATATTAATAATTTTGTTGTTGAGAAAGTCAATGAAAAGCTTCAGCTCCAGGCAAAGATTTACAGGTCACAGTGTAAACGTTAGTTTGGTGCTATTTCACTTCAAACGCTCGCTTTATACGCACGTCCTATTCGCTTTGGACACGCGAATGGATTCAAAATGTTCAAGCGTCGAACTAGACGCGATACGCACGAATTTGACGCTCTATTCGCGTTTGGTGTGAACGCAGCATAATGAACAGGCTGCGATGTCAAGATTGCAATGCTGGAATGTGTGTGTGTGTGTGTGAGAGAGAGAGAGAGAGGCGCGGGCGCAATCGAACAGTGGAAACATAAAAACATACTCTATCATTTCATACAGGACATCATTAAAACGGCAAAGTGTTTAGCCTACTTATATTTGTGTGTAAAGTTACAACGCTGCTAGAAGCTAGGCTAACGTTAGCCTAACGTTACGTTAGAGATGTTAAAGATAACGTTCAAATACGTTGTTGACTTACCTTAGAACAGATGTAGACATCCTTGTTTAATTTATCCACGTTTAGTTGGTGTTGTGGTCTAACGTTACCGCATAACTTAATCCAGAGCAGACACTTATCTCGGTTGAGATGTGGCTTGGGAAAGGGTAAAAAATACACACCATCGCCCAGCCTCTCGGGATACCTAGTGTCAGAGTTGCATGTACCCCATGCACGCCGTTTGACCATTTTAAACTTAAAATGACAAGAAAAAACATATAAAAACTAATGAAATCTGACTAACTGCAATGCATTTCAATGGACGTGGAAGCAGAGAATGTCTGAGTGTATTGGGTTAGCTATGCGCACTGTGATTGGCTCATGGCGTTTGGGGGCGTGGTTTAGCCATAGGTCAATTACTGAATCACCTCTGAAATAAAATGTTATCCTCTTTAACTCTTGTCTAATTGAATGCATTTTGGAATTATCTTATGTCTTTCTCTCTTTCAAATAAAACTGCTCTTGCCCTTTTCTTGGGTGCAGTTTTTCCTGTCTCTCCACAGCTACAGCGTTACAGCATGTCCTAACCAGGTGTTACATGACAAGATTCTGCCATCAAGTCACTTTTCTGTCCTTGCCTTCTCAAGGAGATAAATTAAAACCCAAACGTGTGACAAAAATGTCTTGTTGCATATTGCTTTTTGTGGTTACCTCAACTCAACAAAAGAATTATAACCATTTATAATGTTCTGCCTGGTTAGGACACTGTTGGACTAGTAGTACTCTTTCCTTTGTTCTAAACATCTACATCTGATGGTGATGGAAATGGTTACTTTCCTCTGTTTCCTCTCATGCTCTGTTTGGTGACAGTCCTCCTCCCGCCCAGTTTTTATCGATTCCTTTTCCTACTTGTATCCACTATACGCTGGTCCCCTCGTATTCCCCCAATTCTCTTGGTGTTTTTGACATTTACACAGGAGCCACTTAAACCATCTTCATCATCATCATCATCATCATCGGACCCTCCAGCACCACCCCACCATCCCTTCACCCCCACAGGAAGTCCCTCCCTCAAGCCTGAGCGCAAGCTGCTGTTGCGGCTGGAAAGGCTACCGGCCAATGTTGTGCAAGCGGCCTTGTTGGGCGTAGCAATCCCGGACACCACAAAGTCACAGAAAGTGATATGCGAGGTGGTGGAAGAGGAGCAAGCTTTTTTTCACTGCTCCTCTCTTACTCATTCTCAGAGTTCGGCGGAGCACACGCCTTCTAGTGTCCTGACTCCGCTGGCCAATGGCTGCACCCAGAGAGGCAAGTTGTCACAGCGGACGATGAACAAGATTCGCGTGGACTTCAAGGTCAGAGCTGAGATTTCTATGATTTTTATATGAAACCAAAAGCTCAGTTTTTTGGGGGTGTTTTAGATGAATATTGATAAAAATATTGATTGTTCATTCAAAACACCAAAAATAAAACAAAAAATTAAAAGTTTTAAACAAAGTTTTATAAACACACACCCACACACTCATGTCTGGTTCGCTATCTTTATATATATATATATATATATATATATATATATATATATATATATATATATATATATATATATAAAATCTGTTTTTGTTGTATGTACCTTTTACACTTTTTTTATTTTTTTATTATGGCCAAAAAAAATAAATCCTAATGGTAAATAAGTTATTTAAAATATTTGTAAATTATGTACAATTTAAATTGTTACATTTTTAGTTTTGGGGTGATATTTAAAGTCATAGGGTTAAAGTCATCATGAAATCAAAATTGACCCTATTTTCTTTTATTAGTGCACATTTACTAGTCGTGTGGTGAACAATTCATTAGTGCAAGATAATACACCGAAAAAAATGTTTGACGTGGTAATCTTTAATCAAAATCAGAAAATTTGCTTCTGCTCTGGAATGCCTTTCCTTCTCTTCTGATGTCAGTTTGATGGCTTGGGTTGAATAACTTTAATCACTCCCCTCAAACCGTCAGTCTGCTTTGAGCGAGGAATGGAGAGAAGGTGCGCTAAAGTAAAACCCCGTCCTCTATTCAATATTCCGTTTCACTTGGAAATGCGTCACAACACTGAAGTAAAGTCGGTTGCAACTTCTGGCTCACGTGGACTTGAAGCCAGAAATGTTCTTGATGGTTTTTGTGACAATAACCCCTTTTTCCCACTTCATTTATTTAATAATAAATAAAAAAAAGCTGTTAAGAGGTCTGTTTTTAAGTCGGTTTTAATTCCCAAAAGTGGATCTCAAAAGTTTTTATTTTGCTGCCTCTTTAATTTGTTTACATTTTAATGTTAATTTATGCAGGAGGACTGTAACATCCAGAATGTGTGGTTGATGGGAGGATTAAGTATTCTCACTTCAGTTCCCATCATGCCCCAGTCTGTGTGTCTGCTCTGTGCCAGCAAAGGCCAACATGATGTAAGATCCAGCTTTCAGTGCATCACTAAATACCACAGAATCATCATCCATATTCCTTCAATCATAACAAACAAACAAAATGTCATTATTTGCTGAATAATCTATCTATTGGCCCATATCTAATTTTGAGTTTGATTGATCTTTTTACCAGATGATCTACTGTCAGATGTGCTGTGAGCCTTTTCACCGTTTCTGCCTGTCACCAGACGACTGCCCAAAGGAGGAGAACAAGGAGAACTGGTGCTGCAGACGCTGCAAGTTCTGCCATGTTTGTGGCCGCAAGAGCAAGCAAGCAAAGGTGCATTACACTTTTAATTTAGTACTAATACAGAATAGTCATGAAGGTGTTATTACTTTTCTAATTAATTAGACCTATAGTTTTCACATTGCAGAAGAGAAAAATAATGTAAACGTACGTCGAAGGAGCCATGCAAGTACATATATTTGATGACAAATCAACTAATCATATTCTGTTCTTCCTCATTCAGCCAGTTTTGCAGTGCAAGAGATGCATGTACTGCTACCATCCATCCTGTTTAGGACCCACATATCCCAAATCTGTAAAAATGAACACCTCTTGGGTGAGTTATCGCCCTAAAATCATCATTCTAATTTTCACCTAGTTTGACAGACATTGCGTTTGAATTATTCATACAGTGATAAGGCCATCAATTTAGTCTGCTTTGTTTCTTTGCAGATTTGTATGCTGTGTATCAGGTGTAAGAGCTGCGGTGTGACCCCTGGGAAGTCCTCGGACTTGTCCTGGAACAGTGAGCTGGACCTCTGCCCTGACTGTAGCAAACTCCATAGCAAAGGTTTGACAATGCAAACGTCTAGTCAGATACTAGTTCAGTCTGAAATGTTAAGGTCCTGCACCTTTAATAGAATTTATTTTATTATATTAATTAATGATTTCATTGCTTATTTTTATTTAATTGTATTAATTCAGTTAACTGAATAATAATATTACTTGTATATAACATTACATTTTAATATAAACAAATTTGTTTGTTTAACTCATGGTTTTGTGTGATTATGTCTAAGAATTTTGCATTGTAATTTGTTGATTGTGTGTTCGCAGGGAACTTCTGCACTGTCTGTCTGAAGTGCTTTGAGGAACATGAGTTTGACAGCAGCATGATGCAGTGTGCCCGATGTGCACACTGGGTCCATCCCAAATGTGAGGGGCTCACAGGTAAGATCCATTTTCAATGCCTTGCTGATCTCACACACTGTACTCTGTCCTGTATTTCCTTCCTGTGTTTTTCATCTTCAGATGATCTGTATGAGATCCTTTGTCGTCTACGGGGGAAGAGCCTGGTGTTTTCCTGTGCTCCCTGCAGTAAGAGATTCCGCAGCGGCTGGCAGGACGTCGTGCAGGTCGTTTTGAGGAACGGTCTAGAGAAGATCATGGATGGATTGAGGAGCTCTCTGAACATCTGTCACCTCCTTGTATGTGCGCAGGTGAGGTTTGAGCAGTCTGTGTACTGAGAATATGTCCCCTTTAAGATTTAGTTTGAATGATTTATCTGTTCACCCTCCTGTAGTGTCTAGGTAAATCAGATGTGTTTTATGTGTGTATCTGAACAGTGTGAGGCCTGTCCAGATTTTGAGGTTGTAAAGAAACAGTCAGGCTGTTGTTTACATCCTATAGAGAAGAAGCTGGAGAATGACCTGTACACTTCACTGGTGAGATCTTTTATACATGTGAAACAAGTTGACAACATAAATAGGTTTTTCAAGAAGAATTGTGTTTCTATTTCTATTGTCTACTAACTTTCTATATCCTTAATAATCCAATACTATGTATAATTTACATTCAATCTAAATCTTTCCTATGCATTTGGAGAAGAACCATTGAATTAGTCAGTCTATCAATATATTTAAGTCGGAAATCACAGTTTAGAGATTTGGTATCAGTTAAATAGGTATAAAACATTAACTAAATGCTGTTTACTCTGTCCTTTCAGAAAGCATTTCATGAGGATGTGGTGATGGTGTTGGTGGAAAGGCTGAGAAAAGAAGAATATCTTCCAGTGGAGCAAAGACCCACAAGCCAAGCCAAGTTGTATTACATAAAGGTAATGTTTTTTCTTTCTTTCTGTAGGTCTACAATAGCTGCTGGTGTTCAGTTCAGCTGTTATTGGATATTTTAAAGCAATACATATTTTATGAGTGATATTTGCAGACTGTAGTTCATTTTGGTGCAAATTTTGTCTTTGTTCTGTCTTTGCAGCTAGTAGAACAAGTATTTAGCTGGTTCAACAGTCAGGACCCCAAAACATGGAACCCTCGCATGCAAGAATTTCCACGGTATGAACTTTTTTTAGCAATTAAGTATTCCAGGTTAAACAACTTGTTGCTCTGTAGACTGTCGATTACCATCGAAAATAACTTTGAGGCATCATTCAGATTGTAACCAACAAAAATTAGTTTATAAGACAGTTGTACTGTTGGGTTTACAAACTGAAATGTTAAGCTTGTCTTTTTGCTACAGCACTTATATTAATGATTCATATTCCTTGAAGTCAGTATTAAACTTTGAGCAAATTAATTTGGGAATCAGTGGATCTCAACCTTTTTGACTGCAAACAGGTCTTATTTTAAGTCTTCTTGAGGCCCCCTTGGAAACTTGTTGAGAGCCATTCCGGTTTTTCTAATTGTTTTTAGTAAAGGTTCATTTTGCCCCTTTTGTTTCATAGTGGTATGCTTCCTGAAGCTGTAATTCCCCCCAGCAATGAACACAGTTATGCACAATGGCTTAAAGAGCAGAACCCAGAAAACTCTCACTCAAAATCTCAAGGTAAGCACATTGTGTTTTTATCTTTATGGCTCATGCTCTCATCTTGTTTGTATCTTGTTTGGTTAATTTGTGTCCATGAACCACAGATCTGCAGAATGTGAACTCTCAGTCTTTCATGGATGAAAGACAGTGCTCCCTCTGTCAGCAACATGGAGATGCCAAACCGAATGTAGGTGAAACCACGAGCAGTTCTGTGTTCTGGGATGATTATTCTGTTGGACTCAGTTGAGTTGTATTTTATGTGTAGGATGCTGGTAGGCTGCTGAATATTGGACAGAATGAATGGGCTCATGTGAACTGCTGCATGTGGTCGGCGGAAGTGCAGGAAGTCAAAGGAGCTTTGCTGCATGTTCACAGTGCCGTTGCCAGGGGCCGGTTCATGGTAAGTATCAACTGATAAAGAATAGTGTATATGTGGAATAAAATGTAGAAATATTATTAAATGTACCTTTTTTTCCAGCGCTGTGAAAGTTGTGGCCAAACAGGGGCGACTGTGGGTTGTTGTCTCACCTCGTGTCAGAGTAACTACCACTTCATGTGTGCTCGTGCCAGCAACTGTGTCTTCCAGTGTGATAAGAAAGTCTACTGTTACAAACATCGTGAGCTCATAGACAGCAAGGTTTGTATGTTTAGCAAAACGGTTAATGTTTTACAGTTACTGTATAATTTGAAGTGAAGAGTGTAAACAAGCTTTTCTTTTTATAGATTGAACAAGGCAATGGTTTTGAAGTTCTCAGAAGGGTCTACGTTGATTTTGATGGAATCAGTCTGCGTAGGAAGTTTCTAACAGGCTTGGAGCCAGAGTCTGTAAATGTGATGATTGGTGAGCAAGCGGGTCCTTTTTTTTTGTGTGTGTGTGTGTTGAAAAATAAGAGAGAATTCAAAAATGTTCATGTACCCATGCAGGGTCTCTACACATTCAAAAACTTGGTGTTCTGACGGAGCTGTCTGCAAATTCTGGAAAATTGTATCCAGTTGGTTACCAGTAAGTAACAAAGTTTAAAATCACTCTGCTTTCATTTGATAATTCTTTTCAATTGATACTGGTGATGATCAGTTATCAAAGCATTAGTTACATAATTCCTTTTGTAGTACAATTATTGTCCAAAAAATATAAAAAAAACATTAAAGGGTTTAGCAGAACTTAGATTGTTAACAGCAAACTAGTATCAGCTTCAGATTGCACATTCAACCTCTATGAATGTTTATTTTAAAGAAGCAATAGTTGTTCCAGCTTGATGATCTTTTTCCATAGTAATCTGTACTCATAGTTTGATCTGGTCTCAGATGTTCTAGATGGTATTGGAGCACAGTTGACCCTCGCAGGCGATGCCGGTACACTTGTAAAGTGACAGAGGTGCGACCTTCAACACGATGCAAAACTCCTTGTTTCTTGGTGGACCAGGGAGAAAATCACACAATTGTACACAGCCCAAAAGTTCACAATGGTGTGTGTTTAGGTATATCTATCTACATACATATTTAATTTAGAGCCTGTACAGTTTTTGGCCAGCATAGTGTAAAATCTTTGTACTTTATGTACATTTTTCACAATCATATTTCTGTCTCGTAGATGAGGATGGCACAGACAGCGAGTCTTTTTCACCTGAGCTTCCTCCCATCACTCCCTCCAAGACTAAACAGGACTCAGGGGTCGTAGGTAAGACTCCTGGGTATCCACACAACAGGAGACCAGCAGGAGGAATGTCCAGACCATTACCTTCCCCAGGTAAGATTCTTCCATCATTTTTAAGTTTTCTGTTCATTTATTAAACAAATAAATCAAATTACATCAAATTTCAATATGATGAAAAATTTTATCATTTACTCACCCTCATGTCATTCCATACCCATCACACATCCATGTGAATCGAATTAGTATAAATAAGTATTAAAATTAAGAGATGAGAAGGTATGAACTGACAATGATTTATTGGCAAGCGACATGTGCATTCCATTCCCTCTCTTAGAGGTGTTTAAGAACACCTTAGAGCTTAACAAATAAAGCATTCCTGTGAAATAAAAAAATAAAAAAACGGAACAAAGTCTTTATCAACAGAAAGTAATCAAATGTAAAACAACACTGCATAGTCTTCACTCTGTATAAATATAGATTAATCCTACTAAAGAGCAGCAATTGATTTTTCTCTGTATCTTTTGTTGTTTTATTAACATCTCAGGAAATGCTGTTTCCACATCCCATCACATTTTGACCATCAGTGACCTTGATGAGACACGGCGTGCAACAAGGAGACTTTCCACACGTAGCCGAAACGCCTCTCCTCCCCCTGTGGTACTTTCGGGCCCGATGGCTCAGCGATCAGGGAGCTCGATTCACCCTAGGTCGCTTTCATTCAGCCCCCCTGTCTCACCACTTGGTGCAACCGAGAACCTCCTGAGCACCACTTCACCTCGACGAAGAGGGAGGCCTTCTTCATTATCTCCATCTAGCATCACCTCAGGACCCTCACCGCCACAAGCAGCTCTCCGAAGTCCCTCTTCGACCGCACCTTCATCTGTACGCCACTCCACACGACTTCAACAGCCTTTCACAACCACAACACATAAAACTGACGAGGTGGATCAGGAGTTTTTTGCCTTGTCAGAGCCAGAGGAGGCTGCAGGTGCGCCAAGCCACAGAATTCCCACCACATCTGACAAGTCGGATCAAGAACTGCTTTCTGCGCACTTTGATCCAGACACAGATGTGGCTTTGGCCTCAGTATTGAACGCAAAGCTTGAATTTGATGAGGCTTTGCTCAATGAAAATGTGGCTCTGGATTGTGACCCTCAAGGTAGTGAGGCAGATGTGGAAGAAGGAGCCTGCAAATACATCTCTGGCAGGAATGATCTGTCATCGCCTGTGACTTCAGAGATGCAGATGGAAACAGATGATGATGTTGCTGACCATTATCTAAATTTCTCTCGCACAGTTGTGGTCCGTGAGCCTGCCAAAGACTCTACACAAGCAGGTCTTGCTGTCCTTTCTAACTCAGGGTCCATCTCGCAGCTGGATGGAGCTGACAATGACTCAGAGAGTGATACAGGTGAAGCCAACACAGATGATGATACTCAGGAAGTAGGGAGTAGTTTTTGTAGTCAGGATACTGAGCCATTAAAACTCACTGGTCCAAACAAGGGCAGAACCCTTGGCGACGGGCAGCTAGTTTGCACGCAAGCATCAATTGCAAATCCACATACAGCAGATTCTGTTGATCAGAATGCTCAGCCAGAGACTCAAAACATGGACCAGGTTTGTGAAGAACAGGAAATAAGTACTTTAAAAGAGAGCGGAGAATTGCTTGTTGACCTTAGCGCTGACATATCCAACCAACAGGAAGCATCCTTCACAGAAGGATTGAAAGCAACAACGCCCATCATTTACAAAGGTGGTGATCTTGTGACGAGCCAAGAAGTAGTCTTGATGGAGAATGAAGCAACAGAGAGCTCGCAAGAGGTGTTCTTGGACGACGCCAGTGGGAATTTTATATCCGCTGTTGATGGCAGAGTTTTGGACTTGACAGAAAATGCTGCTGGTCCTGAGGCGGCAAGTGATTCCTCACCAATAAACAAGGATGAATCTGTTTTAATGAGAGATTCGTTGCCTGTTGAGAATCTGGCAGCAGCCATGCCAATGAGTGGTACTAGAACAATTCATGTAGTTGCACCAGCTATGCACACAAAAAGACGTTATGTGACTATACAACCTGGATCCCAACCCAAAACTCTCCAGATGGCAATACCTACTGCCACCTCTCTGCCGCTCTCCATGCCCGTCAGTGTTGTCTCATCTCCTCCCACCTTTTCCATTGCACAGCAAGGAACTCTGCTTGCTCATGCCCCGGCTGTAGTAAATGGTTTCGGAGCTCTGCCGAAGGACGCCACAAAGGGTCGTGCGATCGCCATACGCATTGCCACCCCAAAACAAGTGACAGGACAGTCTCTGCTTCAGTGTTTGCCCGGTACACCCTCTACACCTCAGGTTCTTCTGGTCAACCGTGCTGGACAGATTCTAGTGAAAAACCCACTGACTAATACCTACCAAGTACCTAGTGCTAATTCCCCCTCGTATACCCAAATCAGCCAGATTGCGAAGATAATCCACAGTAGTAACGTTCTCCAGCGACCCGTCCCTAAGGTTACGGTGATACCAGTGCCGCAGCTTCAGACTAGTCTCAGCAAAACCACACCAACGCGCATCATATCTTACAGCAGCAGCAGTCGAGCAGCACCGTCAACCCAGGTGCTTATCAGGAGGATTCCTCAGAGTTATCCTAGTCCGCCGATAGAAAGAGGTGACTTGATTTCTGAAAGTGGGCGGAAGGAAATGGCCCAGGCTATAATCGATAAAGCAATGGCAAGTCACCGTGAAATGGCAAGTCCCATCGGCACGAACCCTTCTCAGCTCCACCTTGATAAACGCCTCTCTCCTGAATCGAAAGAATCTACTACTGGGTGTCGTCTTCGAACTCAACCCAACATCTTGTCCCACTCCAGACCTCCAGTCAAGATCAAGAGAGTGTCTTCATTAACTGATCGAATTGGTGTGAAAAGATGTAGGACAGACTTCTTGGATCAAATAGATCCTTGTTCCCAGGATGACCCCAGCAGGTAGGGATAAATATTTAGTCAAATCGGTCAGGATGATCTAATCATTGGTCTAGGTTTAGATTATTTTAGAGACCTAGCATCTGGGAGGGGGATTTCCTGTTTTTTAGCATGTAAACGGTCCATCCGATGTAATGCTATCATTTTGTGCCATAAAAGGTTATAGTAAATGCTGTGAAAAAGTTAGATTTTCTGTTTTTCTGCATATACATGAATTACACTGAACATCTATGAATGCACAAAAGCGACTTACCATGAACAAAAACACCAGCTGCCTAGTGGACCTGATCATGAACCAAATCTTAATTCTTTACGACAGATAAAAATGTCATATTGAACATCTCAACTGGATGTTCTTGTTAATTAATTTTTATTTTCATCATGTAATAATAATCGTTATTTTTCAAATTTTTAGATCAAATCGGGTTAGAATAAAGGCCCCCAGTGTAAAGGATGTGCTTGACTTTGACGAACCTGATGTTGGATCTCTTGACAAGCAGAAGATTGATGAATCCAAGATTGCTGAACTAGAGAGGTCAGTAATGAGAATTTAAAATCACATTTAGTCATGTTTTACCCTAGAAAATCACAATATTTTCTTTTTCTTCTTTTTAGAATTACTCCAAATAATTTGGAGCCCACTGCGGCGCAGGAAAATGACACACGAGACGGTGGTAAATCTCAATGTATGAGCTCAAAATATAGTGATTCCTCTGACTGGGCCCCATATGCAGGTTAATATGAAATATGGCTTTGACGTTAGGCACATTTGTTGTAGTTGCTCGCACTAATTCGATGAATAGTTCGATGAAAAGTTCACTGCATGTGTAATTGTTTCAGGTTGGAGTTCAGATGAGGACTCCCCATCACCTGGCAAGCAGGATAAATGTGCCAGTCTGTATCAACCCCACCTGCGTTTCCAAATTACCAGCGAGGATGGTTTTAGCGTAGAGGCCGACAGCATGGATGGTCAGTTTCGAGAAATCTTGCACTGGGACCATGAAAAAAGCAACTGGGTTTCTTCCTATAAAACTTGGGCACATTATAATACGTTTCCTTCACTGTGTTTCTTCAGTGGCGTGGAAAGCAGTAATGGATGGTGTCCAGGAGGCACGGATAGGCTGTCGGCTGGAGCAGTTGCCCATCAGCAGGGTCAGTGGTGCCAGGGTGCTGGGTGTCCTCCACGATGCTGTGCTCTTCCTGCTGGAGCAGTTGCAGGGTGCTTCCCTCTGCCAGAAACACAGTTTCCGTTTCCACCAGCATGAACTACCAGAAGAGGTGCTGCCAATCAACCCCAGTGGCTGTGCCCGCGCAGAGGTCTATGTGCGGTTAGTATCAGTAAAGACTATCTGAACTCATGTAGCCTTTGTCACATATTGACTGAGTTACTTCATTTTTTCATTTTCAAGTTTTGAAATCAAAAAAGACCTTTTTTTTTTCACTCTCCAGAAAATCTACCTTTGATATGTTTAATTTCTTGGCGTCGCAACATCGGCAGCTTCCTGAGTCTAGGCCATGTGATGATGAAGAGGATGATGTTATGCTCAAATCCAGCAGGTCAGACATGGATTCACAACATGTGAATGTAATACACTTCCACTTTAAGATGTTTTTTGAAAGAGGTCTCTTGCTCACCAAGGCTGCATTTATTTGGTTATTAAAAACTGTAATATTCTGAAATATTATTACATTTTAAAATAACTGTTTTACATCATTACTCTGGTCTTCAGTGTCACATGATCTTTCAGAAATCATTCTACTATGCTGATTTGCTGCTCAATTAGTATAATTGTTTTTTCCAGGATTCTTTCTTAATCAAAAGTTCCAAAGAATAGAATTTATTTGAAATAAAAATCTTTAGTAACATAAATCTCTACTTCATAAGAGACTTCTTTCAGAAACATTAAAATCATACTGGCCCAAACTTTTGAACCGTTGTGTGTGTGTGTGTGTGTGTGTGTGTGTGTGTGTGTGTGTGTATGTGTGGATGCATGTATAAATCTCAAGAGTATATTCATTCTTGCATTTCAACTTCCCTTTAGAAGAGCCACAAGTACGGAGTTGCCAGTGGCTATGAGGTTCAGACACTTGGAAAAAACCTCCAAAGAAGCTGTGGGAGTTTACAGGTAATTCCTTCCAGTGTGATACAGCACAAAAACTAGCTGTGTAAACCTTCTTATAACCAATCCCATGCCAATAAAAGAGATTTGATCTCTGAAGATGAAAAGTGTTCATTTTTTCAGCAGTTTTTAAATTTAAATCTAGTCTTAGTCCTGTGTCAAATGTACTTTTTAGTTTTTATCATGTTAAGTCAACCTTGTCCTGTTTTTGTTTAATGTCTTGGCAAACTAGTCTAGTTTTAGTCAATGAAAACTGTCACATTTTCATCATTAAATTGATAATCCTTTTGCTCAAAATTATAATCACAATGATTGTGGTCATTTGAAAAATTAGTGTTTTTTTTTTAATTTCATTTAAGCACAATATCTCGATGAAGATCGCACTTTATTCTCAGTGTAGAAAGACTACCGTGCGCTCGGTTGCCAGATTGAGAAGATTAAGTAAAACACAAGGTAGAAAATGTAACCTTTTAAGAGAAAGGCTCTAATTGGGGGCTTTCAAATCTTGACCTTTTTTTAAACTTGTTACTGTCGTCTCTTTTCGTCAACGATATTGCATGTTGATATATTCACAGTTATTGTTTAATGGCGTTGGTGTCGTCTCGTTTTAGTCATGGAAAAAAGAACGTCGGCGAACATTTTCCGTCATAGATTTTGTTAACGTAATTGACACTAGATGAAAAGTAACCACGTTTTCCTTGTCTCCGTGATAGATCTGCTATACATGGTCGTGGTCTTTTCTGCAAGAGGAACATTGAGGCTGGGGAGATGGTGATCGAGTATGCTGGGAATGTCATCCGCTCGGTTCTCACAGACAAAAGGGAGAAATACTATGACGGCAAGGTAAATGTGATTTAAAAACGTCAATTTATCCTTTTGCAGTTTTCGCCAGGCTTTCTTTCCTAACACTCTACTGTCTAATTCCTCCCTCCGTCTCCTCAAAGGGCATCGGCTGCTACATGTTTCGCATTGACGACTTCGATGTGGTGGATGCCACCATGCATGGAAACGCGGCACGGTTTATCAATCACTCCTGCGACCCGAACTGTTATTCGAGAGTCATCAACGTGGAGAGCCAGAAGCACATCGTTATTTTCGCCCTGCGGAAGATTTACCGTGGAGAGGAGCTCACCTACGACTACAAGTTCCCCATTGAAGATGCAAACAACAAATTGCACTGTAATTGCGGGGCCCGGCGCTGCCGACGCTTCCTGAACTAAAGTCACCGTGGTTTACTCTGGCACATGGGTGGAAATAGGAGGTTTGCGAGGGGATATTTTGGTATGGGTGGCTATTTTTGAAGGAAGACACTCATTACAGGTGCTTGAGGGTATGGAGATGAAGGATACACCATATTTATATTGATTGGCCTGGTGTGTAGCGTTTTTAGACCACCACTCACAACTTGATTGGTTACCTCGTATGAGCTATATTTCCTACCCCAACATTCAACAACCTGGAAAGTCCTGGACTGGATGAGGCAGATGATTGCTTTGATTTAACAATTAAAAATTGTGACCTCAAACGAATACCCTTTACTTAACTATTTCACCAGTTTTCCCCAGCATGCCTTTCAAATCTTGCCACTGGTAATACAGTAGATCTTTTTCTGGAAGAATCCTTTAGCTGTCAGAACTAATGTACAGAGGTTTTCATAGTGGAAGATACCCTGAAGTTTCAAAGGGTGTGATTATTTTTGCTACTGAATCAGAGGAGTTCCTGTGATGGGTCGTCCTCAATAGCACCTTAATAATCTTTGCTCCCCCTCCCCCCCTCCCCTCCCAGAAATGTTGGCACTGTACATAGATGTACATTTTGGTGAACTATGAACAATCTTGCCACACAACATAGTTTGTAAACAGGAGCCTGTATGTTTCCAGAACATTTACATTTGTATATTTCACAGTGTGGTTTTTTTACATGGGTGCAAATGAATGCATCACTTCGAACATGCTTTTAAAAAAAACATTCTAACAAAACAAATTCCCTTGACTGGTAGAGATAGAGTACCTTTGCTCTGAATGCATGTACAGACAGTTTTGCAGCATTCTGGGTCATGTACAGATTACCTTTCTTCATAAGACTTCACCCAAAGCCCAGTTTTTGACTCATTGATTTTAAGAACCCACTGTTTTTATGTGCTTTTATATCTTAAGGTCAGTCTTTGGATGGGTCTATTGTAATATTCTTTATATTAGGATTACTTGTGCAGTGTTAAATGTTCAAAAAACTCCCATCCTGATCAAAACATGCACAGGTATTAACAGAAATATTCAAACCCATACTCATGAATGGCGGGTTTAGCTTGAAACAGCCGACTTGCTTCTAATAGCCATGTGTTTGTTCCTTTCCTCATGCAGCGCGTTTAGGCCGACTCTCATTTCCATTTTGTTTGACTACCTCAGTAGCTCAGTAAACCAGTGACAGCTAGTTGAAGTTACAGTGCAAACAATAGTAAAAAATTATGCTGGGATAATCCCGAAATAGCTTTGATTTTATGCAACGTGACTGTAGGGGTTGTTTGTTTCATTTGTTTGTTTTTCCAGAGAATTCCCGGATCCCTCTTCCCTCGTGCTTTTGTACAGAATTGAAGTGTGCTTATTAAAAATGAAGACTGAGGCTTGATTCCATCACTGAACGTGATCCAACTCAAAGTGAAACTTTGTGTATAGTTGTATACAAGAATTTCTAAATCTGTTCAATTTTTCTACGCACTTTTTTTTATTTATGATGTTCTGTACGTAATAAAGATATTTGAACAAAGTACATTCTTGAATTTTTTTTTTTGTAAATATTTTAAGTTGGCATTAAAACAAAATTGATCATGTTTACTGTATTACAGCATGTTATACAAAATAAAAAATGGCTTCCGTTCTGCCTTTAATGAACTTTAACTTGATTTGACCCATTAAAAATCTTGCAAATAGTTAATTTGGATTTATTAACTATTTATTTTGACTTTTATCTGAAAATGTTTACGATTTATTATTTAGTAATGGTGGATTTGTGGGCAAGGTCAATTTAAATTTGGAAGGGGGAAAGTCAAAAATGATTACATTTATTAAAAAGTTGAAATATTTATTAGAATTCATAATAATCAATATTAGTTAATTTATATCGATAATAGTCCATCCATCTTCTTCCGCTTATCCGGGGCCGGGTCGCGGGGGCAGCAGTCTAAGCAGAGATGCCCAGACTTCCCTCTCCCTAGACACTTCCTCCAGCTCTTCTGGGGGGACACCGAGGCGTTCCCAGGCCAGCCGGGAGACATAGTCTCTCCAGCATGTCCTAGGTCTTCCCCGGGGTCTCCTCCCAGTGGGACGCGCCCGGAACACCTTCCCGGGAAGGCGTCCAGGAGGCATCCGGAACAGATGCCCGAGCCACCTCAGCTGACCCCTCTCGATGTGGAGGAGCAGCGGCTCTACTCTGAGCTCCTCCCGAGTGACCGAGCTTCTCACCCTATCTCTAAGGGATCACCCAGCCACCCTGCGGAGAAAGCTCATTTCGGCCGCCTGTATCCGGGATCTTGTCCTTTCGGTCATGACCCAAAGCTCATGACCATAGGTGAGAGTAGGAACGTAGATTGACTGGTAAATCGATTTTACTTTCTTCACCACAACAGACCGGTACATCGACCTCATTACTGCAGAAGCTGCACCGATCCGTCTGTCAATCTCCCGTTCCATCCTTCCCTCACTCGTGAACAAAACCCCAAGATACTTAAACTCCTCCACTTGAGGCAGGAACTCTCCACCAACCTGAAGTGGGCATGTCACCCTTTTCCGACTGAGGACCATGGCCTCGGATCTGGAGGTGCTGATTCTCATCCCAGCCGCTTCACACTCGGCTGCAAACTGTCCCAGTGCATGCTGAAGGTCCTGGCTTGATGAGGCCAACACGACAACATCATCTGCAAAGAGCAGAGACGAAATCGTGTTGTCACCAAACCTGACACCCTCCGGCCCCTGGCTGCACCTAGAAATTCTGTCCATAAAAATTATGAACAGAACCGGCGACAAAGGGCAGCCCTGCCGGAGTCCAACATGCACCGGGAACAAGTCTAACTTACTGCCGGCAATGCGAACCAAGCTCCTGCTTCGGTCGTACAGGGACCGGACAACCCTTAGTAAAGGACCCCGGACACCATACTCCCGGAGCACCCTCCATAGGCCGCCGAGAGGGACACAGTCGAATGCCTTCTCCAAATCCACAAAGCACATGTGGACTGGTTGGGCAAACTCCCATGAACCCTCCAGCACCCTGTAGAGGGTATAGAGCTGGTCCAGAGTTCCACGGCCTGGACGAAAACCACACTGTTCCTCCTGAATCCGAGGTTCTACTATCGGCCATATTCTCCTCTCCAGTACCCTGGCATAGACTTTCCCAGGGAGGCTGAGAAGTGTGATTCCCCCTGTAGTTGGAACACACCCTCCGGTCCCCCCTCTTAAAAAGAGGGACCACCACCCCGGTCTGCCATCCCAGAGGCACTGTCCCCGACCGCCACGCGATGCTGCAGAGGCGTGTCAGCCAAGACAGCCCCACAACATCCAGAGACTTGAGGTACTCAGGGCGGATCTCATCCACCCCCGGTGCCTTGCCACCGAGGAGTTTCTTGACTACCTCGGTGACTTCAGCTTGGGTGATGGACGAGTCCACCTCTGAGCCCTCAGCCTCTGCTTCCTCAATGGAAGACGTGACGGCGGGATTGAGGAGATCCTCGAAGTATTCCTTCCACCGTCCAACAACATCCCCAGTTGAGGTCAACAGCTCCCCACCTCTACTGTAGACAGCGTTGGTAGGGCACTGCTTCCCCCTCCTGAGGCGCCGGACGGTTTGCCAGAATCTCTTCGAGGCCAGCCGATAGTCCTTCTCCATGGCCTCACCGAACTCCTGCCAGGCCCGAGTTTTTGCCTCCACAACCACCCGGGCTGCAGTTCGCTTGGCCTGCCAGTACCCGTCAGCTGCCTCAGGAGTCCCGCAAGCCAACCAGGCCCGATAGGACTCCTTCTTCAGCTTGACGGCATCCCTTACTTCCGGTGTCCACCACCGGGTTCGGGGATTGCCACCTCGACAGGCACCGGAGACCTTACGGCCACAGCTCCGAGTGGCTGCTTCGACATTGGAGGTGGAGAACATGGTCCACTCGGACTCAATATCTCCAGTCTCCCTCGGGATCCGGTCGAAGCTCCGCCGGAGGTGGGAGTTGAAGATCTCTCTGACAGGCCAAACGTTCCCAGCAGACCCTCACAGTACGCTTGGGTCTGCCGAGTCTGTCCAGCTTCCTCCCCCGCCATCGGATCCAACTCACCACCAGGTGGTGATCAGTTGACAGCTCCGCCCCTCTCTTTACCCGAGTGTCTAAGACATACGGCCTAGGGTGTCCTGGTGCCACGTGCACTGATGGACACCCTTATGCTTGAACATGGTGTTCGTTATGGACAAACTGTAACTAGCACAGAAGTCCAATAACTGAACACCGCTCGGGTTCAGATCAGGGGGGCCGTTCCTCCCAATCACGCCCCTCCATGTGTCACTGTCGCTGCCCACGTGGGCATTGAAGTCCCCCAGTAGAACGACGGAGTCCCCAGTTGGAGCACTTTCCAGCACCCCTCCCAGAGACCCCAAGAAGGCCGGGTACTCTGCACTGCCGTTTGGTCCGTAGGCACACACGACAGTGAGAGACCTATCCCCGACCCGTAGGCGCAGGGAAACGACCCTCTCGTTCACTGGGGTGAACTCCAACACATGCGGAACATTGCTATAAGCAAACCCACACCAGCCCGCCGCCTCTCACCATGGGCAACTCCAGAGTGGTGAAGAGTCCATCCTCTCTCGAGGAGTGTGGTTCCAGAGCCCAAGCCGTGCGTAGAGGTGATCCCGACTATCTCTAGTCGGAACCGATCGATAATAGTAATTAGTAATAAAAAAATAATTGAAATGTAAGTGTAATTAAATGAAATGAAATCGATAATAGTAATTTCATTTAATTACATTTACATTTCAATTATTTTTTTTATTATTTATCATTTATCATAAACTTGTATGATAATTGACCAGAATCATTCAATCTGATTTTATATTTCCATTCTGACATGCCATTTTTATAACATTTTCCCAATGGTTCAGTTTATTTATCTTAATAATATAACAGATGGCACAACCAGATTCATTATTAACTATAACTAAAACCATAAAAAACTCAAATAAACCCTTTAAAAAAAATTCTACTTAACTTATTTTTGTTTAGTTGAAGTACTACAATAATTAAAACATTGAACAAATAAACTAAAACTTAAATATAAAACTAGACATTATTTAAAAAAAATAGACATTATATATATATATATATATATATATATATATATAAAAAAAAACTACCTTCATCAGTGTGCTTACCAATAATGACATAAACACAACCAAATACAAATTCTAAATATTGAAAAAGCTATTATAGTATGTCATTGATTCTAAAATACCTCTGAATAAAGCATCATCTTGTTCATGCTAAACTAATCTCTATACTGTATGTTACAATTTAGTTCCATGTACATTATTAATAAGGATTTTTTCACATGTATTTTTTATTTTTCAATTTGGAAATGTAACCTGGACAAAACACTGAAATATTAACAGATAAATGTTTGTTTAGACCCATCTAGCTACCCATCTACTCTTTTGCCCTGCTCGGTTGCTGACAAGTAGCCTACACACATTTGCTCTGCTGTTGACGGTTGACCATGTAATGACCCATATAAGCCAAGAGTCAGACAGTGAGGGATATTTAGTGTGCACAGACTCGCAGATCAAAAAGTAAGTGTTTGTCTCTTCTGTCTTCAATAATATTCAGTACAAAGTAACGTTACACATCCATTGGTTTTCATTCCTTTCTGGCATGTTTAGTAGCCTACTTACATCTTTTTTTCCTCTCTTTTAGCATAAGACGGAAACATGATTAAGGTTTTGTTTTATGTAGGTTTAGCCCTATATGCATTATCCTACATATACGGTACGTTGTTTTCCCTCTTATTGTGGTCGAACAATTAAAATCAACCTTTAAACTTTAATGGACAAAAGTAGCATTTATGTGATAGCTCTAACAATAATGTTCTGGATATATTGACAACTGTTGGCATTGTCTTTTGTGGTAGTAATTCTTTCACCCCCGGTTTCTCTGTAGTTTTTAATCATTCTGTCTTTGTTTTGAACAAAGATGACAGTGCTGATCTATCATCTCCAAACTTAAGAGAACAAATCCTCAACTCTGGGACTGTAGTTTTTTGGGACTTCCTGGACAAAGTCATAACCGTTACAGAGAAAATAGTGAGAGATGATCAGTTCAGGAAATCTAGGTAAGACCAGCAGTGGATAATGTATCTTAAATTGTCTGCTACTGATATCTAGGTTCAACAGTTTCCTGATCATAACCTTTTTCTGTTTTTACAGGATCGCTGTCCAAAGTTGGGTAAAAAAATTAAGAGAGTTTGTAAAACCAGAGAATGCTAGCGGGAGCCAGTATGAGTCAGATGTAATACAGTAAGTCTGTCCAACGCTCTCAAATACTAATGATAGTAATGTTATGTTTATTCGAAGCACAAGTCATGAATACAATCTCAAAAGAACCAGTTGAAAAGTTAGCATGATTCTTAACACTGTGTTGTTACCTGGATGATAGATGTTAATGAGTCCTTTGTCCTGAGAAGTAAAAACTGCCTGTTCTACAGAAAAAGGTCCTGCACCTTCTTTGTTTTTTTTTACTGCATTTCTGCATATTTGAACCCCTTCCAACAGTAACTGTATGATTTTGGGATCCGTCTTTTCACACTGAGGTCTCGAACTTACCGTAACTATTACAAAAGGTGCAAGCGTTCATTGATGTTCAAAAAGGCAAAACAGGGGTGTAAACTTTTGAACAGAATGATTGGTGTGAATTGTTTGTGTTTTGTTTACAGATCTTTTTTGCTTTGTTTAGTACTGCCCTTAAGACGCTTCAGACGATATTTACAAGTCTCACATTTATTAAGTCACGGTTATTTATATACAGCACTTTAAAGATCGTCTCAAAGCAACTTTAAAAGTTCAGAAAAAGTTTAGCAGATATAAAAACCATTTTAATTCAGCTATAAGCATCTCTATGGAAGATAATGGTTTCATTATTTAGCTCAATTTATCATAAACCTGTATGATAATTGACCAGAATCATTCAATCTGATTTTATATTTCCATTTTGACATGCCATTTTTATAACATTTTCCAATGGTTCAGTTTATTTCTCTTAATAATATAACAGATGGCACAACCAGATTCATTATTAACTATAACTAAAACCATAAAAAACTCAAATAAACCCTTTAAAAAATTCAGCTGATTGCCAAGACCATTCTTATTTTTGTTTAGTTGAAGTACTACAATAATTAAAACATATTGAACAAATAAACTAAAACTTTTAAATATAAAACTACAGACATTATAAAAAAAAAAAAAACAACTACCTTCATCAGTGTGCTTACTAATAATGTCATAAACACAACCAAAAACAAATTCAAAATATTGAAAAAGCTATTATAGTATGTCATTGATTCTAAAATACCACTGAATAAAACATCATCTTGTTCATGCTAAACTAATCTCTATACTGTATGTTACAATTTAGTTCCATGTACGTTATTAATAAGGATTTCACATGTATTTTTTTTATTTTATTTTTTTATTTGGAAATGTAACCTGAAATGACACCAACAGTAAGATGGACAAAACACTCAAATATTAACAGATAAATGTTTGTTTAGACCCATCTAGCTACCCATCTACCCTTTTGCCCTGCTCGGTTGCTGACAAGTACACATATTTGCTCGGCTGTGGACGGTTGACCATGTAGTGTCAGTGCAGTTAAATCGATAATGTCCCTGAATATTAATTGTTTTTTAAACCCTGATTCCAGAAGACAAAATAAGAATAATTTAGACCAATATCTTTCCTCTGTTTCCGCTATTGTTATAGTTGTGGTGTGGACTCACTCTGCTATTCACTTAGAACAATTAGAATGAGTTAGAATGATTTTTAGAATATCATGATTATAGTTAGAACTGGTCGAAATGATTAGATAAAGAACAAATTTGTCTTATTTTATTTATGTAGGATTTTTGGTGATTTAAAAAAATAAATATATATTGCCTGTTCTTTATTTCACAGGAGATTATTTCCATTCACGGCTGCTGCTACATTTGGGGCAACGATCAAGGAGATCTTTGACAAAATGTTCTTTCCGTAAGAGCTTTATCATCTTTACACATTCTTAAAACACTCAAAGATCTCGTTTACTTCTGACAAGTTCTCTGAAACCCAATATATTATGAATGTGCTCTACAGGTATTTCAACATTCACCGCCAGATCTTTAAAAACGAGACGATGGTGGAGATCTGGAAGTAAGCATGTGTTCATTGAGCGTGGAGAACACAAGATCCAGTGTTCCTTTGTCAAAGTGCTTGTCCAAGATGTGATTGTGCACTGGCCTTACAAATCCAACATCTTTTGTTTTGCTCATAACTTGATTTATTCATCTGACTTGTTTATTACAGAGAAGTGGAGTCATACTATCTTCCAGGAGCCCCTCCAATCTACAGTAAACCCATGGGGTTCTTCAGTTTCCTTCTGGCCAAGGCGTAGGACCTCTCTATAATTTAATTTAAACTTGTTTAATGCTGTATTTAAAATATTTTCAGCAATAAGTTATGCGCAGATTCTACGGAGCCCCTAAAGGGACATGGTGAAGGAAAACCTATGAGATGGGAGGAAAAATTATGTCAATGCTTTTGCATTCTCTTCCAGAGGTTTTGCAAGCGAAAGCAACATGTCTTGAAGGAACACAAAGTTTCTCGGGGAAACGAAAAACTTTTGCAAGGGAATGCAAAGGTTTTGCGAGCGAATACTGAGTTTCTTGGGGTAACGCAAAACTTTTGCGAGCAAAAGCAAAGTTTCTCGGGGGAACGCAAAACTTTTGTGAGGGAACGGAAAACTTTTGTGAAGGAACGCAAAGGTTTTGCGAGTGAAAGCAAAGTTTGTTGGGGGAACGCAAAACTTTTGTGAAGGAACGCAAAGGTTTTGCGAGTGAAAGCAAAGTTTGTTGGGGAAACGCAAAACTTTTGTGAGGGAACGCAAAGGTTTTGCGAGCAAAAGCAAAGTTTCTCGGGGAAACGCAAAACTTTTGTGAGGGAACGCAAAGGTTTTGCGTGTGAAAGCAAAATTTCGTATGGTATAACGCAAAAGTTTCTTGAGGGAACGCAAAGGTTTTCCGAGTGAACGCAAAGTTTCTCAGGGAATGCAAAACTTTTGCGAGGGAACACTAAGGTTTTGTGAGCAAACACTAAGTTTCTCGGGGGAACGCAAATCTTTTGCGAGGGAAGTATAAGGTTTTGTGACCGAACACTAAGTTTCTCGGGGGAACGCAAAACTTTTGCGGGGGGACCCTAAAGCATTGACATATATTTTTTCCTCCCATCTCAATTTTTTTCCCATCACCATGTCTCTTTAGGTGCCCCATGAGGTTCTGTGATGATTACACCATGTCAACACCGGACGCAACTGTTGACGTGTCGCATCTTGAAAAAGTTACCGTTACAAATCCATGTCGCGCTGTGCTGCGCCACATCCAGTGTAGACAACACCACTGATTTGAATGGTTTCTGTTGTCATTTGGCGCTTTGCATTGCGCCGCTCGCATCCAGTGTAGACACGGTGTTAGTAAAACATGCATTGAACTACAAAATTATTTTACTTAAGTGTAGCATATTAAAAGATGACATTCTGTATTTTGACATTTAAAAGGGTGGTGAGATCCCGGCTGGTGAACATGCTCAAAGCTGGGGTGGATACTGTTGTGGACATCGGAAAAATAGATTTGAACCAACTTCATGAGGAGTAAGAGCTGCTTTAAAGCCATGCTGTTAAAAGCAAATCTAAATAAGCAACTATGAATTAATGGATGCATTTTATATTATTGTCCTGCAAACTTAAGTGTTGGGTTAAACACATAAGCCCATGACAAAAAATTATTACATTTCATAAAGTGTAATTTTAACCACTTGGTGTCTCCTCCGAAGAGTGCAGATGGTTATGGATCAGATTAGAAGCAAAGCCTTTGAAATTTCAGTTTTGGAAAGGCAAAAAGAGAAGAATGATTTCCTTATATCATTAAGGTAAGAACCTTTGTTAATATTAATTCTAAACTTCAATATTGTACTTAATGACATCTCTAAATAACAATTTTTCTCTTCTGTGTTTCCTAGAACCGCATCTGGACTGATTGTTTTTTACTGGGATGAAGTTTTGAAACACACCGAAAGTCCGTCGTTCCATGCGAAATACTTGGATTCTAAGAAGTAAGACTATGCTACTGATTGACAGGTTGATAAATATAAAGTAAAATTAGCATTAAAAAAATGCCTGAATTTTGTGTGTTACAGGCAATGGGCAGAGCTGATTAAGTTGAGAAACGCAAGTGAAAAGTATCATGTGCTTTTAGACCCAGATTCAAAGCATGGTCTTTTGAAGTAAGGAAGACATGCTCAAAATGTTGAATATTACAAATATCATTTAAACCACTACATAATTAATAGTTATACCATGGCATTTCTTGGCACATCCTTTCAGACAACTACAATTTCATAATTATCATTAAAACCACTTGAACAATCAGGATCCTTCTATTGTGTTACCCCGAGAAATATAGTTTTTTCCTCCCACCTCATGTCTTTTCCATCACAAAAGTTTTGTGAGTGAACGCAAAGATTCCCTGGGGGATGCCAAAGTAGAGTGAAAGTCAACTTTTTTCAGAGGATTAGTGATTCATGAACGATCAAATGAACGAAAGATTCAGAAGGTAAAGTAATTATTTATGTTCCCTGTAAACTATTTTTGACTGCATTATAATGATTTCTTAATTCAGAATATGATCGAGATTGCGTGGTGGATGTGTTCGGGGGAATTTGCCTGTTGAAAGTATTAACATTTAAAGCCCCTTAAATGAACGAAATGATTCGAAAAAAGATTCGTTCATTTTGATGAACAAGAGAGTCAGTAAAATGATCTTTCAATTTATATCTTTTTTTAAACCATTACCATGTCCATTTATCCCTCCTGGAGTGCCACGGTCCTTTGTATTTAATTAGGGTTTTGCTCCAATCTTAAGCACACCTGAACCAGCGATTCAAGCTCATCCAGCCATGTGTTTTGGAGCTGGTTGGAGATACGCTCTGCAGGACAGTTTGATAATAAAAAAATAAATACAAATAAATAAAGCAATAGACCTTTTTCAGAGCATGACAGATGAAAGCGAGGCTGTGAGATCCAAATCAATCCAAAAACACATTAAATAACAGTACAACCCACTGAAGAGATGTAGGCCTATCCCTCACAGCCCAGCTTTCATTCCCATTAAAAATCAAAGATGGCGCTGTTGTAAATAAGTCAGCTGTGACTCATCCCGTACTCATCGTCACTGATTGCATTCACCTGTATCTCATTATGTACGGTCACCAGCTGGAGTGCCCTTGAAAGCCACCAGAGGGCACTCCAGCTGGTGACGTTACATAAATAGTCTGGTGTGGAGTGCCCTCTGGTGGCTTTCAAGGGCACTCCAGCTGGTGACCGTTACATTTACAGATCTAAATTCACTGTAAACCACAGCTTCTCAGGGCTTACTGATTTTATAAAACGGTTAGTCCATAAAAAATATATTTATTTCAATATTAAGTAATGAGGTCACGTGTATTCTTGTCGAGTAATGTACATCGAACGTGGCTCCACCAATCAGAATAAAGGGCTGGAGTTTTTATTTTTACTGTGCCTTTTTACTGTAACTGATTCCAATTTTCTTTTCTAGCTGGACTCAACTTCATTTTGATAAATTCTTTGACGCCTTGGCCCTGGAATATTACAGTCGTGGAAATGAAGCTCTTGGTTCGGACAGATTCAGTCAGTCTAACTGGCAAGTGATCTATACTGTGAGATATTAAACATGATTTATGATTAATGAATATGTATCCATGTATCTGATACATTAGATTTTGTTTGTTAGTAGCTTAAAGGAACACTCCACCGTTTTTTGAAATAGGGCTTATTCACCTTCTTTCCTACATTTAGATAGGTGGGCAAATGCATTTTTGTCTCAGTGCATGCATTGTTTTAGTTTGACAGGGTTGGCGCTAGCTTAGCTTAGCATAATGAA
This sequence comes from Leuciscus leuciscus, assembly GCF_965113295.1. Taxonomy (NCBI): domain Eukaryota; kingdom Metazoa; phylum Chordata; class Actinopteri; order Cypriniformes; family Leuciscidae; genus Leuciscus; species Leuciscus leuciscus. The sequence goes on along the minus strand of NC_138736.1, from coordinate 30,312,844 downwards.
TGGAATCCTTTGTTGCCAGCTAGCATGTCCTGAGTAAAAGTGATATAAAAATAAATAAAAAACCCACCTAATTACTTCTTGTGGCCTGCGTATTCACAACGAGTACAAATAGCGATGCAGATTAACACTAGGCGATTTCCTATGCAGATTTTGACTTGGGACTATATTAGGGGGAAGCACAGGCGAAGCACTGCTACTTGGGCGCAGAGATATCACGCCCAAGTAGCAGTGCTTCGCCTGTGCTTCCCCCTAATATAGTCCTTAATATATAAGTCAATATCTGCCTAGGAAATCGCCTAGTGTTAATCTGCATCGCTATTTGTACTTGTTGTGAATACTCAGGCCACAAGAAGTAATTTAGGTGGGTTTTTTTTTTTTATATCACTTTTATTCAGGACATGCTAGCTGGCAACAAAGGATTCCATTCATTATGCTAAGCTAAGCTCACGCCGACCCTGTCAAACTAAAACAATGCATGCACTGAGACAAAAATGCATTTGCCCACCTATCTAAATGTGGGAAAGAAGGTGAATAAGCCCTATTTCAAAAAACGGTGGAGTGTTCCTTTAAGGAAATAGCAGTTTGTGATTCAAAAATTGTTCATCTGTTGTTTCAGAAAGGAATGACACGTAAACATGTAGATATACTTCATAGACATCTGTGAGAATTTAAAGCGATATTAATGACAAATCAATGGTAAAACAAAGATGATCCCTCCATTTTGTTCAGGGCTATTGGCAAAAGCGCTGTTGTTTACTCTCTTCCTGTTTGTGAAAAACTTTCTGAAGTCGGCTTTGGGATTACCGAGATCAACAGGTTTCTGCACAGAGTAGATCACATACACCTTATTTTTGAAAGGAAATATGAAGTGTATGAATCACTCACTCACAGGTAAGGTAATTTTCTCATGTTTAATTATATCGTATTGAATTAATATGTAAATCTTAAAATAGGAAGACATTTTTTTATTTGTTTTTCTCTGTCTTGCAGAGAGAGCTTTTTGGTGATCCTCTATAAGGGCGTTTTGAATGATCTTAGTCTAGTTATTGAACATGAGAAAACCAAGAACGAAGATAATCAACTATTACTACCTTTGCGGTAAGACAAAGTAAAAAAAACAACACAATAAAACATCTTGTTTTATGATCACCTTTCAGTTAAGACAAGTTGTGTGTTCTTGATATATTTATCTAGAAGACTAATGCTTCGTGCTCTCTATGTAATGCATATATAATACATTCCTCCTCATAATCTTTTGTTTACTATAGCGTAATTAGGAAAAGGTTCCTCGAGATTTGGGACTGCTGTATCAGTGAACAATACAGCAGTTTTGATGAGACTGAACTCCAGCAATCAGTGAAGTAAGAAATGGACTTTTATCCTCTTTATTTTTCATATGTCCAGTAAAAAATCGTGGAAATCTGGTTAAAACACTGCCTGGTTCTGAAACACTGTTGGCTGAAATTTAGCATGTTCTTGTGTATGATTTTTGCAATCAAATAATCAGTCAGAAATGGTATAACTTATATTTGACAGTAAATGGAATCAAGTGAGGAGCGCTGTCATTAATGAGCTGTTGAAAAGTGAAGCATTTACCCGAAAACAGCTTGAAGAAGCACCAAAGTAAGAGGAACAAGAAAAAGTGATTTATTTATGAATACTTTGCTCTAAATCTGCATATTTGACAAGTTATCATTTGTTTTTTGTTGTTTAAATCATAAAGGAACTTTATTCAAGCCATTCATCGGATCCTGGAGAAACTGAAGGAGTATACTGATCTGGTTGATGGCTTTGATGACATTATTAATTCTGCTAATTCTAATTCAACTGCTTTGTAAGATTTATCATTTTCACACCATATTTGCATTTGAACAGAAGCCATGTAGATAAATATGCATTTTTATTCAATCTTCACAATTTTTATTTTTCCCACAGAATCTTCAAGGAGTCAGTGGATTTCACAAACGAATGGATTCGTGAAGTCTGGGATATGCTAGTGGAGTAAACTCTCCCTATGAATAAAATGTCAGGATTGTATAGAGGCTTGTTTCCACCACAAAAAAAAAATAAAAATTAAAAAAAGGTAATTACGACTTTTAATCTCATAATTCTGAATTTTTATTTTTCAGAATTGCAATATATAGCCTAAACTCACAATTGTGAGTTATAAAATCAGAATTTGCAAGATATAAACTAATATTTATAATAAATAAAGTCAGAACTATTGTGAGCTATAAAGTCCCAAGAATAAAAGTCAGCTCACTATTCTGACATTTTCTCGCAATTGCATGTATATATCCCGCAATTCTGACTTTATATCCTGCAATTGAAAAAAGAAAAAAGTCCGAAATTGTGAGATGAAAAGTCACAATTAGCCCACCCTTTTTTATTTTTTTATTATTTCATATGATTACAGCTGCTGTCAATAAGTAGAATTATACCAGCAATGTATTTTTAACAGTAGCCTACTTAACATGCTGTTATTGAAATGAAAAAAAAATAAATAAAAAAAATACATTAGTAGATACTGAGTAAAAAAAGGTTTGTTCCACTGTAAACTTTGTTTTTACATGATAAAAACTGTTTATTTAGATTTGTTATACATCTTCCAGCATCTGAACTCATTAATCAACATCATCTGGATCTATTTGCATGTGTTAATTTTCACTTATGTGCACATATTAAAGTGTCTTTAACTACTGTGTACTAACATTTAAATTAATCATTTGATAAAGTGCACTTATCTTACTAGAAAACTAGAACTACAAAAGTGATTTTATACTGGCATATATTGGTGAATACTTTTTTTGTTTTGTTACACTGACCACATCAAAATGACTTTTATGTGACATCATTTGATGTAAATTTAAGACAAATTGATCTTGGAAATGATGCAGGATAAGCAGGTCTGTTTTATCAGCATGTAAAAATAAACAATATTAACACTAGTTGAAAAGAGAAGAATCATCCTGATTGGCTGCCTTTTACTGACCCTAAAAACTGCTGTTGACTGAAGAAATATTGATCAGAAGCACACAAAACCATGGACTTTCACACTGATATACATTATTGGCAAAGTGCATTGAACTCATGGCCTACATTCAATTTAATATTGACAGATTGCATTTCTTGTGAAAAAAATCAATAAAAAATCTGACATTGTACCATATTTACTGTCAAATATTCATACAGTTTACTATTTACTATTATTACACTTTATTTCAATTCTTCACTTTATACATTCTATAACTATGAGTAACTTTTCAACTACATGTCAACTTTCTCTCACTATAGTATTAATGAACTGTTCGGGTTGGTAGAATAAGTTGTACATGCAAAGTTACATATAGTCAGTAGAATGTCTGTTGGGGTGTTGCGGATATTAAGCAGACAGTCTACTAATACTCTAATGACTTGTAGTTGACATGTAGTTGCAAAGTTACTTATAGTTAGTAGAGTGTCGAAATAAAGTTACCAAAATATCAACCTGACCCAAACCTGATGTTGATAAACTTTCAAATGAAAAGAGGCAGTTAAACATGCACTGTCTGCTCTACTGTCACCTAAAGAAGAGTTTACATTGAACCGATTCCCATGATTGCAATGAAGTTGGTGTTTGCACAGATGAAAGTTCATATCAATGGAGATAAAGTTCAGTCTAGGTTTTGACTCTTGACGTTAACGGACAGTCCACAGTGGACATGTTGTGATCGTTTTCTCTTACTCAGTTTTTGTTCTGTGAAAGAAACAGCAATATGAATAAGTTACTGGCCATCTTAATCTTACCTGTTCTTCTCTCTAAAGGTAAGCTAATGTTTCTTTTCATTTTTTTTTATTTTATTCGTTGTAATCCGGTGGTATCTGATATCTTATTAGACACAGAAGCTCTCTTAAAAGAGTGAATTATAATTTAGTTGATTCTGATTTGATTTCTTACACTGTAAAAAATTTGCTGTAGTTTTGCAGCTGTTTGCCAGTAACTTACTGTAGATTTAAATCAATGTTATTTACTGGCAACAGTTTGCTCAAAGTTAAATGAACATTAAACATTAACAAGTCTTTGTCTTTACAGAATAAAACTATAAAATAACAACCTAATGCAAAGCATTCTGGGAACCAGAAATCTTCATCAACCTTTTTCTGTTATTTTCCTTCAGATTTTGGTTCCCAGAATGCTTTGCATGAGGCTGTTATTTTAGTTTTATTCGGTAAAGATAAAGACTTGTTAATGTTTAATGTTCATTTAACTTTGAACAAACTGTTGCCAGTAAATAACATCAATTTAAATCTACATTAAGTTACTGGCAAGTAACTGCCAATAATACTGTAATTTCTACAGATTTTTTTTAACAGTGTATACAGGTGTGGAGAGTGTGAGCCTAACGGATGAAGACTATGAAATGACAGACAAACTCTTCACGATTGGAGCTGAAGGGTTTTTGAAATTCTTGGACAATTTTAAGACAGCAGCAGAGCGGGTTATGAAAGAACATAAAATCAACGAAACAGGGTAAAACCAGAAATGTATGATGCAGGGTTATTATTGTTAACTAAAAAATAAAACTATTAAAACATTTCCGTTATTTGAAATAAAGCTGGAATAAAATAATGAGAAATAATTTGAAATGTTGCAATGTTTGAAAAGTTAAAGCGCTAAAATGATTAACTAGAAATAAAATAAAAACTAAAATGAAATAAAAAAAATTAACCTAAATAGCAATATTTAAATAATAAACAAATAACTAGTATAAATAGCATTTAACATTTATTGCTATTTGCACTTAATATAAAGAAAATACTTTTTGAGGCTATACTTATAGTGTAATTATCATCTTTTGCTAATCATCCGCTGCACTAAAATAATGAACTATAAATAGATGATAACTAAAAAGAGAAAAAAAATAATAAACTAATACAATGACAAAAGCAAATCTCGAAATTACTAAAAATTAAACAAATATTACAAATTTTTATATTAATAAAACTAAAATAATGGGATGATATACAGTTAAATATGCACTGTGAGAATAAAAAAATAGTTTACGGATATTTTCTTCAACACTAAAACAACACAATGTTGTAATTTAAACGTAATTTAAAACGCGAGAAAAACGCTTGTGAAAAATGTAATACAGAATATGTCTTCACATTAACACTTTATAATTGGACCATGTTTTTACAGATTTTTCTCTGTCTGGAGTGTAAAACGCAACTCTTGTTTCCTGTGTTGTACAGGACTTATTTGCAAGACTTGTGGATTTCTGTGAAGGAGCTGATCGAGAAGACCAGTGCTGAGGAAAGAGTTAAAGGACATGATGATTTCATTGTGGCGCTGCTGTAAGTAGAACTTTATCCACTTGATACAAAAAGCTTTGCACTTTATAATTATATAGTGATCTTGAACATTGAAATACTGATTACTAAGGCTGAACATGTCAGATTTAAGGAACTCTTGTTATATTTTCTACTTCTGGACTATTTCAAATGATAACATCAGTTTATTTGTTTGTGTGTTTAACAGCATTTTTAGAAGACTGGGTCGTCTTTATGGAGACGGTTTGTCTCGCCTGCTTAACGCATTTCCTCAGAATGAGATTTCTCGGTATGAGGGCCATTCAGCTGATTCATTTATTGAAAAACATTGAGTATATGACCGGTCTCATGTCACAAAAGACTTATGACTGTTCTTCTACAGAGAATTTGGCATGTTTGAAGGGATCATCAAAAAAGAGAAAATGGTGGACCTCTGGAAGTAAGCATGTTTTTGTAGTTTTTTGCCTGCAAGATGATTGAAGGTATTTGATTTGATATAGCTAGTATAAAGATGCATCCATTGAACAGTTCAAATACACCATCTCTAACATGCAGATCAACCTTCTCAAGATTTATTTTCAATCATTGATAACTCAATCATATAGCTCATTAGTTTTGTTTAATGCAGACATGTGGAGTCACGCTACCTTCCAGGAGCTCCTCCGATCTACAGAGATCCCGTGGGGTTCCTCGGTCACCTTCTGTCCAAGAAGTATGACCTCAAGCTTCTTTCACAGTTTCTTTCCCATTGTAAAACAATAAAATAATATATAGAGTAAATGACATAAATATCTTAAAAATATGCTAAATTAAAGTGAGATGTAATTATAAATTATATTTGTGTTGTGTAAGATGTTTGTCTAAAATTTACAAAACATTCTATATTGAAATGTCTTCACCTGAACACATTTTTTTACTAACGTAGAACATTTACTAATACATTATTCATTTCAAAAGTTGTATCTGTTAATTTTTAATGGACATGTACTAACAATGAACAATTGTGTTTTTAACTAATATTGAAATGTATGAAATGTCAAATGTATTGCTCATTGTTAACTAACGTTAACTAATCAGACCTTATTGTAAAGCGTTACCAACAGGTTATTTTTCATGTTGACAGGACGTTGTTTTCTTTGTTTTAACAGGATGGCACAGCCTCATGTGGTTGAAATCCTAAAAGTTGCTTTGGAAGTTGGGAAGATAGACTTCAGTCAACTTTTTGATGAGTAAGACCTGCTTTGTCATGCATTGCTGGTTCAAAGCATACAAAATCAGTGATACGTCTGGCATTTAAGTTGTTTCTTTCATGCAGGTCCTTTTTCCTGTAGAGTAAAACATGCAAATACACTCAGACGGCTTTTGTAGGCCATCATTTAATTCTCAGTAATACTTTTTAGAGCACAAATGGCTATACATCTGGTCAAAGAGAAGGCCATGGAAATTTCCACCTTAGAGAGGCAGACAGAGAAGGATGAGTTTCTGATAACATTGAGGTAAGGACACACAGCAAGACTGTGTGTGTGTGTGTGTGTGTGTGTGTGTGTGTGTGTGTGTGTGTGTGTGTGTGTGTGTGTGTGTGTGTGTGTGTGTGGTCCTGGTATATCCTTCGTTATGGGGGTAAAATTTCCCAACAAGGATTGTAATACCGGAAAATCCTTGTAGGGACATATTTTGGTCCCCATGAGGAATCAGCTTATAAATCATACAGAATGATGTTTTATTGTGGAAAATGTAAAAATGCAGAAATTTTTCTGTGAGGGATGTGTTCAGGGCTAGGGTTAGGGGATAAATATTCAGTTTGTACTGTATAAAAATCATTATGTCATGACAACTCTCGGGAGATTGGTATGGTAATAGGGATTTGCATGGTAATGGATATGGCAGTGTTAATGTATTTGGTCTTGGAGGAATAGATCTGCTATGCTGCTGCAGAGCAAGTACAGAGACTTGCTACTGCTAATACATTCACAGACATTGCTGTGAGCATGTTGTTGGACATGTAACATACATTAATTAACCCTGTAGCAGATCTATACAGGTGGAGCTGGGGAAGGGGGAGGGTTCTGAAAGCGCGCTGCAGAATGTTTGAGCAGCAAGCTCATTGGCCGCTGCATGCAATAGCAATCCACTGTGCTATGTAGATACATTTCTCATGTTCTCGTATTCATCTTTGAAAATGTTGAGCTGTTAAGCTATATGTTTGTTAATAATAGTTATTCTGTAATTTACGGACTGTGTTTCATAGAACTGCCTCTGGAGTCCTTGCATTTTACTGGGATACACTTTTGGAATACACTGAGAGCCAGCCATTCCATAACAAGTATTTAGCTGCTGTACGGTAAGACTATCATCATATTAGTATATTTGATACGGGTGGTAGTCTTAAATAAAGCAAAATGTGAAATGATGAATATACAGAAGAAACTGTATAATAAACAAAGTCCTTTGTTTTGCAGGAAATGGAAGGAGTTAAGAGTGTTGAAAGACACTGAAAAATATCACATGATTACTAACCCAGAGACAGGACTTCAAGCCTGGACGTAAGAAAATATCACATGCATAATTTTTGTCATTTCAATTCAGTTGTAATACCATTTTACAGCTGTTTGCTGTCTGGTAAGGAAAAACACATGAAAGGTCTCAAGATTTCAGGAAGTTGTGTTTGGGTTATGAGCTTTTCTCTTTGTGGAAATAGCATCACAGTTGAAACAAGAACTGTATCAGAGCAATGGCACTGTTTTTTTTTTCTTTCTATTAAGCAAACAATACAATACATAAGTACATAAAGAAAGCAACAGCAAAAAATAAATATAGACAAGTATAAATGCGGAAAGTGTCGGACCAATAAACTTGTTGATGACAAACAAGAAAAGAGTGCATAATGCAAAAGAAAACAAATGATCAGACAAATAAACAAATATACAAACAACATAAAACAGAAGGCAATGGATGAACCTGTCTCTACTACATACACATATATACACACACACACACACACATATATATATATATATATATATATATATATATATATATATATATATATATATATATACAGTGAGGAAAATAAGTATTTGAACACCCTGCTATTTTGCAAGTTCTCCCACTTGGAAATCATGGAGGGGTCTGAAATTGTCATCGTAGGTGCATGTCCACTGTGAGAGACATAATCTAAAAAAAAAAATCCATAAATCACAATATATGATTTTTTAACTATTTATTTGTATGATACAGCTGCAAATAAGTATTTGAACACCTGTCTATCAGCTAGAATTCTGACCCTCAATTTCAAAGACCTGTTAGTCTGCCTTTAAAATGTCCACCTCCACTCCATTTATTATCCTAAATTAGATGCACCTGTTTGAGGTCGTTAGCTGCACAAAGACACCTGTCCACCCCATACAATCAGTAAGAATCCAACTACTAACATGGCCAAGACCAAAGAGCTGTCCAAAGACACTAGAGACAAAATTGTACACCTCCACAAGGCTGGAAAGGGCTACGGGGAAATTGCCAAGCAGCTTGGTGAAAAAAGGTCCACTGTTGGAGCAATCATTAGAAAATGGAAGAAGCTAAACATGACTGTCAATCTCCCTCGGACTGGGGCTCCATGCAAGATCTCACCTCGTGGGGTCTCAATGATACCTAAGAAAGGTGAGAAATCAGCCCAGAACTACACGGGAGGAGCTGGTCAATGACCTGAAAAGAGCTGGGACCACCGTTTCCAAGGTTACTGTTGGTAATACACTAAGACGTCATGGTTTGAAATCATGCATGGCACGGAAGGTTCCCCTGCTTAAACCAGCACATGTCAAGGCCCGTCTTAAGTTTGCCAATGACCATTTGGATGATCCAGAGGAGTCATGGGAGAAAGTCATGTGGTCAGATGAGACCAAAATAGAACTTTTTGGTCATAATTCCACTAAACGTGTTTGGAGGAAGAAGAATGATGAGTACCATCCCAAGAACACCATCCCTACTGTGAAGCATGGGGGTGGTAGCATCATGCTTTGGGGGTGTTTTTCTGCACATGGGACAGGGCGACTGCACTGTATTAAGGAGAGGATGACCGGGGCCATGTATTGCGAGATTTTGGGGAACAACCTCCTTCCCTCAGTTAGAGCATTGAAGATGGGTCGAGGCTGGGTCTTCCAACATGACAATGACCCGAAGCACACAGCCAGGATAACCAAGGAGTGGCTCTGTAAGAAGCATATCAAGGTTCTGGCGTGGCCTAGCCAGTCTCCAGACCTAAACCCAATAGAGAATCTTTTGAGGGAGCTCAAACTCTGTGTTTCTCAGCGACAGCCCAGAAACCTGACTGATCTAGAGAAGATCTGTGTGGAGGAGTGGGCCAAAATCCCTCCTGCAGTGTGTGCAAACCTGGTGAAAAACTACAGGAAACGTTTGACCTCTGTAATTGCAAACAAAGGCTACTGCACCAAATATTAACATTGATTTTCTCAGGTGTTCAAATACTTATTTGCAGCTGTATCATACAAATAAATAGTAAAAAAATCATACATTGTGATTTCTGGGTTTTTTTTTTTAGATTATGTCTCTCACAGTGGACATGCACCTACGATGACTATTTCAGACCCCTCCATGATTTCTAAGTGGGAGAACTTGCAAAATAGCAGGATGTTCAAATACTTATTTTCCTCACTGTATATATATAAACATATATACATACATACATAAAAAAAAAAGATATAAAAAAAAAAGAAAAAACAATAATTGATTTCCTGCTGTTTATGCACTATTCCAGTGGAATGTGGACATGCACCTTCCACTCCAAGAGGTCTTGTAAGGGCTCACCAAAGCACATTGGCCGGACCTTCCGGATCATTAGTACATGACCCGATCGCGTCTCTGCCTGCACTCGGGTAAAACCGTTTTAAGAGATGTCTTGGAAGGGCTCACCAAAACACATTGGCCGGACCTTCCGGATCATTGGAGCATGACCCGGTCGCGTCTCTGCCTGCGCTTGGATTAAAAAAAATTATATATATATATATTTTTTTTTTTTCTCCCTTCCCCTCCCCTCCCCCCCTCTTTTTTATGACCATCAATTGTAGTCATAGGGTATGCATTTCAAGCCAGGTGTCACACATTGTCCAGTCCCTTCTTGGTCTAGAGACCCGTTGGGTCCTGTCATGACCTTGTCGAGGGGGAGAAAGAAAGAGTAGAGGGTGTGGACAGGAGACCAAGGTATAGGGTGAGAAGAGTAGAAAGGAGAAGGAAAAAAAAAAAAGAAAAAGAAAAAAAGGGCTAAATATGTAATTATGATTGTGATATAGTTGTGGTGGTGGTCATCATAATGAGTTTATTTAAAAAAAAAAATATATATATATATATAGCCTATATATATATATATATATATATATACATAATATAGGCTATATTTAAATATATATATATAATAATAATAATAAATAATAATCATTGATGACATACTTATAAGCTAGATATATGTGTGGTTCATGCCTTTAAAGCCCTTCATACAAATCATATAGCGACGGTTAAAGGTAATCCAAAGTAATTGCAACATACATACATACATACATACATACATACATACATACATACATACATACATATATAGACCTACTACAAACATATACAACCATACATGCATATATACCCACTCACATACACACACCTACATATATAGTTATATATACCAATATACGTAATATGTCACTGTTTTTGTGACTGCTGTCTTGTAATACCTATGACTAACTCCTCTTCTTTATCAAGCTGGGCAAATCAGCATTTTGGTGATCTTTTTGACAATGCTGCCCTTGAATATGATCGATTTGGTAATGGGATTTTTGGAGATGACAGATTCAATCAATCCAATTGGTGAGTATGACAGTACGTTTCACTCAATGCACACTGTACATAATAAATGACTAATAACTAACTGAGACCACAGACACCAAGGCATGATTCAACTAGATATGCGTGGACAAAAATCCATGAATCATTCATAATGCTGTTACACTTATTGTGTGGTTATGAATGTGTTGCATTACAGTTTATTAGTATGTTTGAACATCCTTTGAATATATAGATACATAAATGTATGCTCATTCAGTCTGTCCTTTTATTACACAGGGCCATTATGAAGATGGCGACAGTATATCCTCTTCCGATTTATGAAAGATTGTCTAAAAGTGGCCTTGGAATGTCTGAAGTCAATGATTTTTTTATCGGCACTGATGACACACTCACTCAATTAGTAGGCGAGGACATCTTGTACAATTTGAAGTAAGAACGCACTTGTTTGAACAGTTCAATCTGGGCACTATAAATGTCTATCATAGAGACCCAAATACAAAACACATCTGAGCAATTGCACCTGTACAACGACAATAATGTACAGATAAACTAAAGTTATGAATATACCCAGACAGCAACATATTGTCGGCCCAGATCCGGCCCACATCTGGTACACATGGATTCCACACGGCCGGATTTGGGCCAACACACTATGCTGCTGTCTGGGTTCATCTAATGATTCATCATTATCATTTGATCATAAATGCAATAATTTCCCCATTCTGTCGTGTTCCAGGGGTGTGATTAAAGAATTATGGAATATTTTTAGTAATGAAATTTTGCAAATCTCCATAAACAAGAAAAACCAAATTACATCAGATGTGAAAAGTGAGGACCCACTGCGACATTTACGGTAAGATACGTAAAGTCCTGATATTTGTAGGTATGTATGATTAACTGTATAGTTGGTTTCTCTAAGATGCCAAAACAATTAAAGAATTTGTTTGATAACACATTTCAATGGTCCACTTTAAATATTCTATTAACCCTTTAAATGCATGAATGTTTCACAAACATTATTACATATTTGGGTCTTAAGCGATCCGGATCTATATCTAACACTGATGGATATCTACCTGTCGCGATAATATAAAACTCTCCTGATAAGAAAAAAATAAAGCATATTTTGTTACCTTTTGGAGCTTGGAAGGGGTCAGTTTGAACAGATGTTTTCTCATCACTGTCTTCGTCAGAGCTCATTTCCCAGTACATTCAGCATCTGGCTCATATTCACGATCTCAAACATGTTCTCAAAATTTTCAACATCTTCAAAATCAATATTTTGATCGCTGACAGCTTCTTCACCAGATCCACTGTCAAGTGACAGTGACACTAATATTTGATTGCATTCAGTACTTGCTCTGCATTAAATCGCTGAGCAATTTCAAGTTTTGCTGATGATACTTCCTATTCTTTTGTTTTCTGTCTGCGGTAACTATAAGTGAAATGTCAGTTTATCATTGTGAATAAAGGTGAATTGCACTTATCCAGCCATCAAAGATTATATTATTGTTGTGCAGAATAAATATACTTACACTGTTACACACCTTGGGTCATTAGTGACCCTATACAATTTGTACTAAAAATGAATAGAAAACAGGCATTCTTTTATAATTTTATAATTTTTTTTGTTATATTGTTTATTATGAATTGATTGAGGAATAATAAAAAGGTTAAACTTTAAAAAATGAATGAGGAGAAGAGGGTAGTCCCAGGTCACTAAAGGCATTCGAGGTATGCGTTTAAGGTTTAACTAACTATTCTACTAACTATAAGTAACTTTGCAACTACATGTCAACTAATTCTGCTCTAAAGTGGACCATCGAAATAAAGTGTAAGCATTGTTTCTAATTAAAAGTGATCCCAACCACTTTCTTTCTTTTTGTTTGCAACAGCAAAATGAAAGCAACGTGCTTTGACATCTGGGACAGAGTTCTCATCGAGATCAACAGACATAATAACAAATTTGAACTTGAGAAATCAGCAGGGTAAAGCGTAACAGAAATATTTTTGTGCTCAAACAACCTGAAAGAAAATCCTGACATTTCCAATCAACACGTTATGACAGTGCAGCAAGTTATGATATATATATATATATATATTTTTAAATAGGCAATGGGATGAAGTGAAGAGCATTTTCATTAAAGAATTAACTGACAGTGGAGAATTAACTCAACAGAAGCTTGATGAAGCACAAAAGTAAGAAATGTCACATGTCGGCTATAAAAAATGTCTGAAAATTTGATCATATTACTATTACAATTATGCTGTTAATGAACTAAATAACACTTTTTCTGTATTCTTCACGGTTATAAAGAGTCTTTAATAGTGTCACACAAATGGTCTTCGACAAATATGTAAAAATGATCGATGGTCTGGAGGAAAGGATCAGTGCTTCCACTGAGTAAGAACTTATGCTTCATTTTAAAAGTTCTGAAATATTTAATTCCAAAATGAGTTACAAAAATATTTTTTTAAATAACATTAAATGGCTAACTTTTCCATTTTGCAATTCCAGAACTCTTGGCAAATTGATGCTGCTGGCTTTTTCTGCCACAAACAGTGTCCTGGTTAATACTCTGTTTTTTCTGCTGTCTGATTAATCTCTCACAAGGCAAGAAGTAAATTCAGTTCTAAATGGTTCTGCCATCCCGTGTCCTATGATTAATCCTTGTAACTTTCCCTCTTCTATTTCTAGTATAATTGCCAGTGCTCAATCCCTGAAGTTGTTGACTGGAATGCGAATAGTGGAGACACCCTTCCTTACCCTTTTTTAAACCTCTACAGGAGTTTTCTGGTGCTTTCTGTCATTTTGCTGAATCAGCCCTGATGAACTCTGACTTGAGAGATTCTCTTTCATTGTGAGGATGCATCTGATGCTGTTTCTCAAATGTGTTGACACCATTTTAACCGGTTTATGACTGCTGTATTATATAGTTCAGATTATAAACGGTCTGTTTGTTAACCAGATTTTATATATTTTAATTATTGTCTTTGGTGTCACTTCCTAGACAAATCATATATATAAATATAATATTTTGTTGGCATTAATTTAGCTTATAAAGGGGGGAAAAACATTCAGCTAGTTCATTTCACCATCAACCAGCAGAGGACGCTGACAGTCTGCTTCCACAACCTGCACTATAATGTGGACATCAACCAGAACCACTTTCTTTTGCCGCCATGATAGACACAAATAAAAACATTATACCATCCGACCTTATTTTCTGTAGTTAGAGGATACGATTTATAATAATGTCTTATTTTGATGTCGGCTTTAGATCTGTGTGGCTGTATTTCTGAGTATAATTACAGACACTTGAAGCTCTTAAGCAGCAGAAGCATTCAATCTGGAGCAGGGTCTCTCTATTGCATCAGCTCACCTCTGTTTGCAGTGCTGTCACAGTGACTGATTTGTTTGGAGACCAAGGGGAAAGAAGAAGTGGCGAGAAAATGAGCATTAAGGCAACAAAAGATAGATGGACAAGCATTTTGAAATGAAAAAAAATGAAGCTTGGCTGCTGGTGGAGGAACCACAAGAGTTTGAATACAGTACTTGAGTGGAACTTGTAATATATTGTTATTGTCAATGATATAGCTTTGTTGCTATATTATAGTGTGGTGTTTAATACTTAATGAACAAGTAAAAAGGTTACTGGTTTGATCCTCACAAGGACTAGGCCAATGAAAATTCATATAAATAATATAGTTATACGTATCAAAATAATGCTAAATGAAATTCAATAATGAATTCAATAATGAAATTAAATAATGCCAAAATAATTCAAATCTGCTGTAAAGCAGCTCTAAAAAGGCAATATTGTCATTGAAGTCATTTTAGCATTGATTCAGTTCAGTTAAACGTGTAAAGTGATTCAATTATGAATTGAGTTCAGTTCAGCTATAAAGCAGCTCTGGAGAAACAGTGATGTCATCATCCAGCTCAATTCAGTTCTCATCCAATAGAGTCAGAGCAGTCAAATCAAAAACATTGCTGAATATGGAGTGTCCCCTGCAACTAAGCAAAAAAAAACTTCAGGGGGCCAATTATCCTTTAGGATCTGTTGTGGTCATCTCTAGGTGCACGTCTACCAACTACTCTGGATATGGATATGGACCGGATCCGGCTGACTATGGTAACTTTGGGATAACCTTAGTGTGTTTTTGGTGGTTGCCAGGGTGTTACTAAGTGCTTGCTAAGGTGGTTTTTAGTGCATTGCTAGATATTTTGCATTGCTAGGTGGTTGTTTACTTGCCTGATTCAGAAAAAAAGCCTATCCGAAATAAAATATATATTTTTTTAAATAGGCCTATAATAAATAAAAATGTAAATAATTTCTTTGTTTAAAAATGTTACATGAATTGTGGTATAGCATAACCAGTGCAGGACTAGTTAAATGCCAAAGGTGTAATACTTACGATTAGGGGTTTGTTTTTCATCTTAACCCTGTAAAACCTGATATATGAAATAATAGTTTATTGGAACAGTCTACTAAACCTTTTTACAAAATATAAAAAGTTTGCATATGTGTTTAATGATTTGTAGCATATTTGAAAAATCAGGCTTTTATGGCTCAAATAGAACAATATAATATGGAGCTCACACTCGAGGATGAAAAAACACCCGTTATATTTAGAGGCTCAAACTGAGCAAAAAGTTGTTATTTAGAGGGCCAAAAAATTATTAAATGTGATAGTTTGTAATGTAAATCAATGATATCTTCAAAACAGTATAGGAGGCAAATTGCATAAAATACATATTATATTTTTTACTCTAGAGGAAGAGTTCTTACATTTATTTTATAAAAAAGAATTCCAGATTTCACAGCAAAAAGGCGTTTACCACAACCTGGTAGATGTTTTTAGAATTATAATAAAGTTATTTTATTTACTAAAAAAGTATAAATTGTCAATCAGACGACATAAGGCATGTATAGATTGATATTTATCATGTTTGTTGAGCAATTAGAGGCCAACATGCACAAATCAAAAAAGGTAAGAGGAGAAAAATAACAATATTAGCCCTAGCAAGCACCAATAATTAATAGGATTACACACATTACTGCTTAGTTTTAACGCAACAGGACATAACCGGCCCTGTTAAGCGAGATTAGCAGTCGTATTTCATCTATGGTGAATTAGAGTACACTAATTGCAGGGACGATTCCCCTGGAGCAGCTTGAGGTTGAGTGTCTTATTGAAGGGCACAGCACAGTGGTGTTAATGCAAGGGTTGTTATCTCACTAACATTTTTTCCTGGCTTATCAGGTCTTTAAACACTAGGTTGCTCTAGACTTTAATTAGCGCTCACTGTGGCCTTTATAAAATATGAGACCTTAAGAAATTGTATTCATTTGCATTATTAAAAACACAATTGTCTTGATGATATAATGGTTACTGAGCTAATTAGCTAGTCAGATTTTTTGTATCTGTTTGTATCACTTCTCTTGTCCCACTTGCTCATTTGGATTTTTTCACCCATAACAGTTAGCATAAACACTTTCTTGCATCATCATATTCTAAAGATTTTATTACTGTTATCAATGACCGTGGTGATTGCCTACATAACGCTACAACAAATTCTAACCACATGGCTACACCCTAACCTTAATCTGGTTTGGGGAAAAAGTCACGTGTCCACTATTGGATTTCATCCAGTAGGCCTACGTCATTGTGGTGCAGACTGCAGCGAGGACATGTGGTTCTGAAGTTGGTTATTATTGTTGGTTATATTGACATTTTGGGTCAATCTGTGCTTTAGTGGTGCGGACTCTTTCTTTAACTGTAGGTGGCGACAAGTTACTGTCTTTATGAGCGAGACATTGGATCATTCAATCAACCGATTACGAGAGCGGCCTCTATAGGCAAAATAAAAAACTCGTGGAGTTTGCTTGTTTTGACCTTGACACGTGAGGCTGCGCGCGGCACTGAGCGCCGGTACAGATGCAGTTTTAAAACATACAACGTCTTTTAAGGTATCTATTAAGTAATATAAAGTACATTTTTTCATGTCATTATAAAGTAAATAATTTGTTGAGTAGATGCTGTATTAGTGGAGAACTGCAGATAATGGTGGTAACTGTATGACTGTATGATTGCCGTCGAGGCAGAGAAGACGTTAACATTACCTCAAACGGTTAAAACAATGTGAAAAATACAGGCAAATCCGACCCAAATGTTTAATGTCACGATTTTTACCATCTGTTTGCATTAGTTTATATCCAGCTGGTCATTTTTATGCATTCGTTTGAAAGGAAAATTGCATATATAAAGCAAGTGACGTGAGAAAGCAAATTGAAATGTTCATGCTGCTAACAAACAAATCAGAAATGTTGTAACATAAATGTAACAATAAATGTAACATTTATTTTGATTAGATAATCATCAAGTGTTCTAAAATAGAATCAAATAAATTGTGAGGGTATACAATAAGCCTATATCTAATTTCAATGCAATGGCTTTTGTGTAGATATTTAAAAATGACCATCTTTAAGCACACTGTATGGTAACTTTTTACAAAAAGAATCCATCTGCAACATTAAGTAAGGGATAATGTAGTGCGAGGCGGTTGTTATAGCGAATACAACCCCGACAGGCTGATCAGGACCCCGACGCGAAGCAAAGCGGATGCTAATCCGGCTTATTACATGGCTACCTACCAAATAAATCAATAATTTGACAAAATATTGATTTTAAAAGGAGTTTATTGAATTAAAAATGATTGTATTGCTTCCTCTAAAGAAAATAGTCTGTTCCGTCTCTACGGTTAGAATCCTGCGTCCATAGCAACACTATGTTTTTCAGGGGGGCAGGGTTTTATATTATTTTGAAGTAGCCCCGGGCGCCGCCATTGGCTAGCGGACCCCCACCTGCTGTTAGCATCCCATTGACTCCCATTCATTTTGGCGTCACTTTGACAGTGAATAACTTTACAACTGAGGCGTTTAAAGACTCCATTTGTCCATTATTTATTTCTAAAGAAACACGAAAATGTATAAAAGGCTCCATTACCTTGTAGCTTACATTATGGCCCCGTAGAAGCAATTTTTGTAAAAATAGGCTAACGATTGCGTCATAACCACGCGACTCTCTGTCGCACAGTAGAGAATTACCGTATGGACAGGAGAAGAAGCTCGCGGGCAATCGGGGGGACGTGGAGGCAAAGTGACAAAATAATTAATCAGAATACATAGCAAAAGTTTCTCCTGCTGCTAGCTCATGGACAGCTCCTACTCACACTCTCCGTCTCTGCAAGTTTCGGAAGGGAATGATTCAGATTTCTCTTGGCACAGCTACTAGAAGACAGACGGGTTGCTCACGTCACATCTACGTCATCAAGCTCAGTTTGAGTCTGCGCAGTACGCTCGACCCCCAGGAAGTAAGAGTTTCTAATTGACTTCATTTTGTCTCCGTTGAATCCAATGGGGTCGCTGTGTCCATTTCTTTTACTGTCTATGGTTATACTTCGCAGCTGGTTATACTGGTTGAATTCCAATGTAGAATGCGGTCTGTTATTTCTTGATAGACCGCTGCGAATTATAACATACCGTTGCCATGAAAAACAGAGCGTTGCTACTAGGGTTGGGTATTGGTTGGGTTTTATCCGATACCAGTACCTACTCTGTATTTTTCAAACGGTTTCGGTGTTTAAACGGTTCTTAAACCGGTACTTAAGAAAACGAAACCACACACACTTTATCAAAAAAATAATACCTGTGTGTGTTTTCTGAAAAAGATTTTCTGATTTCTGATTAACTAAAATTTTTTGCCGTTTAAAAGGCTACTGATGTAGCCGAAAACACTTAAGTTAAGATCAAAATTTTGTCTTCTCATATTATTTATATATATTATATATTATATTACGTATTATATATTATAGACTTTTACAAAACAGAGAAATATCTGACACTGAGCAGAAATATTTAACACACATAGTATAGCCTCATATAAATATACTTGATATACTTCATACTTGATATGCAAGATTTGAACTTGAACTTTAGTCAAGAGTGTCAGAGGTTTTGGGTTCTAATCCGCATTCGTAGTTTTTTGTTTGTTTGTTTGTTGTTGTTTTTTTAAACCGATTATGTTCATCAGTGGTTGTATATCAAGCAGGGACACTTTGTGTGCATTAGGCTATATTTTTTTATTTCACCAGAACTAATAGATATGAGGCGCCGTCTAGGGCTTAAATCGAACTTCATTCACGCACACATAAAACGCTTGCACTGCACATATACTAGTCACACATACATGTAGCAGTATACTGCTGAATGCTCCAACTATATGAAATGCGCAACGTCACATCTAAAGTCGCTCACGCACACGCACACACACACAAACTCTACACACACGAGACGCGCGGAACTCTCCGCGCACATACTCATCTGAGACGCGAGCACACACACACACACACACACACACACACACACACACACACAAACTCGCGCACATACTCATCTGAGACGCGAGCGCGCACACACACACACAAACTCACGCACATACTCATCTGAGACGCGAGCACACACACACACACAAATTCGCACACATACTCATCTGAGACGCGAGCACGCACACACAAACTCTCCACGCACATACTCGTATAGACGGCGCCTCATAAATAGATCGATCTCTGCAACGTATTGAAGCGCGCGTCCGAGTGAAGAAAGTGCGGTGTGCGTGAGCCACAAGAGAAAACACTGTATCCGCGCCACTGATCGCAGCGGCAACGAGCACTTTGATCATTTAAAAAAACACAGTTCAGCGCTAGATCGTCTCTTATTTAACAAACGAACTAAATAAATGCTCTGCTGGTTAACTGGAGATGTTTTGTTATTGGATCATTCGTGCTGCGAGATGTTTTATAGGGGGCGTGAAAAAAGTCAGGCACCGAAAGTTGCGTTCTTATTCGGTCTCGTCGGAACCGGTTCTCTATTGGAACCGGGTTTCGGTACCCAACCCTAGTTGCTACGGCCGCACGCAGGATTCTAACCGTAGAGACGGAACGGACTATTTTCTTTAGAGGAAGCAATACAATCGTTTTTAAATCAATAAACTCCTTTTTAAATCAATATTTTGTGTCAAATTATTGATTTATTTGGTGGGTAGCCATGTAATAAGCGGGAAAATGTAGAGCGCTTCACGTCGGGGTCCTGATCAGCCTGTCGGGGTTGTATTCGCTATAACAACCGCCTCGCACTACATTATCCCTTACTTGATGCACTTAAATGAACTAGGCTACATGAATAAAAATGGTATAATTATTATAGGCTATGAATATTTAATATTAATATTTTAATTAATATTTATGTATTTATTTAATTTAATAAGTACAGTACATTTTCATGGTTCAGCACTTTTTTTGTAATAAAGTTCATCAATATTTGTTTGTTTCCATTCAGTATCCATTTAAAAAAAAACTGTTGGTTAATCAGTTAATTGGTTAATTGGCCAGTGCGGTCTAGTTAACGTCATCGGTAAAATCCACTATTGGTCAACCTCTAGTCTACACTGTATGACGTGACAGATAACTAGTTGTCAATTTAGGTTCCGTTCACAGCGCTTGTTTTCCGAGAATGCGGTTGTGAGTTCTGAAAATGTACGGGTGTGAATTTGGTTATAGAACGTGGTTGTTGTTGTTGTGTCCTGGCTCAAACTTGATACACGACAGTTGTCACTACTGTAAATAACTGGACTGAGTGTGACTGTGAACGTAACCGTATTAAGGACTCAAATACAGGACTGACAACCGTTTTCTGCCACTGTGTGAACGCAGCCAATTTATTCGGCTATATATATATTTATGAATATTAATATTTATTAATAATGTTAATAATTAATATATAGGCCTATATGTGTTACAGTTTGAATCTGTTTTGGCTTCGTTTAAAACAAAGGTGGAGTTGGACCAGTAAAAATGTAAGTTATAATTTAATTCTTTTGAATGGACTGCTGTTTAATTAATAAGAAGATACTTTATAAAGACAGTACATTACGCGTTTACAGGCTGGAGTCATCTTGGAAAACAGTCTCGACTAGTCGAGCCACGAACGCCGTGCTACGTTAGATTTCACAAACGTAATTCCTATCGACCAGCTCACTTAGCACGGTGTTCGTGACTCGATTAGTCGAGACTGTTTTCCAAGATGACGCCTGCCTGTAAAGGCGTAATGTACTGTCTTTATAAACTATCTTCTTATTAAACTGTCCTTACACTTACAAAGTTCTCAATGCTTCGGTTTGCATGTAGGGACCCTCATTATGCTACCGTGTTAGTGTGAGGCTATTTTGAGCCTTGTTAGTGGTATTAAAGGGATACTTTAGGATTTAGCATTAAGCTTTGTATTAGTAGAAAACCTGTAGTATTTTCGAATTACCGTGCTTTCCTCCCATATCCCCCTGAGATGAGAGATTTATGTATTTTTTGTCTGGAAAAAATCCTCCGATGACGCAAAAATCGTCATTTTGCGTCATCTGAGATTTTTTGGGCCAGAGGCTAAAGACTACAGCCAGTAGGAGGGGCTGTCCCGCATGTCTTCAACCCGCCCATAGAGGGTGGGATCTAAGCTAGCAGGCTCTTGTTCTGTGGAGAAAGCTGAGTAGTAGGAGAAAGCTGAGTAGTAGGGGTTTCCATCCTCTTTTTCCTGGACATGTGCGGCCGTCGAGATCGTCCAAAATGTCCGGGATTCAGCTTTTGCTTTCTGCAGTCGCCATTCATTATTTACATGCACACCTTTTGTTTCAATCTAACTGAATTCATTCCGATTGGTGAATCTGAATGTAGTGTTTACATGAACGCTAAACAAGTGATCGGTTGATGTGCGTTTTAACATTGCTAAGAAAATTCCCGCTCCTCCGTGAGAGATACGATACCAGTGCGTCTTTGACTGCAGCGCGACCTGCTCATCGGTAATCACGCCACCGGCCTCGCGCCGTTCTCCCGCGCCCCTCAGCCTCGTCCTGCTCTCCACAGTAAACATAATGAATGGCGACTGTCGAACGCAAAAGCCGAATCCCAGACATTTTGGGCGATCTCGAAATCCCGGGGAGACTCACTAGTAGCTAATCCTTGTTGTTTAACTGCTGAGGTCTCTTACCGGGAGGCGTGGCTTGGGAGTGGTCTCCTAGGAAAGCGAAGCAAGTGCATTCTGGGAGTTGTTGTCTTTCATCCACATAAGCCAAAAATAAATTTTCTGGCTTTTCTCAGTCTAGAAAGCTCCAAATTCAAAAATAATTTCACATTTCTTCTACATAAATGACCCATTTTAAATACACATTCATCTTTCCAGAGGTGAAGTATCCCTTTAACTAGCGATTTACTTTTACTTACTCTGTGCCCCATATACTAGCGTTATAAGCTAATCTGTTTTTAGAGATAAAACTCTTTACATTCGATTTTCATGAAAACGCATCCCAGGGAACGATCGACTCGGTAACCATGTGTTAATTACCCCTAGGTTCATTTTTCACCGGAATTGTCCTTTAAATGATCTTATTTACCTGTAGAAATATCAACTTCAATGCATTTTGAAAAGGTAGGCCTAAACCATCTACAGAGGTATTGCATTCCAGTCCACAAATGAAACTGGAGTGACCATCAATGAGATATCAAATAGATCAAAAATGCAAAAATTCTGTTGTTAAACTGTCTGTTCACTTACAAAGTTCTCAATGCTTCGGTTTGCATGTAGGGACCCTCATTATGCTACCGTGTTAGTGTGAGGCTATTTTGAGCCTTGTTAGTGGTATTAACTAGCGATTTACATTTACTTACTCTGTGCCCCATATACTAGCGTTATAAGCTAATCTGTTTTTAGAGATAAAACTCTTTACATTCGATTTTCATGAAAACGCATCCCAGGGAACGATCGACTCGGTAACCATGTGTTAATTACCCCTAGGTTCATTTTTCACCGGAATTGTCCTTTAAATGATCTTATTTACCTGTAGAAATATCAACTTCAATGCATTTTGAAAAGGTAGGCCTAAACCATCTACAGAGGTATTGCATTCCAGTCCACAAATGAAACTGGAGTGACCATCAATGAGATATCAAATAGATCAAAAATGCAAAAATTCTGTTGTTAAACTGTCTGTTCACTTACAAAGTTCTCAATGCTTCGGTTTGCATGTAGGGACCCTCATTATGCTACCGTGTTAGTGTGAGGCTATTTTGAGCCTTGTTAGTGGTATTAACTAGCGATTTACATTTACTTACTCTGTGCCCCATATACTAGCATTATAAGCTAATCTGTTTTTAGAGATAAAACTTTTTACATTCGATTTTCATGAAAACACATCCCAGGGAACGATCGACTCTGTAACCATGTGTTATTTACCCCTAGGTTCATTTTTCACCGGAATTGTCCTTTAAGTGGAAGTTTTTATTATTTAAGTTTGTAAATTTCTAGTTCCCAGCAATAATATGTCTTTAGATTATCAATCAATACATTCTGGCCCAAATGTGTTTTCTTTTGTATGTCTTTAATACCCAAGATGGTTTGTCTATTTGAATGTCTATTTGATGTCTCATAGATGGAATCTCTAGTGACATTGTTTTTTATATTCTCTAAACTTTTTTGAGGTTAGTTTGCCTAGTGTGAAATCACTATTTGCACTCCAAAAACTAAAATACCCAACACATAAAGTAGCTGTGTTTGCTGCACCCAAAATATACCACTATTGATTTCATTGTATTTATTTTAGACCCACCAGATTTTTTTTATCTGTTAGGTTTTGAATGCAACTTAAAGAAAAGAGATAACCTGATGATTAGTTGCATGATTATCTCAGGGTTCCCACGGGTCCTTGAAATCCTTGAAAGTTTGTGAATCTGTCAAAGCCCTGGAAAGTTTTTGAAAATAAACATGCATAGATATAGGTCCTTGAAAGTGCTCTAATTTAGTTTGTGCAAGAAGTTTTCTGGGAAAAATTCCATATACCCTCCGGTTCGCTAATGTTATTTCGCCAACACTTTGTGGCCTATGCATACTAGCTTGCTTTATTTACGTTAGTTACGCGCATTTACGTGTTATGTTAAGTGTTTCCCATGTGAGGTAATTTGTGTTGTAACATGATGTAACCTTGCTCTCACTTGAAATGTGTCCCCACATTAAGTCCTTGAATTTAAGGGTATTGGACCTGGAAAGTCCTTGAAAGGTCCTTGAATTTGAAGTTAACCAAGGTGTGGGAACCCTGTTATATTCATAGATTTGACCGCCCCAGACACGTCGGTGCTCCCGCCATCTTGGAGCGGTCAGCGTGTCGTCACTCACAGGAAGAATCAATGATGCCACCACATTGCGCACCTTCTGGTTTGTGGAACCGCAGAGATTTAAAATCCTGAAGAAAAGGGATAACCTTTCACAGGTGAGAATGTGTTGGTTCTCTTACGAGAGGTTCTCTCGTATTGCGTAAGTTGCTTACGCTATGGGTAAAGTCGTCTTTTCTCGAGATCTGAAGCCAAAAAAGTATCCTTAATTTTGTATTTATTGTCAACGCAGTGCGGCAGACAGCAGACCATAGCAGGCTGTAAGAGCGTGCTCATTGGCTGTCCTGCGGCAACTGCAGCAGCCTACCAGTGAGCCCTGCGTGACGTCACGCCCAATGAGGGTGCTTCGCGCCCTCTACGCGCCTGGCCCGCCAGAATGGGTGTGGCTAGCGTGTAAAAAAGAGGGGCTCACAGGCTGGAATTCTGATTTTCATGTCTTCAGCGAAGCTCTTCGCATCGCTGGATCTTGAGAGCCGCCGCCGTTGAATTCAGCGACCAGCAAGCCTAGGACGCGACCAGGAAGCGTCTGAGGAAGCCGGCCGTCTTCGCCGCCTTCAGCCATCCGTGCCTGCTACGCCATCCGGCAACATAACCTTTCACTGCCGTGTGTGTTCGCCCCGCGACATACCTTTCACTTCGCATAAAAACGCCTCGCGCTCTTAAGTCTCTCCTAAAAGAGCGCAAGGCGTTTTTATTAAAATGCCTCGCATTTCCTGCGGCTCGTGCAGAGCTACTGCAGACGCTTATTTAGCAGCCAACGAGCCGGTAAATTGACCCGCTCGCCTGCACTCAACCACCGTTTTCACGGCGACCCAGAGAAATCTCAAAAAGAGCTCAATGTCTGGTTATTCGGCTCACGCCGCATGTGTTTCAAGTGTAGAAAATGTGCCCACGTTTCTGTGTTCACCCCTACACACAAGCACTATAAACCCTGTGTCTCTATCAGAGCCCACTCTCATAAAGCGGACAAAAGCCGCTCGAGTGTTGAATGTAGGTCACGTGTCCACAGCCCCGTGCCCACACCTACCCACTGCCCGCTCTGTTACACGGCCCCTCACTACCGGTCACTCGCGGTGTGTAAGTCCTGTGCCCGCCCCCGAGCGCTCACATATATTAACGAACACTGCACCCCCAGCGCCGCTCTCGCGCGCCATCCATCGCACAATATGTTCCCCGTCCAAAGCCACCGGGATAATGTGTGTAAAACGGCCAGCCATCTCTGTATGCGAGCCGCCGTATTCAAGCACCGAGAGCGCGCGCACCGCGCCTCCGAATCAGGTTCTCGAGCCCGTACATCACGGCTATTGGAACCCGGAGGCCATTCTGCCCTTAGCTATACATGTAAAAGCATGGGAAGCTATTCCAGGCGTGTCAGAATGGGTGCTGAGCACAGTGAGAGAAGGCTATTCACTGCAGTTCGTTCGCCGTCCCCCGCGCTTTCGAGCGCGAACCGAGACGAGAGTGAATGGGGAAGTAGCACACCTACTTCGTGCAGAAATAGCGAAGCTTCTGTGTAAAGGGGTCATAGAACCGGTACACCCTTCTATGAGCGAGGCAGGTTTTTACAGCCGTTATTTCCTCGTGCCCAAGAAGGATTGGGCTCTCAGACCAATTTTAGATCTGAGATATTTGAACAAAGCTCTTATGAAAAGACCGTTCAAGATGCTCACAACCAGACAGATTCTCGCGCAAATTCGCCCGAGAGACTGGTTTATTTCCCTCGATCTGAAAGACGCTTACTTTAAGATCCAGATATTACCCCGTCACAGGCCATTCTTGAGATTCGCCTTCGACGGTCAGGTATATCAGTACACCGTCCTGCCGTTCGGCCTGTCTTTAGCACCCCGTACATTCACGAAGTGCATGGACACGGCTCTCGCTCCCCTGAGAGGTCAGGGCATGCGAATTTTGAACTATCTGGACGATTGGCTGATTCTAGCACAGTCAGAGAAAGAACTCATCTCTCACAGAACAGTGCTTCTCAGCCACCAGAAAAGCTTGGGTCTCGCGGTCAACTGGACCAAGAGCTCATTACTGCCCAGTCAGTCAACCTCTTTTCTGGGTTTGGAACTGGACTCTGTGGCAATGACGGCTCGGCTGTCGATACAGCTGGGCAGCGCCGCACCCCTGAAAATGTTTCAGAGGATGCTGGGTTATATGGCGTCAGCTGCAGCAGTGCTTCAGCTGGGTCTATTACATATGCGCCCCCTACAACGCTGGTTGAACGCCCGTGTGCCTCGCCGAGCCTGTGCGTCCGGCGGCATTCGAATCAGAGTGACTCAGAGCTGCGTCTCAGCGCTGAGACCCTGATTAGCGGCCGACTGGTACCAGCAGGGAGTGATAATGGGAGCCGTCTCACACCGCAAAGTTATCTCGACGGATGCATCCAACTCAGGTTGGGGCGCTCTGTTTGAGGGCAAACCGGTCTTTGGCCTGTGGTCAGACCAGGAAAAATGCCTCCACATAAACTGTTTGGAGATGATAGCGGTCGAAAACGCGCTCAGGCACTTCCTCCCACATATACGGGATCACCACGTGCTAGTCCGTTCGGACAACATGTCTGTGGTGTCCTATGTGAACCGACAGGGCGGTGTCAGATCCAGAAATCTCTGCAATCTGACGAAACGCCTTCTAGTGTGGGCTCACCACGCGCTGCGCTCGCTGAGAGCCGCGCACGTGCCTGGCCACCTGAATGTCGGTCCAGACAGACTGTCCAGGAACAACATTCCCCCGGGAGAATGGTCCCTGCACCCTCAGACAGTCCAGCTACTGTGGCACCTGTTCGGCAGGGCGGAAGTCGACCTATTTGCGTCAAAAGACAACGCTCATTGCCCGAAGTTTTTCTCAAAGAGCGAGGACGCGCTGGCCCAAACCTGGCCCAGCCGCCCGCTGTATGCTTTCCCTCCGATCTCTCTGTTACCACAGGTAATAAAGAGGATCAGGGAAACGCGCCACTCGGTGCTCCTCATAGCCCCGCGATGGGAGAACCAAATATGGTACCCAGAGCTAGTGAGGCTGTCGCACTCACCCCCTGGCCGATCCCGGTCAAGAGAGATCTCCTCTCTCAAGCCGGCGGATCGATATGGCATCCCCACCCAGAGCGCTGGTCTCTGCACGCGTGAGTAATCATCGGATACCCGCTGAATTGTCAGAAGGGGTCATAAACACGATCACGCAGTCTAGAGCCCCTTCCACGAGAAGACTCTACGCGTCTAAATGGTCAGTGTTCACTAAATGGTGCGCCACTAGGAGCCTGGATCCACGCACATGCAGGGTTTCGCAGGTGCTCTCCTTCCTACAAGAGCTGTTGGACAAGGGCAGGTACCCCTCCACGCTCAAAGTATATGTTGCGGCTATCGCAGCGTTCGCTGAGACGACGCGCAGCCATGCAATAGGAAGAAATTAGCTCATTATCCGCTTCCTTAGGGGAGCCAGGAGGATGAACCCCCCGCGGCCCCCCTCGGTTCCTATCTGGGATCTTTCTTTGGTCTTGGAGGCCCTGAAAGCTTTTCCCTTTGAACCATTAGATTCCGTGGATTTGAAATACCTTTCGCTTAAAACCGTTTTTCTGATAGCTCTGGCATCAGTAAAACGCGTGGGGGATTTACACTCGCTGTCTGTCAGCCCTGCGTGTCTCGAGTTCGGACCTAATGACTCTCAAGTCATCCTCAAACCGAGACACGGTTACGTCCCAAAAGCGATTGGCACTCCCTTTAGGGCGCAGATCATCTCCCTGTCGGCTCTGCCAGCATCCGACAGTGATGATAGTGATAACCTCCTATGCCCCGTCAGGGCGCTGAGAGTGTACATCACACGCTCCGCCGCCTTCAGGCGTTCCGAGCAGCTTTTCGTTTCGTTTGGTGGGCGCACCAAGGGTCTCGCCGCCTCGAAACAGAGTCTGTCCAGATGGATAGTGGACTCAATCGCAGCTGCATATGCGTCCAAACACCTGCAGTGCCCTATGGGCATCAGAGCCCATTCCACCAGAGGCATGGCCTCTTCGTGGGCTTGGTCTAGCGGGATTTCTATTCACGACATATGCATGGCGGCAGGCTGGGCCTCCCCCTCCACATTCGTGAGATTTTATAATCTGGAAGTCCCCGCCTTGCAGGCTAAACTGTTATCAGTCTAAGCGGGATGTATGTTCTGCCCATTTATTATGCGCAGACTACTCCTGTGTATTACTAGCTTTTCTGGTAAGCTGCACTAGGGATAAAAGTCTCTAAATACAGACCGGCGGTTCCGCTCTGTATTTTCCCCATCATGCGCTGACGTATTAGTGCGGGCCCGCGTTGCTGGCCGCCTATTCTTCACTTGTGGCGCTAGGGCTTACACTTTTCATACATGGACCGGCGAGGCCGCTCTATATATTTTCCCTGTGATGTGCTTGTGTACTGTGCTGGCCCGCGTTGCTGGCCGCACTCCCCTCGGGTTTATACACAGACCGGCAGTGCCGCTCTGTACCCTAATGAAGTGGTTATGACATGTGCTGGCCCGCGTTGCTGGCCGCCTGTTCTCGCATGTTATTTTCCCCGGGTTCTGTGGGACTCATGCATTGATGCTCGGCGCGCACGGCGTTGACAAGGGGTTCCTGTAGCGTAAGTAACTTACGCAATACGAGAGAACCTCTCGTAAGAGAACGTACTCGGTTACCTAATGTAACCTCGGTTCTCTCTAGAAGAGGGAACGAGTATTGCGTAACCTGCCGTGTCGCACCACGTGCTTATTCGCTTCAGTCTATGAAAACCAGAATTCCAGCCTGTGAGCCCCTCTTTTATACACGCTAGCCACACCCATTCTGGCGGGCCAGGCGCATGGAGGGCGCGACGTCACGCAGGGCTCACTGGTAGGCTGCTGCGGTTGCCGCAGGACAGCCAATGAGCACGCTCTTACAGCCTGCTATGGTCTGCTGTTTGCCGCACTGCGTTGACAATAAATGCAAAATGAAGGATAATTTTTTGGCTTCAGATCTCGAGAAAAGACAATTTTACCCGTAGCGTAAGCAACTTACGCAATACTCGTTCCCTCTTCTAGAGAGAACCGAGGTTACATTAGGTAACCGAGTACGTTTGTTTTTATATGTATTAACTCAATATTACAGGTTTTTACAATAGTTGTGTTTTACTATCATAACTTTTTAATGTGATGTTAGCTGACTCCTTTGTCTTGTTGTTTTGTGTTATAGCAAAATCATCTGCTGGAGTCTATTGCAAATATAAATATTCATATATGTCTAACTAAGGTTGCAGACACTCAGTCAACTTGCTCTTGAATGTTCATGGACTGGCTTTGACCGCTCCAATATGGTGGACGGATTATGTATTAGCGACCCATAGAAACAGCCGCTAATGAGGCATCTATGCATGTATATATATATATATATTAGATTATCTTAGGTAAAAAACTAGTTGTCTACAATTCTATGACATAACCACCCATTAACATGTCTAAATGTGGTCAAGTCCAATCAGTTCATTTGCTTTAAACTGACAATTCAGTCATCTACTTTTTTTCAAAACTTGTTGGACTTTGTCCTGTGAAATCAGGCAATTATAGAAATCTCATGTCTTTTCCATGCAATGAAAATCCATGATGATCACGTTCAGTTTCAGTTTATTTAGAAACTAGAAGAAGTTTAGCACATATGTAAAGAGTTACTAAGTTGTTAAAAAGAGGATTTTTTTGGCTCATATCGTATCTCGTCTAGGGTATCAAGTGAGCCATGGCCCCTCCAAGACAAAAGATGCCCCTGTTTAAAACTGGTTCCAAGAATTAATGTTTTGTGCAGTTCGCTGTAATTTCTGAGAACCAAATCTCTGAACACATGTATGTGAACAGGGTTTCTTCCTCTCATTTTCTCTCAGTCTGACATGCACGCACACACTCACTCTCGGCACAGAGTCTGTTCGTGTAAACCTTCTCCCCTTCCCCCCACGTCTCTCCCTTTCTGTCCCCCTCGTCCTCGCTCTCACTCTC
Organism: Leuciscus leuciscus; assembly: GCF_965113295.1. Taxonomy (NCBI): domain Eukaryota; kingdom Metazoa; phylum Chordata; class Actinopteri; order Cypriniformes; family Leuciscidae; genus Leuciscus; species Leuciscus leuciscus. Next base: position 30,282,438 of record NC_138736.1, on the reverse strand, counting down.
ACTTACACTCTGCAAGCACTATTTCAAGCCTCCATCAGAAGGAACGAAGGAGAGCGAGTCACAGAGGTCGGGGGGAGGGGCCGGCAGACAGGATTTGGAGTTCAAGTGCATGTGGAGAAAATGACCTGGAAGACAGTGAGACGGAGAGCGGAACGGGAAAGCACAGACTGGAATATCCTCTTCTTTTCCAGGCACAGATATTTGCCCTGGAACCAAGAAGGTGAGATAAAAAAATTAAAAAAAGAACACACAAGAACAAATGAAAGAAAGTCGAACGCCGGGAGACGAGAGCGGAGGACAAGAAAATGTATTCCGGCCCCCTCCCCTGAACTCTCGGCTATGGCTCACTCCTCCTTCTTCCCTCCCTCCCATGAACCCCTTAGCCTCGCTTTTCTATCTATCGTTCCCTCTCTGTCATTCTCTCCCCTCCCACCTCCTCATGCGGTCGCTCGCGTACACATGCGCCCTTACGATTTCTCTCTCTTTCTCTCTCTTCCTCTCTCCGGCGACTGCAGTGCTTCTCATCCTCGCAGCCTGGCAGCTTCATCCGTGTTCCTCCCTCCTGGACGGAGAAACACGCGCAGCCTTTCTAATGGTCCCCCCACCCCTCTGCGTGCCTCCCTAAAATACCAGGCCCCTTCAACAGCTCATTTTCCTACTTGTCTCGGTGCCTGGTCACCGTCCGCTCTCCTTTGCACTTCACTTACATTCAAATTTTTTTTTTATTCATGTTTTTTGTTGAATATTTTTCCTGCCCTATCCCACAAAAATCTCGCATTCATAGTGTGAAAGCAGTATGTACTGAATGAACAGTAGGAAATGGGCTGATGGGATGGGTAGTAGGAAAAAACGTGGTTTGGAAGGAAACACTGAGATGAGAGAAGTGACTGCCGCTGGGATAGCGGAGAGGAGGAAGGACCCGGAGCAACGAGAGAAAGAACCAAACGTGGGATCAACAAACCGCGGGAAAAGGAGGAGGAACGACCAGACTGGTACTCTCGTCTTTCTGTTTTAACCCTCTAGTTCTCTCTTTTTCATCAGTCACTATCCCATTCTGTCAATCTGTATCTTTCAACTTTATCTCTCTGTTCATTCTCTCCTACTATTTCTCGTTCACTTTTTGAAATCATGTTCAAAACCGCTATTTTTTTCTCTCCTTTTCTCTATTTTTGTTTCCTGCAATTTCATCTTGTTGAATAACCGTATAGTTTTCTATGGGTTGCCTTGTTTAATATTGTGCGGGGCTGATATTGGGGATGTGCAGCGTTCAGGCATCGGCGGAGCAAAGAATCAAAGCATGTGTGATGAGAACGGACTTATCGTTTCTTCATTCCTTCACTTTTCCTTGTCTAATGCTTGTGCTGCAAATATATTGTTAGTTTGCACGTTAGGTTTTGCCTGTAAGTGATTCTGCATGCATGCGTGTGTCGTGAGTGCGTGTATGTCACCATGCATGCTTGAACATGCAGGAGGGTAAACCGTGCTTGGAATTGTGGGGGTCGTTCTCTTTCCCTGTTTCTGTCTTGCGTGCCGTTCCCAGTATGCCCCTAACTTCCTCTGCCCATCATCCTTTCATCCGGGAACCCCCACAACTGTCCATCCATCCGGTCGACCGCTAGCTCAGGGGAATCAGAGACAATGGCCACAGATCTCGGGCCTGTATGTGTGCCATAGTTGTACAATTAGCTCTAGGCAAAAAGGCACGCTCAGTTTTTGAGTTCGGAAAAGTAGCAATCTTAACCGTTTTTGTTGCAAACGTTTGGGCGATATATCGTCGGAACCGCTAACGTAGAGCGACCGAGCTCGTGGACACGTGTGGTAAAGTGCACATCTCATCCAGGGGTTTGCTCGCTGCATCGAAGCATTAAATCAGATACATTGTTGTTGAAATGCACAAAAGCCAAATGCTCCAGCTCTGCCTGTGTGTGTCGTGATGTTCGTACCTCTGCTTCCTCTGAGAAATTTCTCCCTCCTTTCATTCTGGATGATATTTTTGTGGGTTATTGTGGTATCTCTCCACATTTTTGTACAGAGGGAGTGTCTGGTTTTGATCATTTTCTGCTGCTGTCCTTAATGCACCTGGATCTGGTAGGTGTAACGTTTGTTCGTGTGTGGGTGTGTGTCTGTTAGCATTTTGTGATGAGAATAAGTGTGTTTGTGGTTTTCGTAAGGTTGTGCTCCTCAAGCAAGTTTACATTTTTGCTTTGCATTTTAAATGGGGAAACTATACATAATAAAGGGATTTTTCATCCAAACATGACAATTCTGTCATCATTTACTCACCTACATGCTGTCTCAAAGCTGTATGACTTTTTTCTTCTGTGTAATACGAAAGAAGACATTTAGGAAAATCTGTTTTGATGACCATTGACTTCCATTGTATGGGCAATTACACAGACATTTCTCAAAAATATCTTCTTTTACATTGCAGTTTTAGAACAACATGAGGGTGAGTAAATCAGTTTTGTGTGAACTATCATTTTGATACATATAGTTGTTTTATGTTTTGTATGTATCTGTATTGTGTTTATGATCATTCTGTGTGCTTTGCAATTTTTATGGACAGACTTTGTTCAAAGGAACTATATATTTCTTAAATAAGTAGGGGTGTAACGGTACACAAAACTGACGGTTCGGTACGTACCTCGGTTTTGACTGCACGGTTCGGTACAGCAGAGTGAAGAAAACTAAACATAAAATTGTTTTTTTTTAATTTATTAAACAGTGGTTTACTGAACAAATTGTGTCTCTGTCTTTAAATGTATTCAGTTATAATTTAAAAGTTTATTAAAAGGATACTTTTTTTTTTTGAATCTCTGTTAAGGCTGTAAACTATATAGGGAGCCCTTACTTGCACATTACTATAATATTAAAGGTTAAAAACAGAGCCCAGACTATTAGCCTAAATTCAGTTGCTATTTAATTTTAGATATAATAATCAACACTCAAATAACAAATTGTATGCAAACATGTAAACTGCACATAAGGCAGTTTTTGCATTAACTTTAACATTTAATTATGTTTTTACTCCAATTCATTGTTGAAATATAATCATGAAGAGATGATCGTGTCTTCTGTTGAACACAAAAGAAGATATTTTGAACAATGTCAGTAACCAAACAGTAGATGGGCCCCATTGACTTCCATAGTATGGAAAAACAATGGCCCATCAACTGTTTGGTTACCGACATTCTTCAAAATATATATTTTTTTGTGTTCAACAGAGGATAGAAATTCATACAGGTTTGGAACAACTTGGGGGTGAGTAAATGATGACAGAATTTTCATTTTTGTGTGAACTATCCCTTTAATACATTTTAAATGCATAAGCAAAAACTGGATTTCAAAAGACTGACACCACATTGCAAATTTGGTATTTAATCAAAAATCTAATTAGTGATACTGACCATGTGAATTATTTTGCATGAAAGGTCTGATTTCTTTTGATTCTTGTTAGTTCATGTTAATTTTTCAATTCTTTAAACTTGTGATGGTGTTATTTTTGTTTGTATTGGTTTGACTTTTGAACCCTAAGGACATTTTAGAGTGGCTTAACAAGCAATAACAACTTAATATTAGTTCATTCTTCATGCTTTATGTTTCCCATTTTAACATGTTTATATTTTGCTTTTATATTATAGGGGTAACATGGATGAAAAAAATATATAAAGAGGATGTGGTCGAATATGTCTGCTCAGTGTTGCTGTTATGTATCTACTGTATATTTTGTCGCTTTCGTATTTATAACGTCTGATCTAACAAAGAGCTTGTTGTTGATATTTATTAATCTGCAGCAATATAAAATCCATTATCTTCAGATAATCATCCTGATAGTGGTTTTGCAGTCTGCTGTCTGTGATTGGTTGCTTGCCATGGCCTGTTGGTGGATGGCGTGCATCTGTGCCATGACCCTAGCCTGACCCTGTTAGCACTCAAGGGGACTGAAGGGAGAGAGAAGTCAGGGCGAGCAGAGTCGAGGGTGGGGGATGAATTTGATGACTCTTTGATATCAAAATTTGGATGAGGAAAGTGTCTAGTCTAGTGCTTGACAGACAGAGGCAGAGGGGGGAAAAACACAGCCGCTCCGCAACGACACGCTCCGTTTGATACTGAACCATCAATGGCCGTCAAGGGGACTTTCCGGAAAATAACGCCATTGATTTCAACATCAGAAGAGAGATGAAGTGAGAGAAAAGAGCAAAGGAGAGATGATGCCATGGTGTTAGGGTCTCTAGTGTTATGAAATATTACTCATACCGCCTGTCTGTTATGTAACGTTACATAACCCAGGCTTCCGTGGTAACTCTGTTATTGGAGCTCAACTTGTTATCAGGAGGATATTTGAAACTTATGGATTGGAGCTGAAGAAGTCCTTTGATGCATAATTTAAGAAGTGTGTGGAATCACAGTCATGTAACTATGCATTGTACCTTCTTTTGATTCAGCTCAACAGAAACGACTCAACATGCATTTTTCTCCATAAATAAGTTCCTTTGTTGCTAAAATAACAGCATGACCAACATGCAATTAAACAATCCAGTTGTGAATTTTATCGTTTAAGAATTTTCAATGGAATCAAGGAAATCTGATCTTTTGCACATGGTCACTTATATTAGATTATTAATAGATTACATAGAAATGGTGCAGAATGTTAAATATTGTTTATTCACTTTACTTTATAATGTTTCTTTGTTTAACGTTTCAAAAATCCTAATTCTTTTAGAACCACTAATTTTCAGTGTGGTCTCAGATTTTTGAATCACTCTAGTATATGAAATTTAAGCTTGTGTTTTGACAACTCAAAAATATTTTGCCAATATAATAGTTAGCTTTATTCTTCAGCTTTTTTTTATTTACATTTTGAATTTCCAATCTCTGTGTAGTAGACCATGTGGCCTTGTTTCAGGCTCATCACTCTTACAAAGTTGTCATCGTGGAATGTTTCCCATGGTTCTCTGTAACAAAACAGTGTGTAAATTAGCATCAGCCTTGTCCCAATATCAAGGTCAGAAACTTCATCAGTCTTACCCATGTTTGTTCATGTCAGAGCCCCATGGGTATTGCATATCAACTGTCTATAGAAACTTCAATGCTTGTTCAGCGACATTCATGTCTCATTCAAATCAGTTCAAAAGTCAATTCAGGGTGAACAGTGAATAGTAAGTTTTACAAATGCGTATACAGAACTTTTAAAGTAGCCTACTTTCAATAAATAGCAAAGAAAATGAAGAATGAGAGACTACTTTAATTTCAGTGAGAGTTGCGTAGGGGCTGTAGAGCCAGTGCAATCCTGTTAAGGATAAAATAAATATCAATACTTGAAAATTTGAATATTGTATATTTTAAAATATTGTCACAATGGGTTTGATATTTAGCACTTTTGATTATATTAAATAATTAAATATTAAACTATTTAAAACTCATTTTCAAAATGCATTGGTTGGATTTTTAATCGATTGGTTCATTCATTTAAGGCCATGTTCAGACTGCCAGCAAAATATATATATATATATTTTATCCAGATGGGTTTTTGGGTCTGGACAGCAAAAAAACTCATGAAATAGAATTTCAAACTGTCTTTTGCATTATTCTTAACGCGGCACATAACAATAATGTCAAAACTAGTGCCGAAAATATTCATACGGTTTTCAATTGGAATGTCCAAAGATTTCTGCGTTTTCCTGTGCGACGGAGGAGTTCTGCACCGCAACTCGACAGCTTATTTGGAGAGCAAGATGATGCACCTCCATTTTTCCTTCACTTTGAAGGCCTCGTCACATACGTGGGTATGCCTACGTCATTACTAAAGCAACCCATGCAGATAGTCTGGACACACATATCTTATTTGATCACTTGCAATTAAAAGTGCGGACAGTCACTGATCTTGACTTTCAAAAATCTGATCTTGCAGTCTGAACATAGCCCAAGAAAATGCATGAATTGTTACACCCCTATTATTTTTAGAATCCATAATTGAAATTGACATAATCTTGATATTGAGATTAAAAGAAATTGAGACATTAAATTAAATGTGTAGTTTAAATCTGTTGTGTAATATTTTCAACATATTGTATTTAAAAAAAAAAAGATCTCAATGTTCTGCGCAAGTATGTTTAAGTACTCTGTGGTGCTATCAAAACATTACTGGATATAGCAACATTAACTCAACCAATAGTATTAGTTTTGGCTGGGTCTGATGCTAGTGGCACAGAAATGACATACTTCAGCTTTACATTGATTTGATGTTCAGTGGTGTATATTAATATTGACAGTTTTATTAATACAAACAATTTTCAAGTATACCATTCCTTCTCTTATCCAGTCGCAACTTTCCTTATCTGGAATATTTTCCATGTCCAGATCAGGCTGTAGGACATTTCAACATTCCATTGTCTGTCAATCTCTCCCACTCCTTTTACTCCCTCCCTCCATTCTCTCCATCTCATGTATTTCTCATTCATAATGGATGAAATTCAACCACATACCACACTGTAATGGATTGCATACACCTCAGGAGATCCCCAATCACCGGATTGTACTGGATCTTTCCGTTAAGAGAGATGGATGAAACACGCGAAAGTGAAATATCTTGTGAGGAACTTTCACTTACTTTGGACCTCTTGACGATACTATTGCATGGGGAAAGCTTTACTTCTTAGAAAGAATGAATTGTGAACATTTCAATAACAAATGTTCTGATCTATTTCTCTAGCCGTCTTGACTTCACCACAACAGCACAATATGGCTTAAACAAAGCAGTGGAGCAAATGCAATCAGGCACATTTACAAAATACTTTAGGTGATAAATTGTAATTTGAAAATAATGATTGCTAGACCCATATCTAGTTGCATCTATAGGTTATCTATGGCAGCAATTGAATATTTAATAGCTCAGATCTTTCTTGAAAGACTTGTTGAATTACTCTACGAGGTTTCAGTCATCACATAGTTTTGAGAATTAAGTATTGGCACCAATTAGCATAGTTAGCCGATTTGTGAAAGGAAAAGCAATGGTTGGTAGAACTGAGAAATTAAATTAGACTCAGGCACATTGTTCTCACTTATTCAGAAAATCTGATTTGAGAGTTAATGATGTATTGTCTGGTTTTGGGAGATCTATATATTTAAAACTAACATAACATTCTTGAGAGGATGATGATGATGAGCAGTATTTAGGCTAACTCTGCTTCCAGGGACAAAACTTTAATGTTAGCTTCTCTGGAACTTAGTGAACAGAATACTGAAGAGGAGAATCTGCCATATACCTAAAACTTCCACATTTCCCAGAATCTTGGACTGATAAGTTGTTTGTTCCATGAAATTTCTCAGAAATAGATCCTTTAGGAAAATATGCAGTTTAAATTCCAAAAAGGGAGCATTGCCAGCAGAAGAGCCTGGTGTCAGTGTCAGAAATTGGTTGATAATTTGACATCTCAATTCTAGTGTAGCCACAGGAGACGTTTGGAGCTCAGTAGCAGTCCACCAGCGTGCAGGCGGATGAATTCCTCAAGAAAGATTAAAACAAAACCCTATGGGGAATGTCAGTTAAGGTCTGCTGTGCTTGTCCAAGCTTGAAAGGAACCCAAGGAGAACACAGGTGCATGAATATTATTTGAACTACAAAGCTTAAGTCTTATCCATTGGACAAAGAATCCAATAATTGTTACTGTTCTTTAAATTTGGATGGGATAGACTATATTGAGAGGAAAAGACTGTCAATTTTGTATTGGTTACTATCAGCAGATGATCATGCGGTTCAGTGCCAATGTGATTCATAATTAGACAGAGGTTGTAAAATTGCAGTTTGAGTTTGGGGAGAAATTTAGATGTTTTGAGAGCGTTGGCTCTTGTTTTAATACTGGCAAGGATCTCATAATTCATCTTTCAGTCGTGTTCATATCATCCTCCCCTGCATCTCAGAGCTGTGCCGGGAGACCGCAGCCGCACATAGCTCTTCATTCAGATGCACACACACTCAGTACAAACTCACAGTGGCGTATGATTCAGCCAGATGTCTCAATTAGCTGAATGATACGATTTCCAGTCAGTAGCATAAAACAATGCATTTGGAAAACATGGGCTGAAAATTAAAGAGGCAGTTTACCAGTTTAAAGTATCAGGTTCATTGTTCCCGCTAATTTGATCGGGAGGCATTTTTGAAAAACACTGAATATGCATCTTTACCAAAGGGAAAGCACATAGAAATGTATGATTGTTGTGTAATCCTATACCGCCACTTAAAACTAGAGCACTAAATCTGCATTAATGAAGGATCAACTTTGCAAATAGCAAATTGTCAAACACAATAACACAAATGTTGGTCGCATGCATGTAATGCTTATGTTTGTAATGATGGTTAACTTTAACTTTTTGTACTTAAATTGACACTATAGAGTGAACAATCTGTTTTACAACTTTTAGTTTATAGACTAAAATATGCTTGCAGTGGAAGTTTGGAGCTGGAATCAGCAAATATTTTATTAAATACCCTTAGCCTGATTTACATATTAGCTTACATTTGCTGCTTCACTCTCCAGTATAGCGGCTCACCGGCTTTTAATTGATTGCCAAGTTATATAATGTGCATGTTTTTGTCATAAACTCGTGTATAATATAATATAATAATACTTTTATTTTACATGATCATATAATATAATATGAAAATGTACAAAAAACAAATTCATTTCAAACAATTTATAGTATGTTTTCTGTTGCTATTGTTTCAATTAAGAGCAATTTCTGTCATCTTATACAGGCAATTTCTAATAAACATCTGCCAGAGAATTAAAAAAAAATACAAATGTTTACCTTAATGTTAGTGTGGTTTGTAATTGTTTATACTGATTATGAATAAAATAAATAGAATTAACTCAATTTAACATAATGCAATGGTGAAATCATGTCTTTCAGAGACAATACCAGATGAAAGTATGCAACTCATTCGGCTTCAAAGTTCATTAGTTGGTCATTGAAAAACCTTGACCCTTATTCTGAAAGCTGGGGCGACGTGTTGAAGTGGTTATGTGTGAATGGCTTTGGGATATTATTGTCTGAGTGTGAGTTGTCATGACATTGAGAATATCACTGTTAGAGGCAATGACATTTTACTGTGTAGGAAGAATCTGATGACTGGGCCTGATAGTGTGCATAATATACTGCACTTAATATCTAGTGGGGGGTAGCAGCGGTCTGTCTGAACATATGTTTCTTTGGAGAAGCAGTAATTATGGAAGTACAGTTGTGGTGTAAGGGTTAATAGCTGCAGCTTGCTGGAATGTGTCCACATGTTGTGTGTGCGTGTGTTGGAATGTTTCCAGGTTGATGCAGACATTTGCAGACATTACATTTGCCCCGCCAAAGTCGTACCTTTGACGAGACGCTCTCTTTTATTAGATGCCGTGGTTCCTTTTTCGTTTTTGACTTTCTTTTTGCCTCTATTGTCCTCATATGTCACTGTCTTCCTGCTCGATTCTCCCCTCCCCCCTTTTCCTCTCTCCTTCCCTCACCAGCCTCCTGCGTTACCCCATGTGTTCTCTCTCTCTCTGTCTCTCTCTCTCCCTCTCTATTTATTTCGCACATGAATTTCAAACCCTGAGGTGCTGGGGGGTTGGGTGTGAGGGATAGCGAGACAAGAAGAGAGACTGTATGTGTGTGAACGAGTTGAAGTGTGTGTGTGTCAGCGGTATGCATGCATAGATACTTCAGTATGTTCATCTACATGCAAACGTGTGTGTGTGTGTGTCATGAGAGACAAAGAAACAGAGACAGTGTCTGTTATCGGTGCATTAGAGTGCCTGGTACTGTTGGTCGTGTCCGATTTGTAGCTCTCATTCTCAAAGGGCTACAGTAATTGGGCAGCACATCTGTCTCTTATGATTTGATTGGTCAGTTTCGTGTTACAGTGCGAAGGGGATCTGGCGTTCAGTCGTGGTCATTTCATTAGCACTTTTTTTGTTACTGTAATACGCAGTTGTAATTTGTTAAAGGGATTGTTTAGGCAAAAATGAAAATTCTTACTCGCACTAATATCGTTCCAAACTTGTATGAGTTTCTGTATTCTGTGGAACACAAAAGATGATATTTTAAAGAACATTGGGTTCCAAAACGATAACAAAAAATTCTAAATATGTTCTTTTGTGTTTTGCAGAAGAAAGTAAGTCATACACGTTTGGAAGAACATGAGGGTAAGTAAATGATGACAGAATTTTAATTTTTGGCTGAACTATCCCTTTAACAATCCATCTTTACACCACACATTTTTTCGCACTCATTTTGTGCAAACAGTCTCTGAAGTCGTATTGATCTGAGTGGCTAAACAGACCCTCAAGAGAGCTCTGGGACACTCATAGAAATTCAATTTAAGCATTAGAGACAAGACACTCAGCTTTTAACCCAAATAACATATCCATCCATCCATCCATGCATCCATCATTTATTGGCTCGAAAATGAGTTGAATCTTGTATAACTTCTTAAAAAAAAGGTTGAAAAGTGCTTTTTTTGTCTTAACTTATTGATCCTATACTTTTTTTTACAGTGTGTGCATAGGTTAGTTATTCCTAATGTATTTGAATTTAGATTCGGGATGCTGGATTGTGATGCTACTGATTGAATTTCACAATCTTGTTATTAAATTGAATTAAATGAAATTGTTGGAGATTGGTGGCTGAATGTCTTGAATGTAGATTTTATAGACCTTGAATTGATACACGAGTCAGAACTTTATATCACACTTTATTTTCTCTCCCTATTTTCTTTTCAGATCACTGTTCTTATTCTACTGGAAGAAATGCCTGTTCCATAAGAACGTAAGTAAAGTTTAAAAGTGCATGGTCAAGTGCATGGTATTTTTAATGAATACTTTATCTCTTCATTCGATCTATCTACTCTGTGGACAACTACAGTATTAGTGGCTGTAAAATAAGAGATATTGTGATGGTTGAAGTGAATATTGCATGATGTAAACATGTTTATTATATAGTCATGTGTTGTTATGCACTCCATTATCACCTTGATAATACGAGTTAGGTGTCAAGGTCAAGTATACACTGCATTGTAATTGGCTTGCCCACTATAATAGATAAAGAAAAGTTTATACCACACAATTAAACAGTACAGCTGTCTTAAAGGGATAGTAGGGGAGGACTATCTCTTTAATACACAACAGCCTGGAAATGCCACAGAAATAAGACGCACAGACTAAGAAATTAATTAAGAGTAAGTATAATTAAGTTTCAGGTTCAAGGCTCTAAGACATTTAAAAACGCAGGCTGCTACTGAATCTGCTGTCACTATATACGTGCCTTTTTTCTCGTCTCTCTCTTCGGCCTGCATTGTTCTCTCTCTCTTTCACCCTCCGCTGCATGAGTCACTCGTTTAACTGAATGTTGATTGCAGAATAGTTCAATTACTATAGATTTCCATCCCTTCATCCGTTTCTGTCCTCCTCCTTTAATGTCCCCTTAAACACACACACACAGTTTGCTGTATCACATAATGCAGAAAGCAAATAAATAAATTGTGTTTTGATATGTGACCAGCCTTATGAAGTGATCCACTCATTCCCTCCATCCAAGTTCATATGAAAATATATATCATTTAGCTGTTTCTGTGAACAATGCACCTCAATGGAATTGTATCAGAAAGTGACTCATGTGGAGTTAAGCTGAGACCTATAGATGTGTTATATGGCTGACTGTGATGACATGAACAAGGCTGAAATCATATTTAAGAGTCTGTGGTGATTTCAAACAGATGAGGTGGTTTTGCTAAGTGATGGGTGTAAAAGAGGAAGTGAGCGAGGCATATATGGATTCAGGCTTCGTGGTTTTAAAAGGATTAGCACATGTTAAAGTATAGATAATTTAAGATCATTTGCGGTTTTGTTTACTTGGATCCACTACTGTTCAAAAGTTAATACCTTTATTTAGCCAGGACATATTAAATTAATCAAAAGTGACATTTTTACATTGTTACAAAGAATTTCTTTTTCTAATAGATGCTGTTCTTGAACTTTCTATTCATTGTAGAGTCCTGAATAATTGTATCATGGTTTTCACAAAAGTATTAAGCAGCACAGCTGTTTTCAACTTTGGTCAAATTAAGAAAAACACTAAAACAAGTCACTAAAACAGTGGTGACTTGGCCACCACTGTCATCAAACAGGAAATTAAATAAAATTACTTTTGTAGCAGTACCATTGGAAACACCGTTTTTTATATGGATATACCATGGTATTTGGTGAATTGCTATCTAAGGGTGTGTTCACACTTGGCATGTTTGGTTCAATTAAAAGAAGGTGCGATTGCTTTTTAGTGTGTGTCATTTAAATAAGTGTGAACACTGCCATCCGAACCCTGGTGCGCACCAAACAAGTGGACCGAGACCTCTGAAAAGATGGGTCTCGGTCCACTTCCAAACGAACTCTGGTGTGGTTCGACTGAAATATGAATGCAACCCGGACCAAAGACAAGAGACAAGACAATATGCGACCCTAAAATCAAGCATACATGAACCAAGAGAACCGATCTACAAGTGTGAACACCCTAAATGCCATAGTATTTGAATAGGAATAGGAAAATACTGAAATTTCAGTACTGTTATATCAAATTACCATGATATTCTCATCTGATCCCATGGTACTGCCACAGTACTTGTTTTTATTTTATTTTTATGAATATGCTTTACAGCACTAATGATAAATGTAGTTACTAGGACATTTTATAAAAAATATGGTTTCCATGGTGAGTTCTTGGGTGAGATATAGAGAAATAAAGAGAATAACCAGCACAGATCTTGGCATCTCCTTTACCTACCTTTGGAGTATTTTAGTATTATTCAAATAAAAAATGGACGTAGTCATTTATATGAAATATTTCAGCCCATAAATATTTATAAAGCAAACTTGCAAAGCACCTACTGCCTTAAATTTTTTTGTACAATCAACTTGGATGTTTAAGTCATTTCAACTTAAAATATATTAAACTGGATCAGTTGAATCTTGAATAAGTTATAAAAGAAGCTGAAAATAGCTTAACTTATTGTGATGAGTTAAAGCAATGTAAAAACACATGTTGTCATAACTTATTGATCATATAATTTTTTACAGTGTAGTCTGAAGGTTCAAGTGCATTAGTTTGTCTAAGAGGCTATTTGAGTGTTTCCTCGAATTCCCCGTCTTTTCTTTTCTTTTTCCCTCTGTCAGTCTTTCTCTCCTTCATCCCCTTTTATCCATCACTCGACTCAATATTGATCTGAATTCATTTGTTTCTTATTGATTTAGTTATCCGCCCTCTGCCGCATTGTGCAAACACAAGGACACACAGACTGCTCAAACCACTGCCAACACACAATCAGACTCACACTCCATAAACCACTCACTTCTGTAGTGCATGTCACTTGCGCTCAAATACCCTAAAAATCATGAAAGATTTTTCATCCTTAAACATGCTTTTTCACACAAAAATCAGCACTATTTAGAAGTGGAAAGGGTTTGAAAACACACACACTAGCACCAGGTCCCTCCATCAGACTGTGTAATGATGTAGACTGGAGGCACAGATGCCATATTGATCACTGTCCTGAAGGAAAGATTTGAGAAGGACTTGACTAGAGACAAAATGCAAGCTGCAGTCCTTTGATAACCTCTGAAGAGCCTCTTTTATAAGAAAAATGATCATCGTTATTAAAAGGACGTCTTTGTGTGTGTCATTTGTGAGTATTATAGAAATAGATTCGAGTTTTTGCAGCGCACCTCAGAAAAACCAAATGGAATTTATATATATATATATATAAAAAGAAAAGTGTTACTTAAGGTTTCATCTTATTTTTTATATTTATTTGTATTGTTTATCTTTGTTCAACATCAATTCATTAAATAAATGAATATAATATTCAGGTTGATAGAAGCAATTATAATAGAGGCAGTACACTAAAAAATGGAAACTATTTTCACTCAGAAATTTCACAATTAATTTAAAAGAAATGGCAATAACAGATTGAATTAAACATGAAATTAGCAACAAATAGTATTTTCTTGTAAAACGTGCTCCAATAATCTTTTATTTTCACACTTTTTTACAGTGTACAGTGTCTAGTCTTTAAATGGATTTTTTGCAATTTCATAGCCTTTTTTCATACTTTAAGTGCCACAGAAATGTTCAAGTACTTTGAGTACCATCTAAATAGCATAGTATATGGTATTTAGTACCATGATGTACATCAAAGTACCATGATGCAATTACTTCAGGCTCAAATAATTGAATGGAGAACATGTTCAATCTGTTCAATTAAAAGACTTTTCAAGTTTAAAGATTCAGTTATAATAGGTATAATTCATTTAACATAAAACATTTATTATACACATCACATCACTCCACTCGTTTCAATAGTGCTTTGAAGAGTTTAGAATATTTTCAAGGTAGAAATTATATGAAAAACACTTCTGTACATTGCCTTTTATCTACATACATCTGGAACAGCTTAAAGAGTTTATCCTTGTCACTGTCAGCATTGGCTTTCTCACTGTGGGGCTATTCTTTGAAAAGCTGCTTTGAATGCATTCTGAATGCGTTGAGAAATGTACTTCGCAACTAGAATTGAATTGCTGATATTCATTTGGTATTTTTCTGTGAGGCTTAATGAATTTTGAAAGATTTTTTTATTGGTAATAGTTGTCATCTGCATTCTTTCCTACCATTTCTCGTCTTTATTGGCTTGTATTGTTCAGTGTAAAGACCCATTCACTCCAAGGATGATAACTGTAAAGATAACAATAAAGATATAGTTCTAAAAATCTTTCTCAATAGTAAAGAATAGCAGAGTACACACCACAACTATAACGATAACGGCAGAGAGAAACGACATCTTTGGAATCACTTTCAGAACGATTCACTTTTGCATTTTATTGCCTTTTTGGCAGGTATATCTTGTTAAGGCATGAGAAATGTTTTGTGTAAATAAATAAATTGCCAACTCCCTATCCTGTAAATCTTTCCATACAGATATTTATCAATATTTAATGTCTTTTCTGATGGCAGGAATGCTTTGGAACTGCAGTTTAGAATGTTTCTCCAGGACTGGAATGACAGAAGGAATTCTAGCATGTACGGTAATAATGAAAATGACCATCTTTCTCTTTTCTTTTCTTTTCTTTTCTTTTCTTTTCTTTTCTTTTCTTTTCTTTTATATCTTGATCTCTCTGTCATACATTGTGACTGAAGGGAATTTCAAATGTTTCTTTGATGTTTAGAACTAATGATTTAAATGTTTGAGAGAAAAATCCTGCAAAAACATGGACATATTTCATCACAAAATCAGAGGGGAAAAAGTTATATTTTGCATAAAGAAAATGAAGCCTAATTTTTGTTCATATTTTCATTAAATTAAGCCATTCTTCTCCCAAAATCTTTGGAATTCCCATTTTTCCCATGACAAGTGCCATTTTTTATTATTCTCAATACTGTGCTGCAATACAAAAATTTGCATTGCATAAATTATAGACTGTACCACAAATAATAAAATGGTGTATAAATTCTTTAAATTGAAATAAAAAAAGAAGTTTTTTTTTCTACATGATGAGAGAGTAATTTTTTACATTCTTTTTTATGAAAATAATGTTGTGCAAGAAAATCTGAATAATCTTAATAATATGCTTACGTTTCTATACGGACAAATAATATTTCTTATTTTTTCTGTTGATTGCTATGTCTTAAATATGAATTGGACCTTTTGTTTTAACGTGGTTTCGTGAGATTCACCGCATGCTGTACAAAGACTTAGAGCATTTCCACTTTCGATGCGGCGTTCTCGTCTAGTTATGGATTTTACATTTTTCTGCATTTTTAATCTCATAGCCATCGTTAAATACATATTTACTCAGTACATATAATTTACAGGTATAGACTCAAACAAAATGAACACATTATAGATACACATCCAGTCGCACACAGCTGGCACGGCACTTTGCTGCCACTGACAACACTGCCCTGGCAACCGATGGGCACGTCGCCAAGCCAGCAAGTTGCCAAGCAGCGAGTTCCCATAGCAACTTGCCATTCCCTGGCATTTTGAATAAGGTATCGGCAGACAAACACTCAGGCTTTCGGGGAGAAAGAGGGGTTTGGATGAGGTTGAAGAGTAGATAAAGAGTAATTGAAGAAAAAAAAAAACCGAAAATGAAAAGAAAGAGATAAAATAGAGTGAGTAAAAGAGACATAGATGGAGGGAACGAGAAAGACTTTTGTTAACTGGCCCTAAATTGAACTTAAATGTATGTGATAAACGTTGAATTTTTTCACGTTGTGCTTTTTTATACAAAATCTAAAAGAATCCTTCTCAATGCCACTTTTTTTTATCAATTTTTAAACTGAAAACACTTTAAAACTCCTAAAGATTTGTGGCAGCTTCATCACTTTGTGGTCTGATAATTAAGATCATGACAAGTACGTTTGACCTGATGTCCCAGTGATTCGTGCTGGCAAAGACACGCACACACACATTCAGGTTGGCAAAAAGCTGGCACTGGCACCACCGTGCCGCATTCGCACGTGATTGGACTGTGAATGTGGCAGTGAGAGAAAGAAAAAGAAAGAGGGAGGAAGATAGGGTGGAGCCGAGCCAGAAAGAGAAGGACAAAAGTCTTAAAGGATATTAAACCACATAAGTGACCAACTGCAACATTATGAGCAGAAGGCACAAATCCATAGGCCAACTATGTTGACAGTCGATAGGCTATCAACTGTCAAGTTTTTTTGTTTAGTTTGCGTCTGGAAAATTAATGCGTTTGGCTGTGAAAAGGACAGAGAATGAGAAAGGACCTGAATAGACCGCTCAGTTAATGTTTGGACTGCATTCACATCTCACCCTGGAGATCTCTGTCATTGTCAGAGGAACAGAGCTGTCCAACATATGTGTCTGCAGTTGTCTGGGAACAGTGTGACTGTTAACCGTTTCGTGTTAAAAGAATGGTTCACTCAAAAATTGCAATAATCTGATCATTTTTCCCTGTAGTGAGCTGTTAACTGATGCGAAACGGATCGTGAGTGATTTGAACTCAAGAACCGCATTAGTTTGATTCACAAGCAAATCATTCAGTCTTGTTTTGTGAAACAGATCAACTTTCATTGAGAAGAAACAAAAGAACGTTTTGCACATGAAACGGCTCACTTGTGTAAGGTAGTATAAAACACGCAACTCAGAATTAAATTCAGAAAGTCTTGATAACTCAGTCTACCTTAATTCGGATACATTTGAAAACTGCGTTATCGTTTCAAAACGCTCTCCCTCCACACGCGGTTTCCAGAAGTTTCTCATTCACACTGAAACTGAAAATGAAAACACTAAATTCACCTTACTTTGCACGCGTAAACCCTCATAAATGCTCACTGAGATGGTACAGATGGAGAGTGCTGGGTAGAAACTGATTACATGTAATCTGGATGACGTAATCGGATTCCAAAAATAAAGTACTTGTAATTAGATTACAATTTAAAATATTGTAATCAGACTAATGTTACTTTTCTTTGAATTACATGATTGCATGTTATTCTCACAATGGCAGTCAATTATTCATAATTCAGTGATTCTGCTTCTTTGTTATATTTAAAATGTTCCTTTCTAAAAAAAAAAGCCTACTGCTTATATACGTTCAGAAGCTCTTCCAGGTTTGTGGGTTTGCACACACAGACCATGTGACTAGTCACATGACTGTCACTGAAAACTGGGACCCACAATGCATTTGATCACTGGATTTACAGAAATCATTTAACTTAACAAGTGTTTTCTCAACACTTTTTTAAAAACGCAACTGCGCTCATGTTTTGCCGCAGAACAGCAATTACAAGTAAATTTTCTGTTATCTTTGCAGGACTGCGATATGAAGAGTAACATATCTTTAGCAACAATGTGATAGTGAATAGCACATAACAGACACAATAGCGTTATAAACATAGATATCTATTGGTTCAATATGCGTCACATGACTAAACATGCATCATCGTTTTTAAATACCTCGCACTACAACGCAAAAACGCCGTTTTCAAATTTATCCACTTGGGTAAGCGTTTTCAAAAAGCTCAGTTTTTGCAGGACAAAAACTCCATCTCAGTGTGGACAGAAGGCCAAAACTGAGAAAAAAGATGCGTTTTCAAACAAAAACATATTAGTGTAGACAAGGCCTGAGAAAACCTAGGGCTTATAAACACAGGGAGCAATCAAGGTAACAGCGAACAGGTGTGGAACTCAAATCAGCAACCAAGGATACTGAGAGTGCGTCTCAATCAGCTCCCAAGCTTCCTAGGTCGTGAATCAATATATCATGTACAGGAATTTGGGCACTGGTATGAACTGGCTCACTACACATTGGGACACTGATGACTCTATTTCCGGCAACATTCTCATTGTACAACATCACTACTGGTACTTATGAACAACAGCAGAACTGATATCTTTCTGACAAAGTTTAATGTTATTTAAAGTACATTATAATAAATACTTGCTTGTTACATATACGTGCAACATTTCAGCCATAATGTTCATTACCTGTATAGCGATGTATGTTTGTGCTGAAATAAACGTAACATCTATCGCGTGTAAATATGTGTTGTGAGTTGGCTCACGTGATTTATGTTTCGCGCTTCAGGACTTTCGTTAAGGGAACATAGTGATCATCGATGCTCCCTGGATTTCACAGTGAATTGTGGGACTTTTTAGGAAGCGAATGTTTCAGTGCACTGGAATGATTTTTAAAATGGCTGACTCCTTGATCAGTGCCCTGACTACTGAACTAGGGAGCTGATTTAGACGCACCCTAATAATGACAGGGAACACTGGCAAACAGGAACCGAATTAAAACGAAACCAAAACAGAACGAGACCGTTATAACTTGCTACTTCTAAGGGGGATTTTAAGATTTTCATAGAAGTGATGTAAAATACACTATTGTCAACTGGAATATAGTGCACGAGTCGCACATCTATGATTAAGTGGTGCTTTTATGTAATTTTCTAAATCCTCATTCATAATAATTGTATGTAAAACAAAACATTTCTCCTTTTGTTTTGCACAGAATGAATGTCATTAATGGATCCACATGCGGGTGAGTAAACAATGACTTATTTTTTTCATTTTTGGGTGAACTATAACTTAATTCAAAGCTGGTGCCAAGTTTCTGGTAATTGTTTGCAGATAAACTAACTTTTGTGGTTACAAATGAGAGATTCTTCATTCTAGAGATAAGCAAATATAGACTTATCCACAGGTTGGATTCACTTTCCAGGGTTTCAGACAAAAGTTCAAAATGAAACAGATGAAGGGCCTTTATCTTGTTTGAACTACATATGAAATTGATTGATTTCATCTCGCTAAGCATGTGCAATTTCCAAGTACTTCAAACGCCCCAAATCTTACTTTCTTTTCGGTTGTTTTCGGTTGTGCAATAAGTAAGACTTTGAACATAAACATAACTATGGCTTGATCCATCCTGATTATTTTGTTTTCTCTATGAAAAGCTTCATGTCAGTCTCTTGAATTGTGTTTTAAATACCAGTTCCTTCTCTTAGAATAGTTTGATTTGCTCTCAGCTTCATTCAAGGATTCATCGCACACATGGAATGAATGTAAGAATTTGAATTGTAAAAACACCATAATGATTCAATTAGTAGTAAATAATAGTAGAGAAATCAATCATGTCCCTCGACATAACGCTCCATGTTCACAAAAACACTGTAGAATGAAATGCAGGTTTCAGACTTCAAGGCTGTGGCCGCTATGAAAAGAATAAAGATGTGTATGTCTGAGCATAAGAAAAGGATACTTTCCCATAGTGCACTCCTTAAAGGGATAGTTGAAAATGCTATCATCAACCTACTGACCCTCATGTTGTTCCAAACCTGTAAGACTCTTTCATCTTCAAAACACAAGTGAAGATATTTTTAATGAAACTGAAACTGATTTCTGTCCCTCCTTAAAAGTTCTTTCAAAAAGGCCTTGCAGAGATTGTAAAATAAATCAAAAGATTTAATCCAAGTCTTCTGAAGAGACACAATCATTTTATATGTTTGAAAAGGTTTGATTTAGGCTTTCATTTGCATATAAACATTAAATAGCGAACATATATAGAGTTCAGTCGTACTCGTTTGACATTGGTTTTTTACACGTCAACAAAGCACATTTGAGCTTCCGTATCATATCTGATTGTGCTCCTTCATAAAACTTGGAATAAACAAAATATGGTTTACTCTTTACGATGTCTTTATGAACTTTTCGAACTATCTAAGTTTTGGTTGTGTGGACTTTCAATGGAGGGACATAAATCACTCAGGTTTCATTAGAAATATCTTCATTTGTGTTTCGAAGACGAATGAAAGTTCGGATGGTGGGTTTGGTGCATGATGGTGAGTAAATAATGACCGAAGTTAGGTGAATTAACCCTATAAGTCAATCAAGACATCCGAAAGAACCTTTTATCAAATATTTTAATTTACTTTACTTTAATACTTTATCAGTAATATAACTTTTCAAAAGTGGATGATGTGTTGCTTTACATCAGTTGTCCAGTAGGGGAAGACATTATGCATGAAATATATTGACACCTGACTGTGAGAGTATATAGAAATCGAACCACGAGTCAGTGCGCTGCAGGCTGAGGTAGTTGGTTGTATGGTTTTGCATCATAATCAGCCTGGAGTTAACTGTACAACCTTCTAGCTTTCCCTGCGGTGTCACCATTACGTCGAGGTGAGTATGAATGACCATCAGATGCATATAGACAAGCATTTCAATCGTTTTTGCCTTAAAATTGAGCTGCAACATATGGTGTGAATCCGCACAGCACTTTCATTGTTGTTGTTTTTGTAGTTTCAGTGTTTGTCGCTCATTAACAGGCTGTTAGTCACCCCTATCTCCCATATGGACAGTTTGGGTGAGTGCCCAAATGCCCCCATCCACAAGAGGGCTCCAACAAATCCATGAAGTCTAGTAAATTCCTAATTAAAAACAACATGGTGGAGATAATAGATTGACATGAGAAAATAAACAAGAGGTTAAATGTGTTTTGTGTACCTAATACGGTTGTTTAACCTGTAGCTCAAACAGTATAGAGGATGGTGTTGCTAGAAACACTAAGTATTGGTTTCAATTCCCAGGGAATGCTAGACTGGGTAAACCTGTAAATTTTTCTATACTGCTTCCGTTACAAATCTGCGGGGACCAATCACAAACTGGCTATCCACCTGGCGCGCTATTGGCGGTTTTAACACGATGATAGAGAAGCGACGGCAAGCCGTCTCTTGCGCGACCGTCAATCCAATTTATTTTAACCTCCCGACGATGCTCAATGGCTACTTTAGTTTAGCAAACAAATCGCTCGAGTGGGTGTAAATAAATACCACTCACTTTCATGTTTTTTTTGCACAACCTGCAAAAATCGCTCGATGCCATTGCATTGAAGTAGAATTAAAATAGAATACATTCAGCTGCTGTAAGTGTAGTTTTAAATAATACATTTAATTGTATTAATGTCAGCAAAAATATATTAAGCAATGTTTGAAATGCCATCTGGTGGACGGGGGGTTATGGGGGGTGCTGGATGGCAGAGCCAGGCTAAATGCACATAAATTGTACAGATATCAACATGCATAAATATGTAATTCATAATTTTTGAATTCTGATTGTTTCTTTTTTATTTCTTTTTTATTAGAGCTGTCAATGCTAAAAAAAAATTTACTAGATTAATAATAATAATAATCGGCATTAAAAAACCTTAAGTTTTTTAAATATCCTAAAAAATATCCTGGCTCTTCCAAGCTTTATAATGGGAGTGAATGGTAACTTAGATTTTGAAGCCCAGAAAAAGGCCTTCTGAAGCGAAGCGATGCATTTTTGTTAGAAAAATATTCATATTTGTAACTTTATAAACTATAATCACTGGCTTCCAGCAACGGCCGTATGCAAGTCTAGTTCCGGCAGAAAAGAGAACAAATAAGCCTGGGTAACAAACTCAAACTCAAATTTCTCTTTAAAAAATTCTCATGACCGGTGCTTTGATTTGCTCTATCCTCTGCGCTTCCGCGTCCGTCAAATACGTCATGCGTCGGGTCAGAAGTCACTCTTCAGCTGAAACTCAACTCGAGTACGGCCGTGAACGGAAGCCAGTTATTATAGTTTATAAAGTTATAAATATAGATATTTTTCATACAAAAAACGTTTTGCTTCAGAGGGTCTTTATTAACCCTTCAAACCCATATGGATTACTTTAATGGATTTTTTGGGTGCCAAAAACATGGTACCATTCACTCCCATTATAAAGCTTGGAAGAGCCAGAATATTATCACTTACGCCAACGGCCTCGCCCCGTTCTCACGGCCCTCGGCCTCGTCCTGCTTGCCACACAAACCCCTTAAGGTAATTAAGTGTTTTAATAAAACCTTCTAATTAGCCCACAATTTTTATATCATTATTTATATTTCTGAAAAAATTAAGGAGGATAGTATAATATTATATAATATTATGTAGCAATTGATATGTTAATTAAGATACAGATACTTTCAAATCTTTTCAATGGAGAAAAAATTGTGGATGAATGTTGGTAAAGCATCTCACTTTTTTATTTGATCACAAGCTGTACTGTAGATAAGCTCACAATAGCTGACTAAACTGGAAGAGGAGAAAGTATTTTGTCATTGAAAAAATGACTCAATTCGCACAGGTATTTATGGCATTAGCACTGCTGTGGCTCTCATTCTTCTCATTTTTCCTCAATATTGAAAGTATTTTAGACAAAACCAAGCAGCACTTCATTATCCATTTTCCATTACCCGTAATCTTCAGATTAGCTCATTTTAGTGTGAATTCAGGTGCAAACTGCTGTTCTTTTCTTCTCAAGCACATACATTATAATAATAGCAGGATATTAGGATTGGTTTTTAAGTTGTGTGGTCGGTGTGTGTTTGCAATTAGCCCCTCAATCATCTCTCCAGCACTCTTCTGAATGAGAACAGTCTCCTCCTCCTCTGTCTGTCCCGCTGACTGTCTGGCCGCTCACACGGTCTGCCAGGATCCGCATTGCGTTGCCCTTCTCCTCTAAGAGATAAAAAGAGCACATATCAGCAATCTGTGCCTGTCGTTGTTCTTTTCCAGACACGTAAACACACACTAATACGTTCAGCTCCACATTACGAGAAACAGAGGAATCGCACTCAGGAGAGACTTGGTCGAGACTGACTCGAGAACAAAGAAACGGTTCTGTGCATAAAAAAAAAGAAAAGAAAAAAAGGCACAAAATAAAATCCTAACTATTATTTGATGGACAATTCCAGATTTTTCAAATCATATAATGAGAATCATTTGAGTGGCGTAAACAAATGCACCATACTGTAGATCTTGATGCATTCATTTGATGGCATGCTAGAACAGGTGTCTCAAGGGATGTTTTTTTTTCTAAATATCTCGCATCATAATGCAAGCTAATGTATTGGAATTTTGGAAACATGCTTTCTGTCATAATCACCTGATTCTTGCTCACTTGATTTTCCCCAAACACTTTGTCTGTCTCTGGTGTTTTGGCTCGTTATCTTTTGATTAATCCGTCTAATTGTTTGTTTCCCTTTTCAATGTGGCCATGATTGGTTGTATAACTTTGTTTGTTTGTTTGTTTATTCGGCTCCCTCATCAGTGTGTGTTTTGTGAATTCACAATTTGGATCATGAATATGTATTGTACACAGGCTGTTGGTATTCAGATCCTTGGAGAATATATACTTGTTGTGTATTTAAGATGAAACCAGTGGTGATGAATTGACTGGTTAGCATTACTTAGTTAACCCCTACTGGTAGATGTCGTAACTACACCATCTGGGTACAAACAGCATCTTTCTCTGTTGACGCCATTAGCTATTTTTCCATTCAAAGTTGCAAATTTTACTTGTGCGGAAAATTGGAATACCGAATAAAACATTGGCTAATGAAGCAGCTTTTCCATCCCATATATTTCAAGAGAACCACATAGGAAAATGGCGCAAAATATCTGTAATAAAAATGGAAGTTGCTGGAATCGGGGAAGCCACTGTGGCTCTTTTTTCGTACATCATAAATGACTTGCATTTCAGAGTGTGCAGTTGAAACGAAATAAACACTGTCATGTTATTTTGCGTTTGGATGCTAGTGTTAGGGAACGCAATCATGTGAGATGTTTCTGCAAACAGAGGGAATTAAATCAAATCATTCTGATAATGACTTTGACTGATAAAGACTTTGGCTCAAGCATTTCAGAATGACCAAACCAACATCTGAGATACTGTGCAAAGAAATTGGTCCGCTGGTTAGTCCAGTTATCCAATCACATCCTAAAGTCATGCGAATACTTTGTTGCGCATCAAGGGATTTATTCGGTAAATGTACATCCATCGTAGTTTATGCGCATGTCGTCTTATCGAATAAAAAAATGTACGCCTTGATTGAGTGCATTCATTTTTTATGTGCATTTTTAGAATTTATGCGCATCATGGAATTGTTTTCATTCAGCATTTTTTTATGCAAGATCCCAAAATGCAAAAAAATAGGTGAATGGAAACTTAGCTATTCGTAAGTGTGTATTATGGCAAAATTGTCCAAGTAAAAATTTACCAAGTAACATATAAATCACAAGTATTTCATTTATATTGCTGTAGATTTTCTGCTGCCAGGTGTTTCTGGAACTTAGTGTCCATGAAACAAAGATGGCTGCCTCACGTACTTCAGGGAATCCTATAGCCTACCAGCTGAGCATATTCACCCTTGAGATGAGTCGGAATCAACGTATAGCTTTCTCAAGGTATTATCTATTCATATACTATATCTGTCACGTGTAGATCTCTTTTGGTTTTGTTTTCTCTGTTCTGTTCCTGTTTTACCTGTGTTTCCTTTGGTAATTCCTAAGTTACGTTGTTACCTGTCTATTCAAGCCTTGAGTTTTCCTTACTACTTTGTCCTGTATTGTTTATGGTATTGGTTGTATTTCTCCGTGTTCTACTGAGTGTTTGTCATTAAAGACTGATCTTTTGGCTTTTTATTACAGCCATCGCGTTACAATCTCGTAAAAATAATAATACATTTTACACAGAACAATCAATTTTATTTACTCTTAAAAGTATATCATAGATAAACGTGCTGAAAGTGCTTCATATAAGAATATAAAAAGTAATTGCATTAAAAAGTGATTGCAAAAAAACCAAAAAATATTATTTTTTATTAATTTCCCTCCTCATTTTTTGTTATTATTATTGTTGTTGTTTTAAATAGTATTCATTTCCCTTCCTTTTCATTTGAGACTTTTGTTTCATTTTAGAATTTTTTATCATTTTACTATTATTATTATACATAATAAAAAGACAAATATTTTGTACAAAGGAGTCACATGATCGATGTTACAAATTAATTTTTTTCTTAATGACCTAGAAATACACAATCTTAATTTTTTTAAACTCAACGTGGGTAATGACTTAATTTTTATTTTATCATCATTATTGTTTTAAAATAAAAAAACAAATGTCCTACTTATTTCCAGATTTAAATCCCATATGTCTAGTGTGGTCTCAGATTATCGGCCTCCAGTGTATATTGTTAAAAACTAAGTAGGCTATAGGATTATTATGTAACCCACTAGCTTATATAAATGTACCATATACCATACAGTCTGAATTGAAATGTGTAGCCTAAAATGTATGCACAGTTTCCTCAAACAGCCTTTAATGAGTTGTCATTAGATCAGATCTTTCTGTCAAAGGAAAGAGTTTAGTCTAATGCAGCATGATGGCTGGTGACACTTTTTATTACTGCAAGGGTAATCACCTCAAAGCTTTTGTTGTCTGGGAGAGGAATCTCTCTTTCTCTCCATCTCCCAAAATGATCTTTAACTCCCAATCTCCCAGTCTATCCCATATTGTCTCATCTGTTCCATTTCACACACAAAGACACCCTTCCAAGCCTTGAGATCAATCACAAGGTGTTATGACTGTTCTTGCGTTCGAGTGCCAGACATTGCTGTGGGGGGGTGGGGGGGGGGTGGAAGAGAGAGAGAGAACGGCAGATATTCTATGGACAAAATGCAGGAGAGTAGGAGAAGAAGGGGGGGGGGGTGTTGGTTAGAGGAAGCGGAGCGAGACGCGGAGGCAGGGACAGTGACGACAGGGAGCAGCACTAGGTCTGAACGTCCACGGCACACGCTGGTTGGGTGCGTTAGTGTTTAGGTGACACTGATTTATGATGCTGGGGGGATTAGACATGGTTTCTGTCGGGCGGGAGGAAGGAGTAATGAGAGGAAGGGAGGGAGAAACGGAGAGAAAGGGAAGAGAAGAGGGGACGGCATCAGATAATGGTGGGCTGCTCAAAGCGCACCTATCTCATGATCGCCACGAGTGTCACAGCATCAACGCCACGCTAGGAGAGAGAAGAAGAAGAGAGGAGAGCGCGGGGGAGATAGAAGTCAAACAGGGATGGAGGAAACTAGTTTATCGTACGGCTCTAAGGAAGCGAACGTCGGATCGCGCTCGGGAGACACTATAGCGGATTTCGTGACAACTCTTTAAGTGTATAACATACGAGGTGCGCCGTGCATGTCGGTGAGCGCGCGTTTAGCCATAAATTAGGTTGGGACAAGCAGGAATAGTGAGCAAAAGACTGCAGAAGAAGAAGCAGCAGTGCTGTTTCGACTTCTATGCTCGGCTTTTTAAACGTTTGACTTTGCCTTATAACCCTGCAAACTGTTGTTTTTTCCATGCATGCCTTTCCAAATCTGCCTTTTTGTCTGCTGTTTCCCCCTCCACTCTTCTTTGGGAAGAGCCTTAAAACTGGGGCACTACGAGACCGAGACAGACAGAGGAAGAGAGAGCAGCGTTTGCAGTTTTCTGGGACTACGTGCTTTCTATACATCTTAGAACCGCAACGCGCCGCCTATGCCGTACGATCTACCGCACAAAGGCCAGGCGGTTTATGATACGCCTCGCACATTTATAGATATATGTCGCTGGCATACACACCGATGCCTCTGTGTTTGTGGCTTGGCAGAAAAGGAGGGCAGCCAGAGAGAGAGGGCAGAGACAGTTTGCTGGCAGTGCATATCTGTCTTTGGGTTCATTCGGTTCAAGCGTCGTGTTCGGTGTCTGCCACCAGGGGGCCGGACTGAACAAACTGCGCACTCTTTTATGGTGCTGAAGCAGAGATGCTAAGCCTTAATTTCAGTGTTAATTAGGCAGTTGCTGTCAATTCCTGAGGGTTCAAATGAGTTTAATATGTTAAACCTTGTTTCTGTTTGCCACAGGTCGCAGCCTCCAGACATCCAGAGACGTCACTCGATTCGGAGAAGAAACCGTCATTGTGAGGTCGATTCATTTACTTTTTCTTTCGGCAAATCTGACAAAGGTACGTAGGACGGTAATGAAGTGTCCTCATCCAAGATCAATTGTTATTATTAATAATGTTCGAAAGTTTGGGGTCGGTAAGATTTAATCATGTTTGTCTCTTATACTCACCAGAGCTGCATTTATTTGATCAAAAATACAGTAAAAAGCAATATTGAGAATATTATTACAATTTTAAATAACTGTTTTCTATTTGAATATATTTTAAAATGTAATTTCTGATGGCAAAGCTGGATTTTCAGCATCATTACTGCAGACTTCAGCGTCACATGATCCTTCAGAAATCATTCTAATATGCTGATTTGGTGCTCATGAAACATTTATTATTATCAATATTGAAAACAGTTATGCTGCTTAATATTTTTGTGGAAACCGCAATACATTTTCTCCCAGTATTCTTCGATAAAAAGAAAGTTTAAAAGAACAGCAATTTTTTTTCTTTACTGTCACTTTTGCTAAATTTAATTCATTTAAAAAAAAAAAAAACGTAAGCTTACAGACCCCAAATTATATATATATATATA
Source organism: Leuciscus leuciscus (assembly GCF_965113295.1). Taxonomy (NCBI): domain Eukaryota; kingdom Metazoa; phylum Chordata; class Actinopteri; order Cypriniformes; family Leuciscidae; genus Leuciscus; species Leuciscus leuciscus. The sequence goes on along the minus strand of NC_138736.1, from coordinate 30,254,525 downwards.
TATATATATATATATATATAAAACGATAGATAGATAGATATATTTCAGTATATCATAAGGTGTGGTAAATTATTCTTTTTTAATAAAAATAATAAAAATAAATAATAAAAAGCTGTGTCATAAATCTGTGGTCTTAATTATTTCTGTATATCTACTTGAGAATGTACAATGAAATCCTAGTCTATGACATGCAATTTGTGGGAAAAACTTTTAATGAACCTTTAAGTGACACTGCATTCAAACGAACGAATTTCCCCCTCACTTTTGAGTTCTTCCGAATACTTTGAATTTGAACTAGTGTACGTCTGTGTCCCTGAGACCCTTAACCTGTGATGTCTTAAAGGTCACAGGTGAGGTCCTTGGGAACACAGCTGTATATGATGACATCATTGCAAAGTCGATGATTTGACTGACACGTTATCCTAGGTAACTTCTAATGAATTCGTAGATTTTGCCTATCGAGTGACCTTCAGATCTTTCCTCTGACGTTACCACAAGCACGCCATTAGCACGACTGTTTGACTGTGATTTTAAACTCGCTTTGCTACTTCTACTCCACATTACCTGAAACGGCTCCACAGATTTCCAGACAGCAGTGACATCAGCTTCAGACCACTTTGACGCAGCTGTCGGGGACGGTACCGATTGGCTGACTTTGTGCCCTGACCACTCGGAGCGACCAATCCAAATCCAGCCTAGGTTCACGACCCCTATACATTTCTCCCGAGGCTTCGATGTGGATCTGTTCCATGAAACCATTTTACGGGCTAGCCTGCCATCTTGTGCTCATTATTGCCAAACGCTTGGGTGATGGATGTTGCCCCGGAGCAGCTCGTACGAGACATGGTGTTTTTCTGCAGTGAAGATAATTGTATTTTACAGCGCGAGACAGAGTGAACATAAAGAGAGTGTATATGCGTTGTTTTTCCCCCCAATTAGATATAGTTTGATACTATGTAGGCTGTATGATTCAAGTGTTGTTGTTAACACTTAATATGTTTCACATGGAGCATAGTTCAGATCTTGATGTCATGTGATTTTTATTTTATTTTATGCATCCTTGATGATCTTATTGTATAAATTCATTTAGACATTGGTTCTGCATTGTGCAACCTGAAAATAAACCATTAAATCTGATGTGAAATGTTGTGCAGTGGCCTGAAAATCAAAGCAAACCTGTATATATAAACCGTATTATATAATCTGCGTCACATTTTCTCCCAACCATATGTTCATGTCTTTTGTTCTGTCAGTGCCTCAAACCATGAAACCAAACAGTTCTGATTAAGTTATACGCAAAGCACAGGCTCTCTCCAAAACGTCCCCTGGATCTGAGTAGTCAAAGAGAAACAGTCCCACTCCTTTCTGCTGGTGTTTTGAGACATCAGATACGGAACATCAGCTTTCACCATCTGGTATGCAGTGGATTCGTTTGACAGTCACACCAGAAATGTGTTTCACAACGATGCGAACGAACTGAGATTGAGCATTGGAATCAGCAGGTGGTCTTTTAATGTTATGCTTCAGACAAACACACGCAGGGTACCAAATAATCTTTTTTTCTACAGCATAAGACCCTCACCATTATCAAGCATGAACTGGTGTGTGTATTTGCCTGTATTTTGAGGAAAGCAATTTGTTCATTAACAAATGTCTTGTTTTAAGATACGAGGCAGAGAAAATATTCAATTTCACATTGTGTTTGGAAAGATGGGAACATAAAATGCTGAAGAAATCATTAGAAGTGAGATGAGGGCCATCAGTGCCTGCAAACCATGTTCTTCTTTCCCATGCAGGGCCTGAAGGAGGTTTCCCAGCTTTTGATAATGGGGAATCTCACCATGCATAATGGGGAACTTCAGCACCCATCAGAGACTATTTTCACATCTTGACAATCATTTTCTAGTGCTTTATTTCTACACTGCGATGTGTTTAATGGAGGAGAGTCATTCTCAGGAAACATACAAATTCAGTCACAATACTTGATATAACATCAGCCCCATTCATCACCATACATTTTAATGGAGTACAAATCAATAAATACAATCAAAATTAAATATTATTCTTTTATTGTCGTAGTTTTTTTTTTTCTAAAATGCTTTATGCATTTAATTTGTCTCTCTTGAACCCTGATACGCTGTAATATTTGCTTCCTTTAAAAAAATAATGATTTGATCTTTCTGGCATCACATTTAAGGCAGTGACATAAAAAAATATATTAAAAAAACGCTGACAGCATAGTTCAAATGTAGGGAAATGTATTCTTTATTAATATTCCATTCATTTATTCTTATATTGGCCTTTCTTTACAAAAAAAATATATATAATTCAAGTTATATTTAAAAGTTTTTATCTCGTAAACTTAAAAGCTTAAGTGTATTTTCCAAGTACACTTTATGTGGTAAGTATTGTGTATGATATTGTGTACGATTTCAATACTTCCTGGCACTTTTCAGTTTTTGAAAGTTTATTTGGCTTATGGGATATTAGTTTATGGATATTTTTATTGAACACACTCTAAATTCAGTGCATACTTAAAGTGAAATATATATATATACTAGTAAACTAAGAATAATATTAAGTTCACTTAAAGAAAACCTATAAGTATACTTGCAGTAAAGCTATTATTAAATTAGTATATTTTACTGAAAGTATTCTTTAAAGTGTGCTTTCATAAACAAAAATAGGTTAGAAGTATATAACTAAATTAACAGTCTACCTTAAGTTAACAACTTCTTTTTTATTGCAACTGCTTAGTTAAGTTTACTTGCTAAAATTAACTTTGTAAGGGAAGCTCTTCCTAAAGCTTACTTGTTACATAAACCTTGAACATGAAGATAAGACATGCTGGAGTACTACCTTAAAAATCCATAATATGTGAAAAAAGTATTTAGGCTGTATAAAAAGAGGAATCACAACTAAGCAGAATAGGCTATTTACAATTTTATTGTATCTCAATCAAATACAAGTATTGGGCAAATATAAGCCAAGTATTCTTACAAGTATTAGACAATTATTCTTGTTAAATATGTCTATGCTGAGTCTGACTTGTGACTTTTTCATATTTTTATTCTTTAATTTTATTATTATGTATCTTGTTGTAATAGGCCTATGTGTGCACTAGTCTGGAAGCTTCATTACCAAGAAAAAAAACATCCTTTTTCGGTTTCAGTTAAAGGAGATTGACAGTATACTCTCTTATTTTAGTTAAAAAGAAGTATAGGCCTACTAATAGCACACTTGAATAAGCTACATATTTAACTCTAAAAAATGCTACCCATGTTTGGGTCAAATATGTACACACACACACACACACACACACACACACACACATAAATTAGTTTAGGCTTTTAGAGAATTTCTTTTTGTGGTAAATCTCTGTTTATGGGGACATTATTTACCATAAAAAATAGCGATTAAACAATTTATTTACTACTATATATTTAGCTTACTATTTACGCATATTATTTCTATGATTATTTTACCCTTTGTAATTTGGTCATTTCAGCTGTTTTGCTCTTTTCTCTTTCAACCAGATCCCTCTCCCTGAAATCCCGCCCCCAAGATATGCCAGCAAACCGGATGTTCGCAAAGCGAAACGCGGCAAATGATTGAAAAGAATAGTGCGTTTCCCATTGGCTAAAAAGGGCGGCAGCTCTTTTTGTGTGTGTGCGTGTGTGTGCGTGTGTGTGCGTGTGTGTGTGTGTGTGTGTGTGTGTGTGTGTGTGTGTGTGTGTGTGTGTGTGTGTGTGTGTGTGTGTGTGTGTGTGTGTGTGTGTGTGTGTGTGTGTGTGTGTGTGTGTGTGTGTGTGTGTTTAGAGAGAGACATGTGAAATCTCAAGCCATTTAGCTGTATCTGTCAGACAATAGGTGCATTGTACGTGTTATTCAAAAAATGTCTTTAAAAAAAATAAAGCTAGGCCTTTAAAAAACCACACTTTTGCGCGTTACTTGTCAGCAACTCATAACTGGAATTATTGTATCCTTGTGTTCTTTAGCTATACAGTAATATAGCTTAAATGATTTGGAACTGTCACACTACATTCACAGTTTCACACAAACACAACTTGTTTATTTGTTTATTTAATTTGACTCATTCATTCTTCGCGCTTGCGCACTCCAGTACAGTAGGCGGCGCTGTGCCATGAACCGTCGGCGCCGAGCGAGAGACGAGGAAGAACAGGCATTGCCTTTCAAATAATCACAGTCGCCCGCCCACTGTCCGATGCTGTTTGCATCGAAAATATTGTCGAATGCATGAAAAAGATCATCTCTGCTGTTGTGAAAGCGCTTTACGAGTAAGGTGCGTTGTGTTTCGAATATTTGCCGATTTTTAATATCGAACGAATGAAAGCCGTCTCTTTTTCCATTGAAAAGTTGTCTTAGTCGGGTTAGCAGGCTGCTAACAAAAATCGCCAGTGCCTCACATTTTACCTGGAACTACAAAAGCTCGCGGGCTTCACTGTACATGATGGCAGCCAGTCTACAGCATCCGCTCTTTTATGCGTGTCATACTGCATGAAATCGTGTGTATTTCGAAATTATTCTCACAAATTTTGCGTTATTTCTCCATATATTTTTAAAAGCAAGTAGAATGTTATCGTCAATATTTTTTTGTAATATGTAAGATCTCGCGGTATAAAATGCTGCATTTTTTTTCCTGCTGTAATAAAGATGTCCATTTGCATCCATTAAGCATGCATGAAGTGCGCTAGCAACGCGCTGGAACTTCTGTAGCGTGTTCTGTTGTAAATACTGTGGTGGGTTTTTTCTATTGTCTTGTGTCTTCAAACAGCGCTACAAAAGATTCGGTCAGTTTTAAATAAACTGCTCCCAAAATTATAAAAAAAATCACCAATGCACCTCATACCCCTTCCATTCTTATAAAATATTTTTCAGTGAGTGCATTTCTATATTTAAATACTTGTGTATATTTAATATTAATGTAGACATTTTTGCTCTTTGATTCTCAGCTAAAGTACTCATTTAATTTGGTTGAGAAACTTAATTTACTTCCGTGTTTTACTAGGAATACTATAAATAGTTTTTATTTTTTACTGTAATATAATACTCTAATAGTATTAACAGTTTTTTTTATGAATAAACTAAATGAATGAATTCAGTGAAGTTGTATAATGACTCCCCAAACACTGCAGCCATGTCCAAATCATCTTATTTAAAATAATATATTGTAAATAAATATAGTTTTGTTTGTTTACCTGGCCTGTAAAGTCTAATAATGTTTACATGTTTTCAAATGTGCTTTTTTTTCCTTTCATTCATTTCATTTTCATCTGGCTAGGTCTGCAGTAAATTATTTATCTTCTAAAATAAAGTTTGAGAAAACAAAAATAAAGTAGGTTCATATAGGTTGGTGTATGAAACTTTAGATTTCCCCCCATGAAAATACAGGGCACGTAAAAACATCTTTAATTTGTGTTGTCATACGCTTGCACAAAAATATATTTTTTAAATGGAAATGGTAAATTCTGGAGTTGGAGGGAAAACAATGTGAGGTTATTGAAAGTTCTCTGTTCAAGCATTTAATTCAAATGTAAAACCATTTTTTCCCCTCTCTCTTGTTGTTTTCAGATTCTCAGCACCAAATAGACAAGTGTGGCACTGATACGCCTGAAGTTGGTAGCGAGAAGCAACGCCGTGATGGAGGTTGAGAATAAAGAAGGATCTGAGAGCCCTCTGCCCAACGGCAGCACCCATCCACCCAAACGTGGAAGAGGCAGACCACGAGGGTCGCTCAATAAGAAGTTCACTGCCGAGAAAGCGCCGACACACAATGCCAGGCCGTCGAAAAAGGTGGACTTCTTTTCTCCTGACATAGTCTTAAAGAACAAGGTGAAGAAACGTGGTCGACCAAAGAAGATAAAAATGCCCGGTAGGCCGAGAAAGATCCCTCTCACGCCTGAGGAGGAATCAGAGAGACTTAACAGGTTGAGTTTACAACGCAAGCGAAAACTGTCAAAGCCCCTTGGGAGACCCCGCATTCATCCCATCGCAGAAGGCCCCCAAGAAAAAAGGGGAAGAGGAAGACCTCGCAAATCTGACGATCTGGCTAAGCAAACTAGTGGCGAAATCAGCCTTGACGCTAACGGCTCTCCACGAAAGAGAGGGAGGCCGATGGGCGCAATGAAGAGGAAGAGGGGTCGGCCCGCAGGTTCTCCCAAGATTCCCTCAGATGGGACCCCAAAAAGGAGAGGTCGCCCTCCAGGCTCGGCCAACAAGGTGAAGAAGATTCAGCGGGCTGACGGAACTCCTCGAAAGAGAGGCCGACCCCCAGGCTCTGGCACCAAACCGAAGATCATTCGACGGAACTCAGATGGCACTCCTCGAAAGAGGGGCCGGCCTCCAGGTTCTGGAAAGAAAGTCAAGATTGTCGAAAAGAAAGTCGGAGATGTTCCCCGCAAGAGAGGCCGACCACCTGGTTCAGGCAAAATCAAGGCTCGCACCTCAGAAGGTGAAGACGCAGAAGGGGCGAACGCCGACGGCGCCGCTCCACGCCGTAAGAGAGGTCGTCCAAGCAAAGTCAGACTGGCTGTCGTGCTCGAAAAACTCCCCTCGGCGTTACCGGAGGACGAAGAAGAGGAGACCGACGCACCCTCTCCCAAACAGTCCCGCACCTCTGACGACTCGTCGCAAAATCAGAACGATGAAGAAGAGACCAGGGCGAGCGAGAACGACGCAGACCCGGAAGACGAAGAGGAAGACGACGCCATCGATTGTTCAAAAGTGAACAACACTAGTGAGAACGAAATGGTGGGCAAATTCAAAAAAAAGAAATGAAAAGATAGGGGGGGGCTTCATTGAAAATTGGTGGGTATATTTTTCGAAGGGTTTTAATAGGCTATGTCAATAATGTTTTTTTTTTTTTTTTTATCTGATAAGTGTGCTTTTGGTGTTGCCTGCCATGCCAGACTGTATTGTTTTCCTCTTTCTTTCTCTTGTTTTTTTAAGCTCATTATTAACCGAAATGTTTGCTCACAATGTGATGGAGCACAATTGATTTATTTTATTATTATTATTATAATAATTTTTTTGCATGGGGAAAAAAATTGCAAAATTTTTAAGCATGCAAAATCGAAGGACAAGTATGTAGCCTGTTAACATCACGGGATCCTAAAAGACGATGCACAATTAACGGTTCCATTGAAAACGTTACCATGCTAAGCACACCTTATTTGTTACCAATGGTTTGTGCCAACAATTTCAAAGCAACTACCAAACCAGACTGTTTCAGATGTACTGTCTTTATACCTGTACAGTAGTCCGTGTGCACAGGCTCTTAAACTCAAGGCTTTTTAATTCAAATCGCCCAGATGGTTTTAATTTGATGTAGTAGTGGCTGTGGAAAAATCTGCGGCTTTTTGATGACGGTTAAGTGCGTCTTTGCTGTAGTTTTATTTCTTTTATCATCGTTCATACTTCAACTCTGTAAAACCAACCCCGCCGAGTTCAGTGTTTTATAGTGAAACAGTCTCATTTTCTACTTTTATCATCCGAGTTGCCTGATAGTTTGGTCATTTATAAGTGTCGAGTGCTTAGTTTGCTGCACCCCCTCATTTTTTGCTCAAATAATGTGATTGCTTCTTTAAGACATGCCTTTGTTTTTCAAAATGTGAATACATTCATATTCTGCTTTGACAAGTCTTTCATGGGTCCTGATTTAAACATTTTCATATGTATGGCTTTTTATATACATCTCTTGTCTTTTTGAACTTTTTCTCATTTAACCAGTTTTTTTTCCCTCTTGATTTGCTTAGTTTGTGTAAAACCGTAGAGATTTCTCTTGTTATAAACTGTAGATCTTGTCTTGATTAATTTTCATGTATTATTTAGTTTTAATCTATATGTACCAGTAGATGCTGAAAAACAGATTGTTTTAGCAGAAATTATGCATCTAGAAGTGTTTTCATGTTAATAAAACCTGTTACTGTTCCGACATGATGGTTCAATAGACGTTACGTGCATTTCATGTACACGCTTTCTAATTAGGTTACTCATCTGTGCTGTAGTACGAAACATTTCTGTATCGCCGCTTTGTGTGAATCATTTCACTTTGTGATTTGGATGAGCATTGTTGCCGATTAATAACCAATTAAACCATACCATATTCACCAAGCCTTGTTGTGACATTCATTTATGTTACAGTTTTTCAACTCGGAAGTGACTTTCCTTCAGTTTCCCAAATAAAAACTACAGACGGGGAGGAGCAAGTAACAGCATCAGCACTTTATTAGAATCAGCACATGGTGGGCAAGCAGACATGCTTTAAAATGAACCACTAGTTAGCAGCTTAGCTTCAAATGATCAGGGACAGGGTGTTATTTTATGCAGCTCTGCAGCACATATTTACAAATGAATAGTTTGCATAAAACACAATGTATTCAGGAGTTTTTTGTTTTTTTTAAGAGAATGACATTCACTGCCCTGCATTAGGTTTGCAATTTGGGTTAATGCTTAATGTAGGGGATGTTATTCACACGGATGGTACACATCAATAAGAGCAAATATTCTTAGATTTAGGTGCTGGACAATATGTCCTTAATACCAAAACAAAAAAAAAGTCCTCTCAAACTTACAATCATTAGAACGAAGGTGGTTAAAGTGCCCATGTATATTTAACACAAACACATGCAGAGGTACATCCCTGAACATTGTCGTCTCCAGTGCTGATTACGTATCCGCTTCCCACACTGAATCCCAAATATTTACAAAGACATTAAATCACATTATCAGTTATCTTCCAAGTTTGCATATCAGTAGTTGTTCATTCAACCTAAAACATCATGGTGCCAGTAAAGTCAGGAGAAGTTTAACACTCATTTTACCCATTTTTTCTTTCATCGGTCACGTTTTGTTAAGACGTGGACCACACTGTCACACAAAGTCTCAAATATAGAAATATTAATAAATAAAACATAGAACATAGTAAAACTCTCAAACCAAATTTCAGTCACATTATTTTATATTGTGGTCACAGCTAAAATCTTAAATCTCCATATATAGTGAGATTGATTGATATTATTCCATTGATATTACGTTTTTTCCCCTCATTCCTGTTTGTTGTTCCAGACTCCACTGATCTTCTGGCTGACATGAACAGTGCATCAAAGAGCAAAAGTGTCGATTTATGATCAGATATTCCCCTCAAGACTCCTACAACTCGCCTCACTTTTTAAATGTGAAAATGAATTATAAAATTGCGTCATCCAAGAAATGTTTAACATTATGATGTGGAAGGAAATACCCTATCTTTAAGACATTTAACACACATGGTAACTGCTCTATTTAAAGTCATTCAGGTTTTTACAGGAAATCAGGTATGTTAGGAAATGAGGAATTTATATGGAGGATCTAAAACAATAAAAAAACCAGGCTAATTAATTTTTTACTTCCTGTAACTTCTCATTGCAGTTGCACTTTGTTAATACCGTAATGATAGGACCACAACAGTTGTTTCTGGGTAAACTAGTACACTTTTGTTTTGTTTTTGTGCATAAATGCATGACTTGATCCTAAACTCAAATTGATCTTTGTGTTTCGTTCTCCCTCTTTAGTTATTCATGGGTTCATTTGGACAACGCTAGAAACCTATATTATTGCATCACCCATTGTTTTTGCCTTGAAAAGGACCAACACATTCTCCAATCCGAAACCGTACGTAGATAGTCCTAACCGAAGGAGTTTTTGAGTAAGCTCGGGCACTGTTGCAAAGCACTCAAGAGAGGTACAAAGAAATGCAGTGACAGACAAAGGGAGGGAGAGGCACTGCGTCAATGACTGCACACACACGCACACACACACACACTCATACACACGGTGGATTCAATGAAAGGCATTGGTGGGGAAAAAAAAAAAGGGGGGGGGGGGGGGGGTGGAGTTCACACAAAGCCAGAGTCTCCTGTCCTTGTGTGTCCCACGAGAGGCTCAGTAGTAGAAGTACACTGGAAAAAAAGACAAGAAAAGAGAAATAAATCATTGAAATTGGTTAGTCCAGGCTGATTCAGGAAGAAATTAGGCTTTTAAATTTGATGCATAAATCTAGGCCTTATTTATAAAACGTGCGTACACACAGAATTGATCTTAGAGAGTGTGCGTATGCTAAAGTCCACGCCAACGTTCAGATTTATTTAAACGGGTTGACGTGGACGAAGTGCTGCAAGTATTTGGAAATCTAAGCAAATCTTGCCGCTTCTGAAGTAAAGCATTTGGACGTTGACATCTGCTCATTTATATGCAAATGACATTAATTAGGGGGCGTTTACAAGGCGGAGATCTGAAACCATTCAGATGTGCACAATTTCAAGATCATATGCGATTCATAGATTTCACATCTGGAAGAGTTTTTTTTTGTGTGCGTGCGTTCGCTTCTCTGAATCACACATTCACATTTGAGAGATGATCTTAGATCAAATGTGGGATGGTTTCGAGGCTACATTTTAAAAGTAAGTGATCTTAATAAGATCAGTATATCAGTATTTGCTTGAAGCAGCTGCAATCCAAGATTTGTCCTTCTTACTAATGCTATTACATGTATGACTTAATACGCCCATAAATAATTCTTAATCCCAGATCAAAATGCAAGATGGCAAAACATCTGCTGGGAATAAAAAACAAATTTTTACTGTTTGATTTCCATGTAAATCAGCCAACACTGGTGTTTGTGGAATTGCATTATAGTTTCTACTCACTGAAAAGGATGCCCACCAAGATGACCCCAATAATTCCCATCATGATCATCATCTGTGAAATAAAAAAATAAAAAATAGGGAAACACATTTATACGAATAAATTCTGTTTGAGTAATAAGATTGCATTTCATTAATAAATACAATACAATTTTGTATCTCTTTTTGTAGAGGGATAAAGACATTAGAAGTTTACACTTTATTTTAAGGTGTGCTTGTTACAGTGTAATTATACATTAATATAAGTTTAATTAACTTACGTATACTTACTGTAGGGGTAGAGTCAGGATCAGGGATTGGTTTAGGGTTAGTTGCATGTAATTATGCATAATTTACTGTTATTCCTATAATAAGTACATGTAACGTGCAACAAGGACACTGTAAAATAAATTGTTAACCATTAGAATTCTGAAATGAAGATGATAATTTATTTAAGAGAAAATGTTTTTAATCAAACAATTAACTGTTCGGCTACAACATAAATACCTTTAGATACATTTTAAATAAAAAAAAATAAATATACTAGTGCTGTCAAATCGATTAATCACATCTAACATAAAGGTGTGAAAACATATATAATATATATATAATATAATATATATATATATTTGTGTGTGTGTGTACACACACACACACACACACACACACACACACACACATATGTATTATGTATTACATATTATATATTTACAAACTTTTATGTTAGATGCGATTAATTGCAATTAATCGTTTTGACAGCACTAAAATAAAGAAATAATATTAATAATATTAATATCAAATCAAGGAAATAATATTAAAATTAATTGTAATATACATTTAGTTTCTTTAAAATATTCATTTTCTTTTAAAGTTAGAATTATTATCATTAGAATATTAATTTGAGTACTTTAGATAAATAAATAAAAACATGTCCCTATATCAGTGATGTACAAGTTATTAGATTATAAATATTTAATTTATCCAGCAGTTTACATTACAAGTGACAGAGAAGAGTAACGTTTCTGTTTATGAATTATAGGCACATTTTTGATCGATTCCTTAATTGGTTTTATTTTATCTTTGAAAAAAAGGGTACGAACATTTTCCCTTTTCCTAGTTACATTTTTCTATTTCTTCTTTTGGGAAGAGTATAACATGCTATACTCTGTTTTAAACGGCATTTTGCTATTTTTTTTATGATTTTGCATGCAGCTTTTCTGACCTCATATTAACTGAGAACTTTTCATTTGTCACACCGCAGGACAATTTAAAATGCTATTTAATAAATATATAAATAAAACACAAAGACCTATATGAATGCAGATTAGCTTTAAGAATCAACATTTCTCCTTCACAAGGATGTGCTCCACTAAAAACACAGAGAAAAGTTACAAAAAGAAAGGCTTCAATAAGAGTAAAGAAATGCACAAAGGAGAGAGAATAATAAAGCAATCTGGTTTGGAAAGGCGGGACAGGATGAGTGAGATTAAAAGTGGGACGTTTCCATAAAAAGAGGAGGATCTGCGGATACGGAATGAGACAGGGATATGGGAAAGGGAACGAGAGAGGAGGAGCGAAAGGGAATTATTAGAGCAGGTTACATCACAAATCACATCTTGGTTTTAATCCAGAAATGCTGTAATCCAGATTGGGACTAAAAGCCCCCTCCCCCACCCCGCTCAGAGATGCGATTGGACGGGCAGCTGTTCGGCCATCTGGGGCGGGAGGTGGGGGGTTGGTGGAAGGGAGCAATGAATTTATTCTATCTGGAGGGGTGGAGAATTAGGGGGAGCTTATAAATCTATGCCGAGGGAATGGATTGACAGATAGCTGGATGGAGAGATAAAAAAGTAATATGTAAAGTGAGGCTGTCAGAGGACCAATGCAAGCTTGTACAAGATGTCACATATCAGAAGTGTGACATCTCTATTTAAAACAAGGCAAAGGAATTTAGGAAATTAAATTATAATATGAATTTTCTATTTATAATCAAAAAATATTTAAATATTTAGATCCAAGTCATGCTCCAAAAAAGCTCTTTCTATTAATAGATGGTTCATGGAATTATACGGGTAAATTATTAAAGATGATGGTAACTTCCTGATCGTCTCAGGAGTGGCTGGACTCATCGTGCTACTGCAGTATCTAAGCTTGCGTCACATCTGCAACTCGCCTAATATATCTCGAACGCTGGCCAGCGCTGTGACTTATGGGCCGGGCTGCATTCAGGTTATATCGAAAATGAGAACGCTCCTGCTTTAGTGTTGAGTCAGCTGAGCCATCTTTACTGCTGGCAATATAGAAACACCAAAAGCAAAGGAGACACCGTGTATTTTATTAGTTTATATCAATACCAGTTATGGATGCTAAACTATAACTCCATAGGTTAATCCATAGATTAGTCTGATCTAATCATTTAGATTTTTAAAATCTTATTTAGTATTACAAGTGAATGTAAAGCCAATGAATTTCTGTGTAGATACTATTTTAATATTATTGATGTTCTATTATAGTTTTTATTAATATTTCGTTTTTTTTTGTTTTAGTTTTTTGCTTTCATTTTAATTTTAGTTCACGTTTTAGTAATTTTGTAGTGTGTTTTAGTCATTTTTATAATAATAATAAAAAACTCTAATTCGATTTAGTTTTAGTTATTTTAGTACATCAAGTTAAACTAAATGGAAATGAGAACTGTTGACTAGACAACTTGCTGAAATTTTATTTTATTTTATTTCAAGCAACACATTTTTTATGGTTTTAGTTTTAGTTTAAGTTAACTACAATAACCCTGATCTTTCGTAAACCTCTTATGTTTGCCGCATTTAAGTGAATGTGACAGCTTACATAACAGTTTACAAATACATTTTGCTTATGTTTCATGAATGAGGTCAAATCTGTATTTAGTGATTTAATTTTACCAGTGAATGTATATAGGTATCTTAAAATGATTTAAATAAAATGGGACTTGAGGTCAAGGACTCCAGATGTAAATAAACAGACCCAAGCAGCTAAATTTCCCAGAGCGCACCTTCATATTCTTCCACCAGTACTTGTTTTTCAGTTTAGCGGCACTGCTCTCAAACTGTGATGCTCCGGCCTGCAGCGCATCCGCCCGGTCGTCCAGTTCTGAGAGCTTCTGATCTCTTTCCAGAACCTTGTCCACATTCACACGCATGATGTCAACCACCTGAACACATTTACAGAAGACAGACACAGACATCAGCAGCATGAATTCAGAGATTCAATGTGAAACTGAAAGTCACTTTGAATGGAAATTTCTTAATGTCTTCAGACACTAAACATTGAAAGCAGTCTAGGATGAATATTGTATGAGAGTCTGGCTAGTACCTCCACATTTTACTTCATGAAATGTTTATGGTTCCAAGAAAGTCCTACTAATAGTCCATCTAGCTTTGATAGCTTTGACTCTCTGACTCCCTCACTGCTACAATAGACAGTTTTACTAATACATAATGTCCAAAAACTGTTTCCTTGAACCATAGGCCTCTACTCAAGGTCCAACATTTATGACCACTGTGCAGAATATCTCTATCTTTGTCTCAGTTTTATTTATTATAACAATTTCTGTTTTTTTATTTCTAAATGTTACTCTTTTTTTTGAAAATTCACCTCATCCTACTCATTCAGTATCTTATTTGAGGTCACATTGACAGGGTTTACCTCATCCACTTGGGCCTGTGTCTGTTGGAGACGACGGTTGCTGGAGAGATTGGGAGGTCCGGCAGGTGCGCCCCCCTCACCCTCTGGGGCTCCAGGGTTTGCAGCAGCATCCGGGGCAGACCTGATGGAAGAGGAGAAAGGGGTTGAGACGGCATATGTTTTAGCCTTTCTCTGCACCACTGGCTCTGCAAAGGGCTCATTCAGAGACTTGTCAAATGTTCAGTCATTTTAAACAAATATTAGGCTTCATCCTGTCAGTTTAGACTATGTCATGTCAATAATTTGAAGAATTTAATTTGAATTGGGCCTCAATTCAGTAGGCCATGATGCAATAAAGCTCATTGATAAAAGCCTGATAGATGTGACATTGGAAAGACTTTGTCAATGAAATTTGCAATAAAAAAGCTTTTTTTATAAATGATATAGGCCTACAAGTTTTATTTAGGTTTATTTGAGTTTTATTGAATTATACTGTATCACATTTAGCATTAAAAAAAGCTTTATAAGTGCAAGTGTGCAAATTAGAAGGTGTGAGGGGTTCTGGTTCTAATTGAGGCTCCCAAACGAAAAAAAGAAAAGCTTTATCTGAAAAAAACGTCAAAGCGAAGCTAGTCAGAATATGCTAAATAAACACACGTAACGTACAGAAGTCGTGTTCACGTCTGTAAACACAGACACAGAAGTTGCTCGAGGACTTTGGTTGGATTAGCATTGGATATATATCGATAAATACATACCACAATAATTAACTTTAGTGTTTTGTTTAAAACGCATTTGAAGATTATGTAGGCCTATGTGAATGAGATAGGCCTACTGTCTTATACGGGCGCTAAAGGTCGATACGAGACGATCATCTAGCATCATCGAACAGCCAAAATCGCACAGTTTAATGCAGATAAGTTGCTGTACGACCCTGCTTTAATAGCATTCTCGATGCAGTTTCCCCTAAATTCCGATAGATGGAGCAGAGCACTAAAGTCTAGGCAAATTATGATGTATCAGCTCTCTTGCGGTGTTTTAACGAACTGTCTAGAAAATAACCTTACACGCTGAATTACTTTTGATAAATGTAATAAAGAGAACACAATAAAATAAAATAAATATAAAAAAACGTTTTAATACCCCAACTACATATAGCCTATTGCATACATTACATACATCTCAGGTATAAAACGTCATTTAAAAACAAAAATTCAATAAATACTGAGTTTTTGTTTTTAAGTGTATTTGTTTAAATACAGTAGAAATACAGTGCACTCACATTTTGTTGGCAGGTGCTTAATAAAACAGATCGTCGTCACCGAGATGCGGAGAGAGAGAGAGACAGAGAGGATTAGTAGTCAAAAGCCAAACTTCCTATTTTGACGATAAAAACATACATAAGGAAGAAAAAACCCTATGTATCCCTCGTAATAAACTCAATATCAGTGCTGTATATAATATTTCCATGAGGATGGAATCATGAAGCGATGTCTAGACCGCGTCATCACAAAAAGTGCTGCATTACCGAAAGAGCCTCAGGCGACCAAAGCCTCGAAACACAAATCCAATCTTCTGTATGAAGAGCTTCCTTCAGTTTTTCACACTGGATGCGACTATATATCCTCCAGAGAGCACGTAGGCTATAGAAAAAACATACGCAGAAGTGACGACTTGATTAATATGACAGGATTTAACTTTTGTTAGGCTGTTAGAAATAGCAGTAGGCCTAAACCAAGAGACATAAGCATGATAAACGCTTCTCTTGAAACAGATTAAAACGACCAGGACGAATAAAAACAATAGTCCTCTCGTGTCCGCATGAAAGTGTATGTATGCCTGAGTGAGAGAGAGAAGGGGAGGGGATGAGAGAGAGAGAAGAGAGAAAGATCACGATCACTTTCTGTGCGCTCTCTCTCTCTCTCTCTCTCTCTCTCTCTCTCTCTCTCTCTCTCTCTCTCTCTCTCTCTCTGTAACGTTAACGGGACAGCACTGCGGTGGTTGAGCACAGTGTAGCTACACTTCCAACCCCCCTCACACTGGCCTGGGATTTTAACTGTAAGAAAGGGAGGAGAGGCACAGGAAAATGGGTGTATGTTTTTGGGTGTAGAACAGACCACCATCATCTTAGAAGTGATGCACTGGAGCTTTCCGCACATCTGATCACAGTTCACTGACAAAGTGCAATGCTTGATTCATTTATGGATGTGATTAATGCAAGCTTCCAAATCCTTCTGAGCTGTGACATGAGGTGAGATACCTCAAAAATCATTATGCTAAAAGCTCTTCAGGTAGATATATACCATAGGTTAGTATTAGTGTTGGCAGCATAAGGCAAACGGAAGCAGTGCAGCCAATAACAAAGCTCAGCAAAGTGCTGGAGACAGTCCGGTCGCTGTGGAAACAGCATCACTGAAATGACTGCTGAGCTCACAGTACCAATCAATGAGAGAAATATTCAGCCCTGTGCCCAAACTATGGCCAAAGAGCTGACCACTAATGACAAAACTGTGACTCAGACAATCAACAAATATAATGAGTTGGAAACAGATTCTGTTGGACAAAAAGGAAATGCTGTTTTCCCCAGCAGTGGATGAATCATGAGAAATGATTAGAGTTTTGGTGAAGGTCTAATTTTTGGATTCAGGATTATGTGAAACTATATACACATACTGCATGGTGACTAATGTACTGAAGAAAGCATCTTTCTTTTTTTTTTTTTTTTTTTTTTTTTTTTTTTGGAAGTTGATGTCCATAAACATCAGGATTTCCACAAAAATAGTAAGCAGCGCAAATGTTTGCAACATTGCTAATGCTTATCATGAAATGTATCTTGAGGAGCAAATCAGCATTCTAAACCGTCGTGTAAAACTGAAGACAGGAGTTATGATTTATCATCACAGGATTAAAGTACAATTTAAAAGTGTAATTTCACAATAATACTGTTTTTACTGTATTTTTGATCAAATAAAGGCAGCCTTGGAGCACATAAGAGAATTCTTGGTGACCAGAAACCAATATGTATCATTCAAAATGTTGGTTTCTTAATGTGTGTTTGAATAATAATGCATGTAAAATGATTATATTATATAGCAGTAACATCAGCACAGGCACTGCTGTCTTGGCTTAAAAATTACTGAACAATATTCTTCCCCTTATACAATGATTTTATTAATAATATACTTCATGCAAACAAGAATGAATGAGCAACGTTTGCATTAAAATAATTTATTTTCAGCTTGTCCACTTCAGAATCTGTACACAGTTTTTCATTTTCTTGTTTGAGACCATCTTTACAAGTTTCATTGTTCTAGATATCAGATATCTAGACTGAGAACAATTTCATTTTTTTTAATAAATAGTAGTCTATTGCACAAAAAAAACATTCCTAAACCATCTGGACAGTTTAGAAGCCCTTTTCTAACATTGCCTCACACACACATTTTGATTTGTTCCTGTTCTTTGGGTAATTAAATCCCCCTCTTCCACATACCATTCATTGCACACTTATAATCATTTCTCCTTTTTACATTAACCACTTAATTTAACATCATATTACAAACTGAGAGTTTGGACCATGTGAGCCCATGTTCTTAGATTGTAATAAAAGGCATAATATCACTTTGTTCAGTATGGACTCACTTACATTCATGTTAACAAACGGTCCATTGCTGCGTGAGATGGCATTACTGTAGTCTATGGCTGAGTTATAACAGTAGAAGCTCTATTGATTCAATGGTTTACATCTACAAGAACATATCTATTACATGTTGCTGCTATTGAGATTTAAGAGTTTTAAGCAGACAGACATTATTATCATTATGAAGGTTGTGAAGCAGATATGTGTCAGTAAACGCCTCCTCAAGAGTCAAGTGTAAATGCAAAAGACTTTCAAAACCTGCCGTTCTACATTCAAAATTCTCTCAGGCCCCTTTATACACAAACATGTTAGTAAAGCCTTTCCTTTACAGTTGGTTTCACCAGTAATTCTCAGTAAAGCACTGAACATTTGAGAAATATGGAAAGAAAAACGCAAGGTAAAGCAAAACATGAAGAGAGCAATATCTTTTTTTAAACATACAGCATACTGACTCATAATTAGCCTATTTATGAAGTGATTTGTTGGGGATTACGAAATGTTTTTAAGTTTTTTATTTTTTTAATGAAACTTAACTGCAACTATCTGATCTCTGTTACTAAGTCTGGAATTGTTTGGCTAAAATTGTGACTGAAATCAAGAACCCTCTTAATTCAAATAAAGCATTAAACAACCAAGCAAACAAATAAATAAATAAGTAGATAAATAGCTTAGCAGAAGTTCAGCGTGGAGAGAGGAATAATGCAAAATGCATCGCCCTCAGCAGCACTTTACATGCTCAGTCATCACTTAAGAATAAGTGCATAATGACTCATTGCAGATTGACTTTTGTGACCTAACTAACCAATTTGTTTCAACCGATTATTTACTCTGAATTCACTTGCCATTTCGGCTTCTTTTTTTCTTCTTTTTTTAGCCAGATGCACTTTATGAATGACCTTTGTAATCTGTTTTTGTAACCCTGGTCCTCATTGAGTGAATCTAATGAAATTCATTCAATTTGACTAATGCTAATGTAACTGAATGGCTAAAGACATTCACTGAGGCTAAGCGACCAAGGGCATGTTACAATGCGTAATGATTCAATGCTAAAGATTTAGATGGCTTCAACCTAGAAAAACAATCAAATAACAAAGCCAGTGATTAGTCATCTGGCCTTCACAAACAGCGCAAAAATCACAGATAAAATCTGTAAATGAAAACAGAAACCCACACACTTCAATGTTCAGTGCGAAATTCTGCTCTCACAATCATCTCCATTTAGAGCTGCAAGAAGTTGACGGCAGACCTATTTAAATATCACTTATCATATCGCTGGCATTACTGGTAGCTGATGCAGAAACCGCTAAGTGCTTGTTCAGAGATTAATAACTTGCTTTTATTATTTGAGTATTCAAGGTTAAAAACCCTACCCTGGATGATTGAAAATATTTTAGATTTTTTTTGTTGTTGTTGTCAAAAGTGCCTTGTGAATAATGCTGGGGTGAGTAATTCCTATGCAATCTTTTAGTAATGTTAATTTAGTAAAATTCATATCCAGTTGAGAGTAAATTTTAAATATCACTTTTACAATGATCTTTTATTAAGAAACATTTCGGGAGTTTCTTCATGTTTTTTCTTTTTTTTCCCTCTATTCAAAATGTTTCAAACAAAACGTGTATTTTTTTAAATTTTTTACCTAACAAAACCAGTTCCTTAATGACATCCTTCTCCATGACATGACCATTTTTAACAAGAAAACAAAAGTAAAAATATAACCAATAGATTTTTTTGTGTGGTATTAAATTGATTTGTCTCAATTTAAAACATTCAATCATGTTGGAATTGGCATAATAAATCAAAATATAGTATAAAAAATTAAATAAAATAAACTCTCAGTTCTTCACCTCAGCTCTCCATCTTGTTAATGTTCCACTGTGTATATTAGTGCCTAAGTATAACCAGAGCATATTTCTTAAAGAACGTATTGAAAAACATTCTTAAATGACAAATGACTGATAATTAATTATGGTACTACACAGCAGGAATATCTGCACACACAAAAACTGTTATGTCATCAAGAAAGAGTGATATGTATTTGGTCAGAATTTGTATATGGTGCTACATACTGAAATTGCACATCGGATGCTTTTTTTGGGGCCATTAACTGTGTATTCCAATAGAGGGCACTATTAAAACCACACAAGGTTACTTGCCTTTCAGAAGGTAACTATAACCCGTATACTGTGAGTCTTGCTGCAGCATCACAGTCTTTATTATGAAACGATATGTTTATAATTGCAGCTATTACTGTGGTGCTGGAGGGGCATAAAGCCTATCAAGCCTTCTTCCATGTGTGGTCCGGGACAGGAGAGTTTGACTGCATGTCACAACAGGGTTCAGCGCTGTCAGGATTTGCCGCAGTTGCTTTTTCCCTCTCCTTCTCTGCATTCTCTCCCTCCTCCACAGCAGCCGGAACAAGAAGGGGGGATTTACTGTGAAGGAAATGAGGGACAACAGTGGGTGTCTGGCTTCACCCTCCATAGTAAGCAACAAAATGTGAAGAGGTCAAAAACAACAGTGAGAACGCACTTTCATGTCATCTTTCACATTATCTTTTAAAGCCAAAGCTGCCACTGTTACGCTCACACAACGGTTTACACTATCACTTGCAGCCAACTTCTTTACACATCATTTTAGGAACACAAACCACTTTTCGAATATAAAGGAAAATAAATTTTTTAAAGACCTCAGTGGTGAAAATCAAGTTTTTAATGTTGTTTATATGTCTCAATGTTGTTTAATAGGCTTTAATACAAACCATGTGCAAACTAGTATTTTCTCCTTAAAACTGCATGTATCAGAGACAATCTTAATAACACAGTTTGAAACCGCCCCTGTTTCCTACAGGCTCATATAACTAATCCCGTCAACATGTGGAGCGGGGCGTTTCTCCACTTACTTCTTTTATGATGTTGAAAGCGTTTCTAAGAATGTTGATTTTAAAAGGCAGCTCTCTGACTCTGAAATGGTGAATGGGAACATGGTTTGTGTAACTTTAGCAACATGTTATTAGCTGTTTTATAACGTATTCAAGCCGAAGGCTAATCATATACTGTCCGACGTTGTAGAGAGCAATACATAAAACGCATTACCATTCTGATAAATGAACTTGTAGACATGCCTCTATTATTCACTCTTCCTCTTCTTCTTCTAAATCAGTTTCTAGTTTAAACATACTGAATGAAACCAATATTACCACTTGCCATTGTGGTAACTAACTGGGACTAATTTGCATATTCATGGTTCTGCGTATAATAAATGAAGCAAGGGTGAGTTACATCCAAGCTATTTTAAATAAAGGCCTTCTGAAGCGAAGCGATGTGTTTTTGTAAGAAAAATAACCATATTTATGACTTTATAAACTATAATGACTGCCCAGCCCTATTTATTTGAACCGTGAGAGGCGTCTACTCACAACTGAGCTTACGCTACTCCTACATCATACGTCATGTGTCGGGTCAAAGGTCACTCTTCTGCTGGAACTACACTCGCATACGGGCGTTACTCACTCCCATTATAAAGCTTGGAAGAGCCAGGATATTATTTAATATAACTCTGATTGTGTTTGGCTGAAAGAAGAAAGTCATGTACACCTATGGCTTGAGGGTGAGTAAATTATGGGCTAATTTTCATTTTTGAGTTCAAGGCATGAAGGAATAATTTTCACAGAGAAAGAGGAGTTTTATGGGATACAATTATTAAATGCAGGGGGACTTTAAAACTGCTTTGTTTTAAATATTTTTTAAATCTAAAAAAGCCATATGTCTAACCAAGTTGTGTTCCAAATTTGATGTGGTTGATGAGGTTTTAAAATAGAAAATCAGCAACTGATTTTCACAGGATGAATTTTGAGTGTTTAAGCTTTCGGATGATATCTTATTTATGATAATTACTCAAATAAAATATGTGATAGGGTAAAAGGGCAATAAAAGGGACACTGACAGTTAACAGGCTATATAAAATGTGCTTAAATCCACTTTTTAACTTATTTATTAGAAAAACAAATCTAATTTACAGTGCAACATAATCAATAATCATAAACAAGGGTTTAAATTTGTCTTTTTAACAAGAACACATTTATTTAATTCGCAGCTATTTTCTTTACAGAACCAGAGTATGTTTGCCAGAATTTTTTTTAAATTCACATAATTAAAAGCTTGTGCAAAGTTATGATGAGTGGTCTGGAATGAGAAGTTCTGATGCAGAGCAAAGACTCTTGGTAAAAAACTGTCCATTAATTAAACCCTACAAAAACTTTGATGTCTAAAAAAGGCAATTTGAAGTAGTTATTTATGTGCGCCTCTGAACCTACAACATGACTATTTTTTTATTTTTTTTTATTTTTATTTTTTTATCCAAGATGGCGCCGCGGATGGCTGCCTCGGTGTGGAGCTCTCCTACACTTAACATGCCCCCCAATGCATATGCCTGCAAGTGCAATACTCCCACGGTCTAGTGCAATATTCTCTTAACTCAGGTGATATTTATATTTATATTATTCATACTACTCAAAATACTGTAAATATGTTCATAATCTGTAACATGCACTAGACTCCCACTGTCTAGTGTAATATTCTCTAACTCAGGTGATATTTATATTTATATTATTCATACTTCTCAAAATACTGTAAATATGTTCATAATCTGTAAATGTTTATTCAGACTAAACCCAACTGTGACCCCTTTTTTTACTTTTTATACTATTTTTATTTTATTTATTTTTTATATATTTTATTCTTAGAATTTGTATTACTATGTTTCTTGTTGTATTTGTATTTGTATATGTGCACTGGAAGCTTCAGTACCAAGAAAAATTCCTTGTGGGTGCAAGCACACTTGGCAATAAAGCTCTTTCTGATTCTGATTCTGATGACTAGTCTTCTTTCTAAATCCTTGTTTGTGTGTGTGTGTGTGTGTGTGTGTCTGTACTCTTATGGTTTATGAGGACACAAATGTGTAATGACATGGGTTTTACAACGTAAACATGGTTTATGAGAACATTTCCTGTTATCTCATAAACCAAATGACTTAAAGGAACATGCCAACTTTTTGGGACTTCTCATGTGTCTCATGTGACCTTGTTATTTGTATGTAAATAGGAAAATGTTGGCATTATTTTGTCACTTATTGGGAGCAGTATGCTAGCTGGAGCTGTTTACCTCCAGTGTTTGTGCTAAGCTAGGCTAGCGGTGGGTGCGTCAGACAGAGTTACGGCACGCACGGAGATGAGAAGGGTATGTACTATGGACCTATCTAACTCTGGGGGATACGGTGAATAAGCTAAAGTCCCAAAAAGTCGGCGTGTTCCTTTAAAAAAAAATTTTTGCAATGGGCAGTTTAGTTTGTACAATACAAAAACCATTATGCCTATCGAGAGTCCCCGTAAATATTCAAGTATTCAAGAGTCCCACATATTCAAGAATGTGTTTGTGTGTGAGTGTATGTTTATGTGTGTACCTGTCTCCAGTCTGAGTGATTAATCGTCTGCAGGTCTCCATTTGAACATCCAGCCCTCTTTTCATGCTGCACATCTCCATATACTCATGCAAATGCCTGTTCATATCAGACTTAGCAGTCGCCAATTCCAACTACAGGGACAGACAAACACAAAACAAACTTAAAGTAATAGAAAGACATGCAGAGTTAGGTTTTTAGGCACAAGCTCAATCTCTTTACCTCAATTTGGTCAATGGTATCTTGATAATCCTTCTCGCGGGACTTGAAAAGGCACTCTGTGTCCTTTATCACCTTCTCTATGGACTCGTCTTGCTGTGTGAGACAGGGTGAATTAGCAAAGAAAAAACGTTTTTTTGAGATGTCTTGAAGCTTTCTCTATATGATGGAAATCAATTCAGTTAAAATGGTGACTCAGCGTTTTTTTTCTCATTCGCTTGCCTTTTATAGCAAAACTGATGAGCCAACAGAAACCACTAAGCTGTATTAGGCCTAGTGTGAGCGTTTTCATATTATGCTTGTATTACGGGTATTTTTGTGTGCCTGCTCGAAACATTTGGACGGAAAAACATATCAATAGGTCAAAAGTAAAGCTAGATAAATGTAACAAAATATTCGACTGAATAATGTATAAATCTTTTTAAAAAGCAACACCAGAAGATAACTGCTTTTTACTGCAATACTGTAGTAATCTATCTATTCTGTAGTTTAAAAGTGTATAAACTTCATGAGATTTGATGACTTGGTTTAAATAAATATTATGCAAATGCAAACTTCAATTTTATATTTGGATGTTAAATGAGTCTGCATGTTCAGCTGTTCAAATGCATTTTTGTTTTTTCCAGGTTTAATTGGATTAATTTCATACTCAATGAAATCAATCAGTCATGAGAACATATGTTTTTACATTAAATGACTCATCTAAATAAGTATTTAATTTAATTTAATTTAATTTAATTTAATTTAATTTAATTTAATTTAATTTAATTTAATTTAATTTAATTTAATTTAATTTAATTTAATTTAATATACAGCCAAGGTGACTGTACATAGGAATTTAAGACAGCAACTTTTTTTTTCTACAGTGTATATAATTCTATCATGCCGATGTCATTTCCAAAGTCCATCACTGGAAAAATGTATAAAAGATGGATGTACCTCTCCTTGGTTGTCAACACTGAACGTGTATCCTGGAAAATCTTCCCAGAGTAACAGAGTTTCCTCCGTCTCTTCCCATGCAAGACTGTCGCAGTCATCCTCAAACTCACATTCGCGTCTGGTGCATAAAAACAAACACTCCTTCTCTCAAATGATTTGAAACAGTCTGGATAAAATATGTCAGATGTTCAATGGCGCGACTTACAATTGATTGAGCATCCTCTGCATCTCCTCATTGATCTGATTGGCTGATGAGCAACACAGATCCACCTCCTTATTCCCGCTTTCCTCACTTTCAGAGATGCTTACTGGTTCATCACTCTCATTCCCTCTGATTGTCTGGGGTGCTGGTTTTCGAGGACGGCGATTCAAGGTTGACGGAGGTGTGGCTACTTGCTAGAAAACAGAATATGAATAAAAATCTTCAGTGTCACATGATCCTTCAGAAATCGTTCAAATATGCTGATTTGGTGCTCAAGAAACATTTCTTTTTATTATCAATCTTGAAAACAGTTGTGCTGCTTAATATTTGTGTGGAAACCGTGATAGATTATCTTCAGGATTCTTTGATGAATAGAAAGTTTAAAAGAACAGCATTTATTTGAAATAGATATCTTTCGCAACACTATAAACAATGGTAAACACACACACACACACACACACACACACCTGGAAGATCTGAATCATATCTTCACAATTTCTCTGCTGCGCTACATCACACAGACGAGCCGTGATGTCAATCCTGCGACAGATATCCATGTCCACTTTCATGGCCTTCTCCTGGATCTTACTGTCCAGATCTGAGTGATTCTAAAGGAGAGAAGGGAAATGAAAGAGAATAAGTGAGGATGTTTTTGAATTTGTCTAATTAAAATGGAATGGACAAGTAAAGAGGATCAATAACTCTGCTAAGACATTTGTGGGACACCGTTTGACTTGACTCAGCATTATTTGTGCTTCTATAGAAATAAACAACATTGACTAAATGACTTAGTGAGGTATTTTTGAGGTCAGGTCACGTGAATATTGCGCTTAACTCACATTGCTCATGAGGCCTTTGAACAGAACCAGCTCCGCTTTAAGCTGCTTAACCCTCAGAGCAAGTTCATCCTGGCACACCTCGCTCTCCTGCAGGTCCTGCAACACAACAAGTGTCATCAGGGTGTAGACAGTGGAAAATAAGATTTGATTATTAGTTTAATTCATTTAAATATCTTACTTCTTCAAGCTCAGCAACTTTTTCCTCAAGATCCATCCGCATTGCGTATTCCTCTTCCCATCTAGAATAATTAATAAGACGAGAGAATTGGCAAATCACACAATCACAATCAATTATATCATATCAGGTCTCAAATATGATAATCATCTATCTATCTATCTATCTATCTATCTATCTATCTATCTATCTATCTATCTATCTATCTATCTATCTATCTATCTATCTATCTATCTATCTATCTATCTATCTATCTATCTATCTATCTATCTAGGTTTTTGAAGGAGAGAAGGGTGGATGCTTGACGGATGTCTTGAGGAAGAGCATTCCACAACCTAGGAGCCACAACACTGAAAGACCTGACTAAACCAGACTAAACTTAGGGGTGACTAACAATCCCGAACTAGAGGAGCGCAAGTAACAAACAGGACCATAAGGCTGAAGTAAGTCAGATAAGTAAGTAGGACCAAGGTTATGGAGAGCTTTGTAAGTGAGGATTAGTACCTTGAAGTTTATACACAAGGAAACCGGAAGCCAATGAAGGTGATAGAGGATTGGAGTAATGTGCTCATTCTTTATTGTGTGAGTGATCAAGCGGGCTGCTGAGATTTGAACATATTGTAATTGTTTGATATTTTTAGCTGAAAGGCCAGGATCGAATACGAGAGATATAACGTAGGTGGAAAAAGCTGCCGTTACCACTTTACCGATGCGATCATTAAATGAAAGAGTGGAATCAATGAGAACACCAAGATTTTGTGATTATCATTATCAAGTCATCATCCAAATCTATCACTTGACCGGATCATTTAGATACAACAGATTTAGAGCCGATCAGTATTACCTCTGTTTTACCGGAGTTAAATTTAAAGTAATTTGCCTCAAGCCAAAGCTTGACTTCCTTGACGCAAGTTGCTAATGTAGGCGGAGGAAAAACTGAGGTACTACTTTCTTTAAAAAGTGAAGTGTGTAATTTCTGTGTCACTAGCATACCCAAATAGAACTGAACTTAATCATGTTAAATGCAAGATTTAATTTGATGTCCATTTACTGTAATGGGTTGTACTGTTGTATACCTTGGCTTTGATCATTCAAGAAAATATTAAACAAAACTGTCTGTAATGCAACCTATAATGGCGGCTTAGTTATACGTTGCAAATAAAGATGTAAATAAATATCAAATCACATGCATTTAAAATGACGACGATCCTCAACAAACTCGTCCCCATCCACCGGCGTGATGACTCCGACTTCCAACCAGGTGGAACTGGATAAATATTCTGAATGTTCTGATCCAATCTGACTTCTGACCTGTAATGCTGCCTGGATCATAATCATACACTGTTCGCTCGTTGGCCAGAGGAGAACTGGCCCCCGACTGAGCCTGGGTTCTCCCAAGGTTTTTTTTTTCTCCATCCTGTCACCTGATGGAGTTTTGGTTCCTTGCCACTGTCGCCTTGGCTTTTGGCTTGCTTAGTTGGGGACATTTAATATTCAACAATATTATTGATCTGCCTTACTTAAGGTGGACGATGACGATCACACACACACACACACACACACACACACACACACACACACACACACACACACACACACACACACACACACACACACACACACACACACACACACACACACACACACACACACACACCTTCCATTTTAGTCCATTACTGCAGTATCACTGCAGGTGTTAGAGCAGGTGATTTATGTTAGTGTAACACTGAAATAACATCCTAATAACTTTCTTCTCAACACACCAATGAATACACTGACAGCTGAATCAGCAATTCCAGAAACCAGGTGCCACTGAATCACATATTCAACTAAAAACACTAAGAAAATATAACAGAAAAACATACAACCAAAGGGTTCTTGAGAAGTAAACCTGACTTTGCTATTTTGGCTGATACTCAGTAGCTTTGGCAGCTGGCGGAAGTCTAGGGAGGCTGAACGGGAAGGTAAGAGAGAGATTGTTAAATGATTCTCTATTGGCATGCTGGCAGTAGCACTCAGTTCAGTACTGCATTGCAGATGCTGAGGCGCAGAGGGGAGGAGGCTGAAGACGGAATGAGAGAGATGGAGAGATGGAGAGAGAGAGAGAGACTCATCAGGAGGGAGGGACGGAGGGAGGGAGGGTTATACAGGGGATTGACTCAAACTCCTTCATGTCATTTTACTCATTAGTCATGTATTGTTCTGAAACCCTCCTAAAATTATAATTAGCATTATTAATATGTTATAATATGAATGCATTAAATTAAAACATATTCAAATTATATTATATAATATGATATAGTTTGCCTAAACAAACTTTAGGTAACAATAAAAGTAAAACAACAACAACAACAACTACATAACACTGAAAAGTAGTGGTCCAATTTAAACATAGCATATTATATTTAAAATAAAATAAATTAATAAGAAATATACCTAAAAAATTCAATAACTTTTAACTATTGAATGCAAAGGATAATTCTACAGCATTTTTACTATATTTTAAATAATTTGTTAATTTACTAATGGGGGTCTTGGGCAAAAATGACTGAAAATAAAATCAAGAAATGATATTCTAACATATTTTTCATTATATCAAAGTATCTGACACAAGGATGACATTATATGTTTAGAAATAATATACCTTTTAAAAATTACATTAAAAAAGCCCCAGAAAAAAACTAAAAAGTTCATTTTGACTGCAATGTGCACTGATTATACAATAAGAAGAGTAAAGTGAATTCTGTTTATGGAATTAAATTAAATGAATTAGAGATAGATTAAATAGAGTCAGTGTCAACCAGCCCTAGTAGTTTAATCTTGCTAAAGAAAAGTGCAAACACAACACATTCATATAAATTCCACAAAATGCTTCATGTATTTGCATTGAGCACATCAACTGTACCAGATGTTTATGAGGGCCACAGGGTTGAACAGGTAAAGCCCTGTTAGAGCTATTATATGAATATTGAGTGATACACTATTATTAACCTGTAATCTCAACTCATGGTGGTAAAACCTGAGGATTTCTGCTTTAGTGGATGTTGTTTTGTTAATGAAGATTCTGCTAGAAACATGTTAACATCGGAATTCACTGGTCTATGTTACCAGAATGCACTGTATAATGTGTGGTACATATTCATATTTTCTGTTATGGTAATGACATATGATGGTAATGAGGGTTTTTCAGTTTTTAGGGAGGAAAAAACTACACAAGCCCTAATACAATGTTAGCTAGCAGTCAATTGAATGGTTTGATTGTAAATTATTTTTTCCTTCAGAAATCATTCTAATATGCTGCTTAATATTTTTTTTAAAAACCTGTGATACTTTTTTCAGAAGTTAAAAAGAACAGCCTTTATTTAAATTAAAATAGTAATCTTTTCTAACAATATAAATCTTTACTATAACTTTTTATTAATTTAACACATCCTTGCTGAATAAAAGTATTCATTTATTTTAAAAAAGAAAGAAAAACATCACTGACCCCAAACTTCTGAACATAATGTTACAAAAGACTTCTACTTTGAATAAATGCTGTTCTTTAAATAAAAATAAAGAAAAACGTTTTATTCATCAAAGAATCATGAAAAAAGTATCACAGGTTATAAAAAAATTAAGCAGCACAACTGTTTCCAATATTGATAATAAATCATCATATTAGAAAGATTTCTGAAAGGATCATGTGACACTGAAGACTGGAGTAATGATGCTGAAAATTCAGCTTTGCCATCAGATGAATAAATTATATTTTAAAGTATATTAAAATAGAAAACCATTATTTTAAATTGTAATAATATTTTACAATATTACAGGTTTTTTTCTGTATTTTTGATCAAATAAATGCAGGCTCTATGCGCATAAGATGCTTATTTCAAACACACACACACACACACACACACACACACACACACACACACACACACACACACACACACACACACACACACACACACACACACACAAATAGTAAAGTTTCCAAACTTTTGACTGGTACTGTATAGCTATATTATCACACTGACTAGATGTAACTGGCATGGAAAGGCTACAGAAGCTGCATTGCGCGCGCAAGGAGCGCGTAAAGTTGTGCGTAAAAGTTGCATTTTGAAGCTTTCTACAGTCATTTACAAGAACATCACATTGCACACATACTAACCTCCTTTTGTATTCGTCTCTCTCCCTCTTTACCTTGGCGAGCACATTATACAGGGCCCGAATCTCTGGGGTGATGGTGTCTATCTGGACACCCACCCCGTCTGGAGGCACCCATGACGGCACACCTGGACCCGAGAATCGCGACTCACGCCCGGTGCTGAACCTCGAATTATAAGACCAGACAGAGCCAGTGTGACATCTGGGTGGAAGATTGCTGGTACAACCAATCCCGGTACTGACATACTTCCCGTTAATATTGCTGGTGAATTTTGGAGCAGGATCAACCGGGCTGATGGGGAAATTTGGGGTGAGATTGAAATTAGAGTCTGTCAGATTGGATGGGTTTAAGTTTTCAACTGTTGTCCTGTTATTGGACTCGAAAGGGAGGGTGGTGTTATTGAAAGCAGGAGACAACAATGTTCCGGACAGATATGCGGTGTCGTTCGCGTTCTGAATGGGTATCAGGTCTGGCCTAACAGGAATTAATCCAACGAAGCCGGTTTGAACCCCAACATCTCGCGTTAAAGGCTTTCTATTTTCTACACACTCTGCATTGTCATCCAAAGCCTGTTGCAATTGGTTTTCTAACACATTATTCCGACGTTCCAGTTCATGCACTTTGGCTAAAAAGCAACGGAAACGCAAATTAAGAGTTTTGAGGACGCTGATGTTGGATCCCAGGTCGTTACGCAGGGCCGTCGCGGCAGGAGGAGGTGGAGACACCCGGTGAAGATAGTTACCCAGGTGTAGATACTGTGTTGCCGGAGGTGGTAAAGCGCCCAGGTCAAACCCATCTTGCCCGAAGCCACCCGTGTGTTCGCTCAAGAAAAGGCCCGCTGGATCGGTCCAGTGGCCCGATGACGCGGAGTCCGCGAAGCCCGTCACCTGGTTCTGTTGGAACGAATACACGTTCTCCCCCAATACAGGATTCATTCTGGTATGAGAAAATCTAAAATGCTCAAAGTCCGGCATGAACACTGATTTAACTACGTGCCTTCAAAGCTGATCCTCTGAAGTTAATAAACTGAAGGAACACTTGTCCGATTCAAGAGGACCAAATGAATGAATCCGATTAACACCCGATCAAACTGAAGAATTTAAATGATATGACAGTCTTTTAATGTGAAATAAGGACGCGTCACGCGTATTTGCATGCTATTTGTTATGCCAACACCTTAACAGACTTGGTTTGTTTTCTTAGAGAGGATTAAACGCGTCTTCATAGCGGAACAGCCAGGCTCCAGAGCAGAGATAAACATGAGAGAAGCAACTGCGGCTCCTTCTTACCGTGATTAGATAGTATAAGCGCCTCACTCGCGCGCATCGCGACAGTTTGTCCAGTTTTACAGACTTCAACGTGTAGAGTTTTATCGATGCTGTAAAATAAGACATTTAACCCCAGGGATTGTTACGTTATATTTCATTGTCCAATATTTAGAGATTTAAGCTCACAATTTTGAATGTGCGTTTGATTGTTTCTGGGATTTACGGTAGCGAAAGTGTATCCTTCACGTCACTGACTGTGATTGGCAACAGTGTGATACAAATTGTGACGGAGAGCGTGCAGCATCCGAACCATGATCCGAACCAAACAGTAGGCCTAGTATTATTTTTTGCGACTTATTTATTAGGTTTGTACAACAAGATCCAATACCACGACAAGTGGTATAAATTATATAAAAATAAAATAAAATTCTAAATAAGAATAAAGCAGTTTCAAGTTTTTACAGTAGGCCTAGAGCATTAATTGTTCCACCTACTTAAAAAACGTTCTTTGCATTTATGATTATGAATATGACATTTCGACAATAAAAAGGGCTGTCTTCATCTGAAATGTAGCTGTCTTTTTATCTGAATGTTTCCACCACAATGTTATTTCCACAACATGTCGAATTAGCCAATGTGTTTAGCAGTATTAAGTTGAACAAAACAGCATATCTTAGCTATAATTACATAATAGCCTACATAATATTTTCTCACACTTTCCATAGTTCAAATTATAGTTGATTTGAAATGACAGTAAAAAAAAAAAAATAATTTCACCTTATTTTTTCCCCCATATTTCATTTCAAGTATCTTCACTGACACTTTTGCCTCCTTGGTAACTAAGCACATTAACTTTTGAGATAAAAATGTACTTTTATAGAATATTTTCATTGTATAAAAGTGAAACTCTTTTAGGTTATAAAATCTGGGCCTGGATCAGGGTATGAAATCTATGTTAAATATATATAAATCTATTATTTACAGCATGGTCTTGGGTATAAAGTCTTTCTACACAGTAAAAAAAAGTTCTCCAAATATAGTTTTAAAACAGAATACATCCAAAGCATATGTTTCACATTCATTATTAGTGTCATAGCTCTATTCAACACTGTTTACAAAGTGTTTTACAGTTAAATAGAACAAGCAGGACTCAGAAAAGCGCAAATAGAGGACTTCATTGTGTGGCACTGCAAGCTCACCCTCATTATCATATCCATCTTGAGCATGACACACAATAATACGTAAACTGAGTTTTATTTTTAACAGTTAATATATTTGGTGTGTTTGTCCATATACGGCCTCTGTGAAAAATAACCATTGAAAAAAATGTATCACAAAAAAAATCTAAAATAAAAAAATAAATCACAGTAAATAATTTGGGCAACTTAGTCAAATGGCATTAAATATGTAAACAGATGTCATACATATCTATTGGGGGCGCAGTTTACAGGTGGATCAGCCCTTACGAAGCGACAGCTGGTTATCCTTCTTAACCTCATTACACTCATCTTTGTGTAGAGAGAAGTAGGTCAGTAAATGAAAGAGCACAAATAAGCTGCCAAAAGCCAGACTTTTTGCTCTTAGGACAAAATAATAAAAAAAAATTCTTGTCTTAAATGATAGAAAATTTAGTTCAGATAGTGACTCATCAACATCACAGCTAGTCCTACACATAATGACATGCTGTGTAAAGTGATCTGGGAAGACATAATTGGAGATGAAGGGATGATTACAGGCTTTTGCAGTTCCACTGGCAGCTCCATGACAATCGTGTTATCACATCAATGTCAAATATCAAGAAAATCAAGAGTCAGATTATAGTTAAGCAACCAATTAGAAGTTAAACATGTATAATCACTATAATAGGGCACTCCCTATTATAGTGATTATACATGTTTAACTTCTAATTGGTTGCTTAACTATAATCTGACTCTTGATTTTCTTGATATTTGACATTGATGTGATAACACGATTGTCATGGAGCACTTTCTAATGGTATTACGAGACAATAATGTCTGTTGGTTGACCAGAGTAATTATTCAAATATACAGTATGTGAAAAGAAAAAATGAGTTCAGTGATCAGTTGACTTAACTTAAAAAAAGTGAGGAAACCTGTTGTCTTAAAATTATTAAGTAGTAAACCATGCGCAACTGAAAAAAAATAAGTTATGTGAAATTGTCAAGTTCACATATCTTAATTTTTTCAATTATGCATGAATATTACTAAATAATTTTAACTCAATGGGTTTCCTCACCTTTTTCAACTGATCACTTTTTACACTCCAGCATGACTCAGTGGATGACTGGATGTGATAGGCTTCTGTCTATTTATAGTATACTGGTCAAAAAATTTGGAATAATTAAGATTTTGTAATGTTTTTGAAAGAGGTCTTTTATTCTCACCAAAGCTGCATTTGTTTGATGAAAATACAGTACAAACAGTGATATTGTGAAATAAAATTACAATTTTAAAAAACTGTTTTCTATTTTAATATACTTGAAAATGTAATTTATTCCTGTGATGGCAAAGCTGAATTTTCAGCATCGTTATATTTATATAAATATAAAAATATATATATAAAATATATATATATAAAATTTATATATATATAAAATATATATATATATATAAAAATCAAATCAAAAAAAAAAACATAATTATTCCATACTTTTGACCGATCTGTCTGTCTGTTAGCTGGAGCGCACATAGTCATAAATATTCTTCTGAAGAAAGTTCTTCCATAAATTGTAGCCTATACTAATTCCATTTGCACATCATTTGTTATAGTGTCCACATATACTCATTGAGCTCTAGGATGACTTTGCCCAAAGCCTTGGCAGTCCCCGTGTGGGTTTGAATGATGTTCTGTCTGGCATCTTGCTCATCCCCACAGCTCAATAAATAAGAAAGGCACTGTAGTTGTTGTTTTTTAATGTCCAGCACATTTCCTTATGGAAGATCAACGTGTCTAATATGCATGGAGCCAGTGAACGTTTTTAAAGACTTTCTGAAACCTACACCATTTAAACTGTGTACATGCATACTTAATTCATCTAGTTCTAGTTAAAGTAATGGCCAATTTTTATATGTAGCAGTTAATAACAATGCAATTCCCCTTGAGTGTCACTAGGCGGCAACAACAGCTAATGACGCTCTCTGCAGGGAGCCGCACCCTATTAAAGGTGCATTAGCTCTTCATGCAATGTATTTCCAAATTTTGTATTATATTTGTTTTACTTTCAGCAGTATGTGTTAACAAAACGATTTACAATAACGTTTTTAAGTCCATGGAGGCACTTTAGCAGCATCAGCACCACAAGCAGCATTAGGGTAGCATCACTGCAGCATTGCACAACGTGGATCTCTTACAAGTGATAGGGTGCTTCTAGTGGGTTGTATGAGAACTGCAATGCAGTATTACACTATCGTGGACTTACCTTTACTGTGCAATGTCTCCAGAGATATTTCAGAGGCTATGCCACCATATACTATATTACAGTTTATATGTATTACCGTTTTTACTTTGAAAGAAATTAATACTTTTATTCAGAGAGAATGCATTAACTTGAACAGAAATGACACTGAACATTTATAATGTTGCAAAAATTTATATTTAAAATAAATGCTGTTCTTTTCTGTTCGGTTTCCACAAAAATGTAAAGCTGCACAACTGTTTTCAACATTGATAATAATAAAAACACGTTACTGGACACCAAATCAGTATATCAAAATGATTTCTGAAGGATCATGTGACGCTGAAGACTGGAGTAATTCAGCTTTGCCATCAGATGAATAAATTAAATTTTTAAAATATATTAAAAAAGAAAAGTTATTTTAAATTCTAATAATATTTCAAGATATTACTGTTTTTGCTGTATTTTTCATCAAATAAATGCAGCCGTGAAACTTATTAAAAAAATTAAACAATCTTACTGACCCCAAACTTTTTAACTATAGAGTATATATACACACTAAAAAAAAATGGTTCTTCAGTGGTTCTTTGCGGTGGTTAAGGTGCTATGTAGCACCACTACCATTTAAAGAACCTGTTAAGCCCAGTTTGGTTCTTCAGCGGTTCTTTGGGGTGGTTAAGGTGCTATATGGCACCTCTTATGGTTCTACATAGCACCATTTGACAAAGGTAGGTGCTATATGGCACTTAAAGTGGTTCCCCTATGATTACAAGCCAATGAACCACTTTTAGTGCTATTTAGCACCATTTTTGTTTAGAGTGTATATATTTTTTATTATATATTTAAATTATATTATTAAATACTGAGATTACTTGAAATATTTTACACTACGTTCATGACACTTTTCTGACCCTAACATTCAAAAAAGCCAGAAAGAATGAAATAATGACCAAAAGACACAGTGACGCTTTCAGAATCAGGCATTGTTCATTCAGCATGGAAGACACCAGACCCATTATCTGACATTAGTACAGTACTCTAAAATATCGGGAACAATCAAATCACAAAGCAACATCACAAAGGCAATAAACACATGACACAAACCCTTCATCGTACACCAGACAATATAATCAATTAGAACCGGCAAAGCACACAGTGTAGCACCAGGTTTTGAAACTGTTTGCATTGTCTGACACACCTGTAATTGCTTTATTAAAACAACCAAATCTTACATACAAGTTGATATCAACACATTTGATTCTGACATCTCGCAAAAACTATCATACTGCTTTAACAACGTCGACGCAATGACTGAGAACCATTGTAAGCTGTACTGTGTATTTCACACATTTAACCAAACCAAACACATCATCTTTAATATATTCATAAGCACCAAAATCCAGTCGCAAAGAACCCAGCTGCTTAACTCGCAGCAATACTAGAGTTAATTCATAGGTTACAAAAAAAAATGCATTTAATGACCAGGTGTTCAACTGAACATGACATGCTGTGTTAATGCTTTTCAACAGTCTGGAATACGACCGAGTCAATACGTAGTGTGTGACCATAAGCACCAAAATATGTCTGCATTGAAATCTACAGTTGTGGAATGGACCTGAAGAGAAGTGCAGGATTTGTGAATGTAAGACAAAGTCACAATAGTGGAAAGGCTCTGTACTGAGTGTGAGTAAAAATCAAGTTAAATGATCCGAGTGAGCAGCTTTTGTGTGTGTCATATAAACATGTCAGATCTGGTGAGGTACGTTGATATAACTCTTGCCCTTTTATGAATATTGAAATTAGAAAATAAGTTAGGTAAGGGATCGGTTTCAAGCCCGTTCTGGGACCTGTTCCACTTTTTAAAAGGCAAAAACTGAGACTAGTAGGAAATGATCCCATATTAGAAACCATCTGAGAAGGATACTGACAGCAATTAACCGTCAAAAAGAACTGTGAGATCAAGTGTTGATACGCTCCCTGACTGTTTTGACTGCTGAGTTCATGTGTTTAAAATTAGCTTTATAAAAGACAATCTAAATAAACAAACCGCAAATATAAGAATATAAAATAATGCAGAACCAAAACAAATCAAAAATACTCCATAACAAAAGTCATCTTCATTATTGAATACATAAATTAAAAACTACACCTCCTTCATCTTCACCCGTCATCCCTTCTTACTGTCTGGCGGAGAGAGGGATGTGAAGATGGAAAAGAGGATGACAAGCACCAGATTAAGCAATGAGTGGATCTATATTAGTGTCTATGGAGGGCCTTAAAAACACTTTCAACCCTTGCGTCTGCCTCTACCTCCCTCTCTGTGAATTCTTTTGTTTTTCATGTTCATTTTTTCTTCCGTTCCTGTGAACATCTTGGGCAGTACCTAATGAAGAAGAAAAATGAGGTAAATGTTGAAATATACAAATGTATTCACAAATCGATTAATCGCGATTAATCGCTTCTAAAATAAAAGTTTATATAATATATATGTGTATTAAATGATATATATACACACACACACAGACACATCAAATATGTACAGTATATATCTAAATATAATAATATATATATATACACACATATATTAGGCTATATGAACACAAAATTTTATTTTAGAATCGATTAATCATTACTTTAGAGTTACTTTAGACTAAAACGTCTATTTCTACACTGATGTACAGCAGCATTGAATTGCATCAGTTTCAAGGGCAAAATCACATGACTACCAACCATTTCCCCCTGGGCTTGGTGGTCAGACCCACGCAGGCAAAGTGGA
This sequence comes from Leuciscus leuciscus, assembly GCF_965113295.1. Taxonomy (NCBI): domain Eukaryota; kingdom Metazoa; phylum Chordata; class Actinopteri; order Cypriniformes; family Leuciscidae; genus Leuciscus; species Leuciscus leuciscus. The sequence continues at coordinate 30,217,103 of NC_138736.1, read as the reverse complement.
ACCACTCGATAGAACACTAGAGAAAGAGAAACACACATTTAACATGAGCATATTAACTGTGAATACAAATGTATAGGAATCGGCTGTAATATAACATTGCGATCAAGGAATGAAGTTTCCAGTACACACTGTAGGGCCCCAGACAAAAAAAAAAAAAATCTATTAAGGAGCCATTGACCCCTAAAAGTAAAAAAAAGAAAAAAAAGAGCCAAATATTTTTTTCAAGTGGAACATAAGTAACAATAAGTAACATTAAATCATTTTTAAAAACTTTAATTTCAGTCATCTTGTCACGTTTGCCCTCCTTTTACAGCATCAACTTGAGGCGCTACAGTGATCTGTCACGGCACATTAAAGAGCCAGAATTTAAAAACTGAGATATTGTTTATTAAAAGTAGCAAACATATTAAAAGTAACAAAGCATGAAGCTTAGTGCGATTATTGGATGGCATGTGCACTACAGAAAACAGACTAAAAGATCTTGAGAATAAGAATTGATATCAGTATCGATTAAAAAACGAGATTTGTGAACGTTATGTGAACAATAGTCTATCCACGATGTGTGCACGAATAGACACTGCCTTTCTGCACTTTCACTAGGGTGTTCATTCATTGATGGAAAGGTGATCCTCTGCGTCTCCTGCTTTTTTTTATAAGCAGTTGTTTTGTCAGTGTTGTTGTTCGACTGTTAGAAAAAGTCTTTCATTTTGACATGCTTTTCTGATCCTCGCTTTCCTCTTGCGTATTTTGGCGATCAAACTCAGTGCATTGATTCACATCATCTAATTTATTATGTCAATACAACAAAAGATGTGATAGGCTACTCATCAGAGAATACGCAGGTAAAAAAAGGCATTACAAGCCAATTTTGAAATCATAACGTGTACATTTATCTTGTCACCGATGGTGTTCTCAGCAACAATAATACAAGATAATATAATATAAAGATAAATAAAATTATATTTTTGTGCAGTCTGGAGCCCTGGTACATGACTAGGTATTTAAAGGGATACTTTACCGTTTTTTCATATTAAACTATGTTATTCCCTTAACTAAGACGAGTTGATACATACCTCTCTCGTCTCAGTGCGTGCACTAAATCCCTCTGTCTTGCGGCGAAACTTTGTTAGCCCAGTTCATTTAATATGGGCCAAGCAGAGAAGCTACCAAACACCTCCACGTTTTCCCTATTTAAATACAGTTACTCGCGTAGTGTAACTCGACCTAGGACGGTGACACAAAACAAAACGTTGCGCTTTTCTAAGCGTGTAAAATGGATAACTATTTTGTATGGCGGAATACCATAGCAAGTGCTTGTAAGCACTTCGACTTGGCGCAGTAATATCTTCACTAGAGGGAGCGGGGGCCGGTGAGAGGATTTTTCACGAGTGAAGATATTACTGCGCCAAGTCGAAGTGCTTACAAGCACTTGCTATGGTATTCCGCCATACAAAATAGTTATCCATTTTACACGCTTAGAAAAGCGCAACGTTTTGTTTTGTGTCACCGTCCTAGGTCGAGTTACACTTCGCGAGTAACTGTATTTAAATAGGGAAAACGTGGAGGTGTTTGGTAGCTTCTCTGCTTGGCCCATATTAAATGAACTGGGCTAACAAAGTTTCGCCGCAAGACAGAGGGATTTAGTGCACGCACTGAGACGAGAGAGGTATGTATCAACTCGTCTTAGTTAAGGGAATAACATAGTTTAATATGAAAAAACGGTAAAGTATCCCTTTAACCTCAATAACATTTAATGGGGAAATAAATATAATAAAATAAATATAGAATAAATATTTATATGTAAGCAATAAGGTATGAGAGGCTGTGAGCGTGTTGGCCTCTGTCACAGTCAATGAGGAAGGAGACTCACGTCTGTATTGTCACAGCCAATCATCTCTCCGTATGAAACCTGGTGGCAGAGACAATAGGTGGGCTCGTTGGGGTCCACTGGCATGTCCAACACATCCGAGGGGTGCACGTTCCCAAAGTTCACAGCCGGGGTTGAAAACTCTGAGCTGGAATTTAAAAGGAACTAGTAAATCGGAGTTCCAATTTTTCCACCTCTAAGTCTTAATACAAATTTTATTATTTCCCCCCCCCTTTTATTGACAGAAACAGTTAGAAAGGCAAAAGTAAATGCTGCTTACCAGGCTGTAGGGCAAACCGCTAACGCTTTGGTATTTCTAAACATTAAAAATGTATTTCAAAACAACTTCTCAGATATTTATGTACATGTTGGGAGGCTCCAGCTCCCCTCTCTCCTTTGAAATCTATTCAACATCACAAACAGTCTATGACTTACAGTCTAAACTAATCTCTATTAAAAGATGAAAAATAAAACTAAACTTATCCTGTCTGTGGCACATACACTACCATTCAAAGTTTGGGGTCTGTAAGATTTTTTTTAAATGTTTTTGAAAGAAGTCTCTTATGCTCACCAAGGCTGCATTTATTTGAAACACAAAAATGCAGTAAAAACAGTCATATTTTGTTGTTTGTACTGTTTTAACATGTTTTAACTGTAACTGGTAATTTATTCATGTGATGCAAAGCTGAACTTTCAGTATCATTACTCCAGTCATTAGTGTCACATGATCCTTCAGAAATAATTCTAATATGCTGATATGGTGTTCAAGAAACATTTCTTATTATCAATGTTGAAAACATTAATTGTGCAGCTTAATATTTTGATTAAAATTAAACTTAAAAATTTTTTCCAGGATTCTCCGACAAATAAAAGTTCTAAAGAAGTGCATTTATTTGAAAAATAAATCTGTTAAAGTCTTTACTGTCACTTTTGATCAATTTAACTGTCCTTGCTGAAAAGTATTAATTTCTTTCGAAAAACAGAACAAAACAAAACCTTTGAATGGTAGTATTTATGTACTAAGTGCACAAAGCAGAAGTATTTAATTACAAAGGCAAACCAGTTGAAAAAAAAAATCTGTTTGGAGTCACAAGTGGCACAAAAATAACACACTTTATCTATAAAAACAGAAATATCATAGAAAATGTGTGTGATTCTCACCCTTGCGTGAGTTTGACCTTCTTCTGTCCGCTCTTGGAGCTGCAATCATCATCAGAGTTCTTCACCTTTGACCTAGTGCGAGTCACCTCCTTCTTCTTGGGTCCTCGATGATCACCTTCAAACAATAAACCATCAGAAACACTGTTGATGTATGAGATTCACATATGAGATATGCATGTGTCAGAACAGCACTAATGGACATAAATACCTATGTTGCACTCACTCTTGTTGCCCTTGCTGGAGGTAGAGTCATAATCGGTGCTTTCTATCTGTTTCTCCTTGAGGTCAGCCTCAAAGCGAGCCAGGTCTGTATCCAACCTTCGGATATGCTTATCCACCTAAAGCATAGAATAAATGAAGTGTGATGCACCATATGGAGTTATAAAGAAATTAAATGTACATTACAGATACATTTTACAAAACATTTAAAATTCACTATCATTGAAAAGTTTGGATCGATACCATTTAAAAAAAAAAATTTATAGCAGTCTCTTATGCTCACCAAGGCTGCTTTTATTTGATCAAAATATTGTGAAATATTATCATAATTTAAAATAACTTTTCTAACATATTTTAAACAGAAGTTTGCAGTAGTTATAACAGTTCATTAGCAATGACCAAAATTCACACTAACCATCTCATAGGTTTGCATCGCAAGCTGGACCTTGTCATCTCCAAACTCCTTGCACTTCCCATAAGACTGCTGGATTTGTCTCAACAGCGAGAGCTTCTGTTCGGAGGACAATGTCCGAGCGTTAGCTGTGTATTCACGAGCCAGAGAATCAATCTGTCCTTTCAGATCTACAGAAAGAAGAAATGTAACTTTATTTTAAGATGCCCCTGTTAGTGTAATTATAAAAAATAAGTACTACTGAGTAATATTAATTAACAACATGCATTTACTATACAATTAGGTTTAGTTTAGGGTTAGTTGCTTGAAATAATGCAATTTACTGTTATGCAATTATGTAATTTACTTTAAGTACTGTAATAAGTAGGCTACATGTAAGATGAGGAACGGACACTAAAATAACCACTTTAGAAAAGATTTACTATTCCACATAATAAGTCACGCAATATAAACATGTAATATTGATATAAAGATATATTCTATATTACTGTATTGATTTAGAGGCAGGTCTACAGTGTAGACTCACCCTCTGTCCTCTGGTCCAGATCTCGCATCAGCTGGAAGTTCCTCTGCAGTTCAAAGGGCAAATTCTCTATGCCTAAACAGATCAAGTGACATATGAATCTTCTACACAAATATCAAGCAATAAATAGGTCCATAAGGCTCAGCGCCTTTGCAAACCAGCACTAACTTACAGTAAACGATCTCCATCTGTACGAGTACAAACGAACTCGATTGTGCTGAAACACTGCATTTAATGCTTGACACTGAGCTTTAATGTTCCCAGGTATTTACTTACATTATTTAAATGTTTTAACAGCAGTAACGTTGTCACATTTATCGGCACCGCACCCACCAAACAAATCTACAAAACCATCATTCACATCATAACACGGTTTAAATACCGTTAGCCCGTTAGCTTCAGAGCCCAATAAGCGTACTAATGTCTTTATTAGCGCTGTTTTGTCTCGTTGCGCGATCGTTTTTTTGTTGTAAATTGTGTATGTATGTGAAACGTGCAGACATGCTGGACACTGTGAACACGGAAGATGTTTATTTATGGGGATGAATATCGAAACAAAGACAATAGTCTTACTGTCCAAATAGTGCTCTAGATACATTCCAGCCGCCATCTTGACATACACAAACAAAGGTTCTTCCGGTATTACCGGAAGTCCTTGGGAATCTGGGGCGGGGGGCTGGGGGCTAATGATTAGGGGGTGTCTGTAGACCCCCTTTCAACTTGAAAGTACGTTGAAACAGAATGATATAACTCCTATTTGTATGTTCAGAGATAGCCTATGTTTTATGGTAAATAGCAAAATCGAAAAGATACTAGAAATAAATAACATTGTGCGTGAGACCTCATTTAGAATTTTTTTGAGGGTATGAGATAGTAGGCCTACCTTATTTTATAACCACAAATGGTCTCAACCCATTTGATGAAAGGCTATGCTCTATTTCATCTGAATATCAACATTTGTGAGATTCAGTCAGAGGCAGTGTTGGGTAAGTTGAATTAAAAAAAATGTACAACCCCATTTCCGGAAAAGGTGGGACATTTTGTACAATGCAATAAAATCTGAAATTTGTCTATCTCTTTAACCTTTATTTAGGCTAACTGACAAAAGTACAAACAGAAGATTTCTAATGGTTTCACTGACCAACAAAATTTTTATTTAGTAAATATGAACAAATTTTGATTTTGATGGCTGCAACACACTCCAAAAAAAAGTTGGAACAGAGGCATGTTAACCACTGTGTAGTCTCAGCTTCCGATGTCACGCCCATGGATCGTTGGCTAAACGTCTGATGCATATATAGCACACAAAATTGGAAAAACTTCAGGAGTTTCAAAGTCATCATCTGATTGGTTGAATTCTACAGGATTTCCGGGAGACGTGTGCGTGTCACGTTTTTTAACAGTCCGCCTGGAAACAAAGATGCCGTGACGCCAAACCCCCTCATGGAAGAAGAAAGCCGTAGTGTTTACAACTGTGATAATGAGCGCTTATCAGGATCAACTAAACACTGGATTTTCAAAACTATGTGAAGTAGGCTATTTAAAGTTTGTGCCATAGTCTCTTTAAAATATGTCAAGAGTTTTGACACACTGGGGCCAGTTGCATAAACCTCTAAGACTAGTCTTACAAGTTAGACATCAATTTATTTTCTTTAAGATGGTTCATAGCTTTTTTAAATCAGTTACATAAAAACGTAGATAAGCCTACTTTGATAACGAAAACTAAGACTGACTGCCCCTGACTAACTGCTAGTAGGTCATACTAGAACTTAAGACACTGTCTTAACATTATGGCTATGTTTTTGCAACCGGCCGCTGGTCTGTTACTGTAGAGACATCAACGTTACATTTTCACACCCCTAATGTCGCGGAACAAAATGAATGATTGTGTGAATGACAAAATGTGACTGGTTGCTTTACATGTCAATCAGACGGCCTCTGGGCGGTCCTTGGCCAATGAAAGCTGCGATGGAGTCCAGAACTTCTGCCGTCAGTCTGAAGGTCTGGCTACGTGAGACTCACCACTGTGCCACATCACCTTTTCTTTTAATTACACCTGTTAATCATTTGGGAATTGAGGATACTAATTGTTGCAGTTTTGCAAGTGGAATTTTTGCCCAATCTCATCTAATAGAGAGCCTAAGTCCCTCCCCTTCCGGTTGACCACCATGGGACCTTATTTTGGAAAAATATTGTATGGTAGTCAATGGCGAGAGACAACAAATATTTTGATCTCGTTTGAATTGTGCCCTGAATTACACATATGATGTTTGTCATTTTAAAAGATACATTTTAAAGTCAAGAAAGTCGCAGTTTGATGTAAAACTGTTGAGGTATAAGACTGTGAAAATACGTAATTACAAAGACTACAAACCCAAAAGGCGCACATGTGACGTCATACCTTTTCTCTCAATGAATGAAGCTAACTTTACTGAAGCTAACGTCTGTCATTTTTTCTATAGTCTTACGTTATAAGACTTAAGTTAAAATCGTAACGTTACGCCGTCATGCCTGAGTGTTTTGTACCAGACTGCACACATACGTACATAGTAAGAGACGAGAGATGAAGTTCATTGAGCGATTTTCACATAAAACTAAATGTTACTCTTCTGTTTTATGACAAACTGCAACTTTCTTGACTTTCATAATTATCTTTTAAATTGACAAACATCATATGTGTAATTCAAGCACATCCAATCCGGTGTAGAATGTCTACGAAACCACTCTGTTGTAGCACGTGCAGAACGAGGCCTGCAATTGTCTTGCTTCCCAGGAAAGAGATCATCTTGATGTCAATTATGTCTCAGTACAGTCCTGAATCCTGATATACGCCTTCACACAAATGCAAGTCACCCATACTGTTTGCACTTATGCACCCACATACCATGACAGATGTTTGCTTTTGCACCTGTCGCTGATGAAATTCTGGATGGTCCCTTTCGTCTTTGGGACTGAGAACTTGATGTCTGTTCTTCCCAAATAAAAGTTGAAATGTGGACTCACCTGACCACAGCACACGTTTCTCATGTAATACCATCTGAGGGCTCGAAGGTCACGCACACTCAATAGAGGTCTCCTTGCCCTACACAGACTGAGATTTCTCTGGATTCTCTGAATCTTTTCACAATATGGTACTGTAGATGGTGAAATACCTAAATTCTTTGCAATCTTGCATTGAGAAATGTGATTTTTATATCGTTTAACAATTCTCTCATGAAATTTGGAAAATGACCCATCTTTGCTCGCAAAGACCAAGACTTTGGTGGATCTTCCGTTTATACCCAATCACAATATCCTCACCTATTACTAATTCACCTGCTATAATTGTGGACTGTTTTAAAACTGTTTAACTTGGATTTATACTCTTTTCACTTTTATTTAGCCTCTGTCCCAACTTTTTTGGAGTGTGTTGCAGCCATTAAATATACAAATTTGTTTATATTCTAAAAATAAAATGACCAAATTTAGTTTTTATTGCATTTTACAACATGCCCCAACTTTTCTAAAAATGGGGTTGTAATTCATTTCTATTACATCTTCAACAGTGTAATTAGATTACGGTACTAATTACTTTCTAAATCACATATCAACCTCGACCAGTTGAACAATACAAGGATAGACATGAAAATGCTCTTTTACTACGTCCAAATAAATAATATAAAATTGCATAAATTACTATTTAAATTCTTCTTCTTCCTACTTAAAGTTATAAGGTTACATTAAAAACATACAAATTTTAACATGAGATGTTGTTTTATATAGAATTGTTCTATAGTATTTAATGCAATTACATCAAAAGTAACTGTAATTAAATTACAGAAAAATTACAAGTAATCCCTTATTTTACTTTTCCAAGGGTCTATTACATTATATTATATTGAATATTAAAGGTTTTTGTGTCTTTTTGTTTATATGTATGTGTGTATATATATATATATATTATTTTTTATATTTATATTTATTTTTTAAAGTGAAAAATTAGACACTAATAAGAATGTCCCGACCCCGAATTGAAGGCACCGAGTGGGGTTATTATTATTATTCAACAATTGCATGAGTTAGATCATGTACATTAATTTGCTATTCATTAAAATCTATAGGCTAGTTGAGTAAAATCAGCCAGTTTAAATGAATAGTGTTGCTATTATGATATATCTTCAACTAAAATATGGGCAATTAAATAATTATATTTTTATACCTGCCCATAAGAATACATTTACCTTTCAGATGAATCTCTTTTACTGCCGCTTTTTCTGTCATTATTCAATTATTCAGGCTAGGGGCCATCAAAAAAAAAAGAAAAAAAAAAGAGAATTAAATTTGCAAAATTTTCTATTTATTTCCCTTAATAACACATTGGCTGATGCATCATAATCATGCACATCAAGCTCATATGTCTTATCTAAACATGTTACAATTTAAAAGTAATTCCACATTGTTGTTAAGGGGAGCATATTTCCCAACTGCAATACTGCAATATATAGTTAAATAGTATCATATTGTATTGCCCCATAGGGCCAGATTGTTTTAGTGTTGTTCATGACCGTACCAGCATTAATCTAGTCTCTATTGGCCTTATAATAGCTTTTCCTGACATGTAGTGTGTAGTTTTCACCAGAAGAGGGCAATAGTCAATAGTCTACGAACTGTTTAGCAAGAGAACCTGGAGATTGAGCTCCAGGGAGTGTGCTTATATAGCCAGACTCTCCCAGTCATTATCCTAATAAACACATAACCGAAGTGAAGCTGACAGCAAGACTACAGTACAGCAGTTAAGATTTGAGATTGTGTTGTGTGGTATGGAGAGGATACTCAATCTCATTTAAGCAAGGGCTGGCACAATATGTCACCTCACAGGACTGCCAAAAGAACATAATTTCTGCTGCTTTTCCAACTGAGATGCATGTCTAAACAGGCTTCCTCTTTATTTAAAAATTGCTTGGCCTTGTATTCGCATATATATTTAAGACTTTGTCTGGTAAGCATGCCACAGTGAATCAGCTGTGCTGCTGAATCATTATTTTTTTAAATAGCAGTAGATGAACCGTAATTAAGATCTAGCGAGATTATCACTTGCAAAGTACAATTTAAAAGCCGTTATTTAAATGCTGATTTCTTTTGGCTTTTTCTTTTCTTAAAGCACTTTCCATTTTTAAAAGCACTTTTTTTTTTCAACCTAACCAGGCGCAGAAGAAATGTCGGTTCAGATAAAGCAGCTGAGTTTCAGATAAAGCACAAAGTTTCCTCTAGCTGTGACTGGTATAATTTTGCCTTGCTAACACCCACGTATCATATTAAGGGAAGACTCTGTTTAGCGGGTGTTGTCAGTGGTCTCCCTCAAGGAGAAATTACAGTGGCAATGCTAATAAGCATTTATGCTCCCTTGAGCAAATTAAGAAGGGAGAAGACAAGCACTCTTTCCTAGACAGAGTAATAATCGCAATGCCCCTGGCACTCATTTAGGGTAGCATGCCATCATATTATTTGAGTGACTTGATTTCCACCGTTATTACTTCTTGAGACTATCAGGGGACACGAAACATTGGTTACGCGAAATACTTTATATTGTGAATGTTTTTTCCCTCTTGAGTTGGCAAATCTATAAGTCGAATTGTGAAATGTGCTGCTATGTATTTATATGTACAAGTATTCCAAACAGCTCAAGTAGAAATAACATTAGTTGGTCAGATATTTTAAAATAATACTTTTTAAACTGATGTTTAAAATTTGTTCACATATTCAGCCATTTTACTCACATTGTTTATTATTTTATATTATATTACACTCACCACCAGCCTATTTACTAGGTACACCTGTGTAATTGCTCGTTAACGCAACTCAATGCATTTAAGCATGTAGAAATGGTCAAGACGATCTGCAGAAGTCAAACTGAGCATCAGAATGGAGAAGGAAGGTGATTTAAGTCTTTGAACGCGGCACAGTTGTTGGTGCCAGATGGGCTGGTCTGAGTATTTCAGAAACTGCTGATCTACTGGGATTTTCACACATTTTCAACCATCTCTAGAGACAATTCTGAAAAAGAGAAAATCTCCAGTGAGCGGTATATCTGTTGGCAAAAATGCCTGGTTGATGCCAGAGGTCAGAGGAGAACGACCAGACTGGTTCGAGCTGATAGAAAGGCAACAGTAACTCAATAACCGTCGTTACAACCGAGATCTACAGAAGAGCATCTCTAAATGCGCAATACGTCGAACGTTGAAGCAGATGTGCTACAGCAGCAGAAGACCACACCGGGTGCCACTCCTGTCAGCTAAGAACTGCAAACTGAGGCTGCAATTTGCACAGACTCACCAAAATTGGACAAGAAGATTGGAAAAATGTTACCTGGTCTGAAAAGTCTCGATTTCTCTTGTGATGTTCAAATGGTAGGGTCAGAATTTGGCGTAAACAACATAAAAGCATGGATCCATCCTGCCTTGTATCAACGGTTCAGGCTGCTGGTGGTGTGGGGGATTTTTTCTTAGCACACTTTGGGCCTCTTGAGCATCTTTTAAACCTGAGTATTATTGCTGACCGTGTCCATCCCTTTATGACCACAGTGTACCCATCTTCTGATGGCTACTTCCAGCAGGATAACGTGCTATGTCACAAAGCTCAAATCATCTCAAACTGTTTTTTTTTAACATGACAATGAGTTCACTACACAAATGGCCTCAACAGTCACCAGATCTCAAACCAATAGAGCACCTTTGGAATGCGGAGGAACAGGAGATTCGCATCATGAATGAGCAGACGACAAATCTGCAACAACTGATTGATGCTATCATGTCAATATGGGCCAAAATCTCTAAGGAATGTTTCCAACACCTTGTTGAATCTTTGCCACGAAGAGTTAAGCCAATTCTGAAGGCAAAAGTGGGCAAAAAGGGGTACCTAATAAAGAGGCCAGTGAGTGTATTATATTATAACTAAGCCCATATGCTAACATGCATTAGCCTGGGAAAACCCAGACAACTTCCGGCAAATTTAGATTTGCTCTGCAAGTAGTCTGGCAAAGAGCTCATTAAAGCCGATTTCTAATCCGTCGAAATCGCGGCACCAATCAGAAACGTTGGGGCGGGCTTTACACAATGACGATCGCTCTGATTGGTTTTAGGTCTATCCAATTGTGCCCAGAGGCATTTGAGCGACGTCCGTTGGTGAAGCGCTTCAACTTTTAAATGCATTATTATATTCAAATTGCAAACACATGAGGACAGTCTCCATGAAAGACCCACTGGCAGATGAACGTGCTACTACATTTCTCTCCGAAACGGTAGGAAATTAAATTAGATTTAATAGAGGATTTTAACTGTGACAAGATGATTGACAGGGCAGTTTACGTGACAGGATGCACGCGACAGATCCGTCCGATAAAGATGACGAAGTAGTATGTCCCAAAGCTTGCCTACTTTTTTTGCTACACATTCAAAAGTAAATACCCTTTCTTCACAAAAAGAGTACATACTTTTATGGCGTAGTGTAACTTAGGCGAATTGGGACGCAGCATATGGCTTTACACGATGACGATCGCTCTGATTGGTTTTAGGTCTATCCAATTGCGCCCAGAGGCATTTGAGCGACGTCCGTTGGTGACGCCCCTTTGGAAATGAGTTATTAATGAAGCTTTGCCAGACCATAACTCAGTTGAGACTACTGAATGGTCTGGTTTTAACCAGGCTAAACATGCATGCTTGGGTTGAGATAGATAGATAGATAGATAGATAGATAGATAGATAGATAGATAGATAGATAGATAGATAGATAGATAGATAGATAAACAAACACTTTAGACAAACTAACCCTTTGAAGCAAACACATTTGTAGATCAAGTAAACTATAGAGCCCTTGCACAGGTACAAAGTGACGGGGCTGCGATCTCTGGGTGATTCACATTCTCCGTGGGTCAAAGAAATGTTCAGAGTGAATAAAACCCTGCTGAATTACTTTGGTCTAACATGGAGTTATTGATCGTGGCCAAGGGCAGTAGATCCGGGCCGGAGCCTGGCCCTCTGTCTGAATTATAACTCTTTCAGCACAGCACAGGGCAGATGTACTCACACTGCAAATGTAAAGGGACGAAATCGGATTTGCAGCGGCTGTTCTGCAGTTTGCTATGGGGATTGTTCAGAGCATTTTCCCCCATCATCATGCCTTCTATAGAACATTGAGAGGTCAGTACATGTTCAGTGTTATTTATAGTTATGCAATTAACATGACAGTATGTGGCAAGCATGTATTGTAGCCTAAAAGCATGGAACAACAATGTTAAGTTGACAGCATGCAACCTTAAATTTATATGGTGCATATACAGTTAAGATGATTTGATACACAAACACACATAAAATAGGCAAGAAAGACATAGTAAGTCCCAGCCTCAAAGTGAATTTGACAGTCACTGCTTTGAAAATGAGAGATAGGGTGGAGAAAGGGAGGGAGAATGAGGGAGGGAGAATGAGAAAAGGATGACTCACCCTTTGAGAGAGCCTCCTGTAACTTCAGGCAAGCTGTTGGGCGCATAAATAAATGATGATATGGTGTCCCAATGTTGGTTTTGTGATGTCTGGATGAGCCTTCTCCCTCCCTCTTCCTCTCTATTTATCTCCCTCAGTGTCAGGTATACGCCTCCTTTTTTGAGTTAGGGAAAGTTGAGACATTGATTCGTGTAGAGTCATTTATATAGTACGACGTGTCGACACTTTGGGCTTCTGAATTTAGGGAGCTGTTGGTATGTTGATGTGCTATCAATGGTGTTTTGACTTAAATCAACTTGCTAACAAGGTTTGTTGCAAAATAATTGTAGAGTTGACTACAATTTTTGATACAAGAAAAAAATCGTACTATTTAGGAAGAGAGAGGGGTAAGCTTTTTGCGGTAATGAGGTAGAGGTAAAGCCTTCTTTCTCTTTTTACATGTAAAAAAAAAATATATATATTTCTGTGTCACGTTTTGGGTTTGTTTTTGTGTCATGTCTGTGTTTCTAGGTTAGCTTTCCAGTTATTTAGTCATTCCAGTTAATTAGTTCAGTTCTCCTCTGTTCCCTGCCTGTTTGTCACTATGGTTTCTGATTGATTTGAGTATTATGTTAATTATCTCGTTAGCTCTTTGTTTGCCTGTGCATTGAAGCCCTCAGTTCCAGCCTGTTCCTGGTCAGTGTGTTTGTGGTTGTGTTTCCTCTGAGTTATTCTCCTGGTTATTATTTTGATTCTTGGATTAAATATTTATTTTGAGTATCTCCTTCGTCGTGAGCTTCATTATAGCCACTGACCGTGACACTGTGTTGGCAAAGTGACATTTTCAGCAGCAATTAAGTCCTAAGTATAGCCAATTTTGTCCAAGCACTGACTGTGTGACGTAATTTTCATTATCAGGAGGGTCTGCGGATGTCCGCAAAACACTATCTGTAAAATCGCATACTTCCCTATAATATAGTAGGCAAAAAAACGTGTTACAAAAGAAGTATGCCCAAATTAACAGTACTCATAAAAGAGTTGGCAAAAAGTACCCAGATGACCTACTACTTCCAGCGAGATTCTGCGCATCCGATGGACACTTTACTATCGCATGAGGCCACGGGAGAGGATTTGCGAATGGCGGTGAAGCGACGCAACTGACTCTGGTGTCCCCAGAATAAGTAATTACTCAAAATGAGTATCTGCTCAAGAGAGTATGGGTTCTTCTCATTTCTTATTTATGCTCACGTCTTATCTCCACCCCCTTAGGATGCGAGGGAAGGATACACCTGTATATCCTCGCTCATGACTTCTTTAGAAAGCTTCCTCACACCTCTTTCCCGCAAGTCCAATTAGAGAATTGAGATGTCCTTCAAGATGGCTGAATTCAATCGGTTTCCGAGTCACGGGCTGGAGGACGGAAGAGCGAGGAAATGAGGAAGCATTAATTCGAGTATTGAGAAGCACCTTATGCAATTATGGACGCAGCCTTTGTGTCCACGAGGACGGTGCGTGTACAACAGCGTATAAGCGAGTGACTTGAGTGCTTGAAAAATAGATAGCAAACGTGTCTTTTCACGTTCATGGCCAAAGGAGTATACTTTGACGGAGCGGAACATGAAATATACCTGGGCCTTTACACTATCAGTGTCACATGATCCTTCAAAAATCATTCTAATGTGCTGATTTGATGCTCAAGAAACACTTATTATAATTATCAATGTTGAAAACAGTGCTGCTTTTCAGGATTCTTTAATGAACCTGAAGGTTCAAAAGAACAGCATTCATATGAAACAGAAATATATGTAACAATGTATATGTCTTTACTGGCACTTTTGATCAATTTATTGCATTCTTGCTGAATAAAAGTTTCCAAATAACTAAATGTAAATAAATATATGGTCACGTGGCAAAAAAGTCGGCTTACTCTGCTCTGTCCCCATACAGAAAAAAATGGTGTCTGTGTTTTAAAGTGTAAGTTTATGAGGATAAACAAAATGCCCTCAATTAAAAGTTTATCTTATATTGTGGATTTAATTTAAAACATGATAACACCAAGTGAAAAACGAAATGCTTAGATAATTGTAGTACATTTCAGAACACATTTGTGAAGCGAAAAGCAGTCAACCTCGGCATCTGTCTGGACAGCTCCCTGTAATATTACCACACGCACACATATTTCATCCGTTCTTTTACTCTTCCCATCCCTGTCATCCCTTCTTTCCTCTCCTCATCACTCTTGCTCCCTCTCTCTCTCTCCTCCTGAATACTAATTCAAGCTGCACAGCCTCATGCTCTTTAATATGAGTCAAAGCACACCTCGTGGGTTAGCCCTCTCCATTCCTCTTCAAAGCTTCTTCTTCCGGCAATGCTGGCTGAATGCAGTGACAGAATTAGTTTTAGAAAAAAATAAGGAAAAGGAAGGAACCTTGCTTGCTTGAGGCAGGGAGAGTGCGCATGTACAGTCTGGACAGCGTGTGTGTCTGTGTGTGGGTATATTCAAGGTTACGGATCTCTACGGACACACTGGACATGACAAGCAATCATGATGAACCGTTTTTACATAGATGTACGAAACTCTTCAATTTGAGTGTGAGAAAGGACGCAAAGAGGGAGTCTGAGGTATAAATAGATGGTTGTGTATGCTTTTGGAGAGTGCAAGCGCAACAGGAAAAAATGGAGCAAGGGAGGGGCGGCAAGAGTTGGGTGGGGAGACAGATGCACCGCATTGTCAAACGATAATGGAGAGAACACCAAAGAAAAGAGATGCCCCGCACGATTAGCCAAGATATTGATCCTCTCAGTCCTGGAAGTCCAGGGAATTGCATGTAACTTCTGATCAGCACTCTTTCCTCTTGTTGTCATTGACATTTCTCAATGTCACTGTCAGCTGTTTGATACTTCAAACATTTGTATTGATTACAAAGGGATTTAAGGGAACATAAGTGGCCGGCGAGAGATTTCACAGCAATCTCTCCTGTTTCACAGACACACTGACTTAGTGACTGACTAACTCTGATATCTCGTCTCACCAGAGAGTATTGAGGGGGTTGCAGTGAGCCAAGGAGGGAGGGAGGGAGGGAGGGAGGGTGGATGACGGCGAGAGCGTGTTGGAGGCACACACACACACACTCGCTCTCGCATACAGCCTTACAGAGACAGGAGGGGAGAGTCAGAGACGTGGAGAAGAAGAGGAGTGAGAGAGAGAAGGAGAGAATGTCTGCTGAGAGGGTGGCTCTCGTTCCTTGTTCACAAACCGGCCCTCGCTGAGACACCATGGGCTGTATCGGATCCCGCACCATCAGTAAGACCCTCTCCGTTTTGCTAGCCTTTCTTTTCCAGGTTGAAAGGAGACCAGCCAGGGGTAGAGGAGTGATAGGCAACGCTCCACTCGCAAGCATCCCCCTTCTCGGAGAAAACGTGTGTGTTTCTATGGAAACCTTTTGGTTAAAGGCCATTTGTCCTCCAGGCTTTGACAGTGATTCGGCACACTGCTCGTGGGAAGCCGGGATGTCTGCTTTTGAGAGCCGTTAGTGCGTCTGGAATTGATATCCGTATGTGTCCGCCTGCATGCGGTAGGTGCCGTTCACCCGGCGGTTTTAAAGATCTGAAGTGGAATTTTTGGAGCGAATGGTTGCATTCGATGCATATCCAGAACGTACGGTCTCAAAGACTCGCCACATTTGACACCGTGCTAAGGTCACGTCAGGAGCTGTTTGTGTGAAAATAGCAGCAGTTCACAGGTTTGAGCGCGTACGCTCGTGCGTTGCTCAAAGAGGTTAACTGAAGAGGGTGTTTTTCAGGATCAGAGGTGCAGGGTCCACGCGCTCACGAGCAAAAAGCGCTCAGGTGTGACGTGGAGCTGGATGCGCCTCACATGTAGGTCAAATTCTGCAAAGTCAATGGGCACCTGTTCCCGCCAAATGGGTACGCTTTAACACAGTCGTCGATGACAAATTGCAGGTGTTTTGGTGCGATTAATATTCTGCTGTAACCATGAAACGGCAGGCAGGCAAACAGAGAGAGGACACAGAATTGTTCCTCTTAAACGTGTTTTATGATGTTGTACGCCCATTAAGACGAGGGCGCAGTATCAAAACAAACACAGGCAGCTGATGAAGTGATAAAAAAAGAAATGCCGCTGTATTTGACCTTTGATTGTCATTGAGCTGTGATGTCACAGGAACACAGAGTCTAGGTTTCTTTCACATAAAAAGCTATTGTAGAAAGTGTCAGAGCGGGACATATTGGGTAATTAGGGAAGCCCGTATTTATATCCTCCTGAGAGAGCTAAATTTAATCACCTCTTATAGAAATGCTTATTTTTTAGACTAAAAATTCTTGCATCTTCAAGTTATGGCACTGAATTTAGCTGGATATCTGTTATGTGCTCTGGGGAGGAGCGTGGATGGCATATTTAGTGTGTTTGGCTATAAATAGTGTCTACTTTACAGTGACCGAAAAGGAGAGGAGAGAGGACAAGATGCATGCTAAATAATATGGGTCAAGTGCCTGATATGGGCCTGTGGTTGTTCACCCCCTTATTTTGAGTGAGGCAAACACTTTTCATGTAAACTGAGGAAATGTATGTGCTGTCGACATGTTGCACTGACACTTTTAATGGCTCAACCAAGGCCCTGTTATCGATTTTTTTTGTTATTCTTGACTTCATGAGCTCACAAAGCAAATTGTTGCTACAGCCAGAAATAGAAACATTCTTAGTCTACAATGATCATCACAAATCCTTTAGAGATTCAGTGCTAACAGTAAAATGCATTGCATATATTATTTGCAAACCTTTTTGTCAGGTTTGGATTTTTTTTAATTGGAGTCCTGTGTAGAAGCACTTACACAGCTATTGTTCCTCTTACAATATTGTGTAATGAATCAAGCACAGCCTTTAAAGGGCACTACCGAAATACCTGAATCTGGTGACAGACTGTAAAGGGCAATTGCAATACTAATCAAAGTATTAAACTAGAAATGTCCTCTTGCACCTTTCGGTAAACAAGCATGAAATAACACTTCACAGGTTTTCCTCATTAAAGTTATGTTAGATAGGCTGTCAAACATATTCACTGGGAATTTGCTATAATTATACGCTTCTGTACTTGAGCAGTGAGGGTCAGTACTAAGCATGAACATATTATCATGGATTAAGATAGTATACATTTTCAAATTTTTATGACAGGTAAGGGATAAGACTTAATTTTTTTAATTAAGATAATTCTTTTATAGTTTTTATAGACTTGAATGTATAAAACTCTTTCATGGTGATGGTCCTTTTATAGATTACCTATGTTTTTCTTTATATTCCATAAAACAAACATCATGATATTATGTTATATTTACTTTTATGAAACGGTTAGTTCCAGTCCTTGGTTCTGATTCACGATAAAACACGGCTATGACCGCTTCACTTAATGGTTCTATGTATCACTACACAACAGTAGATTGTGAGAGATCGAGTAAGTGAGTGTACCTGCATTTAGCCTAGATATAGCATTTTCCTTCAGGTCAGCCTATATTCGTAATAAAAAATCAGTCTGAACGCTGTGACATATTGTCCTTTTAACAGTTAACTTAAGGGGTTTAATATTGCGTCTAGCTTCACCGTGTTCACAAGAAGTTTCAGTCCTTTCAATATAAATGTATTTCTCTACTGACTGACTCACTCATAAAGACATTCTTTGTTGCCATCTAATGGCGAAATAATGTAACTTCTGTTGCTGTTCACGGTCAGGGACTATTTTTTTTTTCCAGCGGAAGGAAGGCTTTTAGTGATTTTACCTTATGAAAGTTGCATTGATACATATTTTTTTTGCCTTTAATATTTGTATTGTGTGGTAACGTTAACCGTTTTATAAAAACAATAAGGTAACTTACTCAAGGCTTCGCGTCTTTTTTACAGTCTCTGGTCATGCCTAACAACGCCCTTCAGCCATGACTTATTTACAATACCGCACAGCCTCTCTCATACCTTATTGCTTACATATGCCATCAAATATACAGTTAGCAGTCAGAATTAGTTGCCGTTACTATACAAAAATATTTTATTTATATATAATATAAAAGTATTCCAGAGCAGTGTAAAAGTATTGTTGTTGTAACTTGTAGCCGAATGATGAATGATCTGACCCAAGTAGTTCCGTCCCAAATAGGTGTCTCAGGGCCAGGGGTGGGTATAAAAAAGGCAAGTTGAGAAGTGTGTGTTGGCAAGCTTGAAAGTGAAATCACACACTTCTCTGTAATAAAATAGTTCTGTAAAAAAAAAAAAAAAAAAAAAATTTCTCTCTTTTTTTCTGTCCCTGTCTACTGACTTTGTAGTGTTCTGGTTTACTATTGAAATTTGTGACACATCTTATATTGTTGACTCTTTTATGCTTGTGTTTGTCGAAGTCGCTTTGGATAAAAGCGTCTGCTAAATTAATAAATGTACATATATATTGGTAAAATGTTGCATGTATTTGTTTGTCACAGGACTGTGGGTGAGAAACATTGTGTGGGTGTGTTTAGGAGGGCATCAGGTGGATGGCTCAGTTCTTGGCACTTATGTCGATGTTTGCACTGGTTCGCTCTCTGTACGTGTTTGTTCTGTTCTGAGCTATTGCGTTACTCAGGGATACCTCTTTGTATTGATTTCATTTCAAGCTCTGAAAGAGGGTCAGACAAGCTGACATACAGATGGTCTCTCTCTGTCTCTTTCACACACAGTCAATCTAATGCTTGTGAGTGTGTGTGTGTGTGTGTGTGTGTGTGTGTGTGTGTGTGTGCTGTTTGCATGTGATTGCATGATCCAGCTTGTGTGGTGACAGACACGGTCCAAGGTGACTGGCTCAGTATGATTGAAAGGTTTAAGAGGAATCAGAGAGAGAGAGAGAGAGAGAGAGAGAGAGAGAGAGAGAGAGAGAGACCTCAAATAATTAGTCAGATGAGTAAAGGGAGAGAGGCAGAGAAAGAGGGTGATTGAGGTAGGCACAGGAAGTGACAGACAGGAAGTTCTTAAATGTCTTATAGTGAATTTATACCTCTTATCACTTTGGTAACACTTCAGAATACTGTTCCGTCATTAATGCATAACTACACAGGAACAAATGAGTAATGAGATATTACTAATTATTTGGAACAGTATTCTAAAGTGAAAAGCATGATAACTCCTAGTATAACCTAGTAATGACTGAAGTCATTGTAAGCTTTTGAAGTTTTTATAAGGTATGATATGATATGAAGATATGACTCAAGTGTTACCACATCCTTCTAGTCATTTGGAACAGTATTCTAAAGTGAACATCATGGTAACCAGTGATGGTTACTCTTAAATATGTAATTAATTAATTACTAGCTACTAATTACATCTTCAACAGTGTTATTGTAACATGTATGCTCTGTTTTTACTTTGTTTCCTTGAGTTTTTGGTTCTGTCCTGTTTTACCCGTGTGTCCTCTCAGTTGGCCTAGTTTTCCTAGTCTTGAGTCTGTTTGATTCATTACACTTGTCCAATTAATTATAGCTTATTAGTTCCCCATTTGTTCCAGCATTTATACTCCCTGTGTTCTTGCAGTCTTTGTCCTGTCTTGTTAATGTTGTGAAATCTGTTTCTGAGTTTTTTGAGTATATTTGAATTAAAGACTTTTAAAGACTCCTGGATTATTATCTGCACGGGAGATTGGTGAGAGCCCACCATAGACTGTGATCGGCCTGCCACGTGAGCCTGGACCTCACGGAGAGTCTGACCAGGTGTGTGAGCCGGAAACACCGCGCGTCACTGAGGGAGTGCTTGTTGAGTCCGAGGGCATGGAGGGAAGCCCTACTCACAACCCTGCCACTGTGGATGCGAATTAAATGGCCTCTGGAAAATATTTGGACTCTGAAAGGAATTTGGAGGTGTTTGAGGAGGTAAATCCCCTGTTTCTTCCACCCCTGCTGGTCCCGCCCAGCCCTGAGTCTCCTATTTCTCCTCTGTTTCTATCATGTCCTGAATCCCCTGTTTCCCCGCTGGTTCTGCCCAGCCCTGAGTCTACTGTTTCTCTGCTGCTTCCACCCAGTCCTGTATCCCCTCTTTCTCCGCTGCTTCCACCCAGTTCTTTATCCCCTCTCTCTCCGCTGCTTCCACCCAGTCCTGTATCCCCTCTTTCTCCACTGGTTCCACCCATTCCTTTATCCCCTGTTTCCACTCTGGTTCCGCCTAGCCCTGAGTCTCCTGTTTCTCCACTGGTTCTGCCTAGCCCTGAGTGTCCTGTTTCTCCACTGGTTCCGCCTAGCCCTGAGTCTACTGTTTCTCTGCTGCTTCAACCCAGTCCTGTATCCCCTCTTTCTCTGCTGCTTTTACCCAGTCCTGTATCCCCTCTTTCTCCATTGCTTCCACCCATTCCTGTATCCCCTCTTTATCCGCTGGTTCCACCCAGTCCTGTATCCCCTGTTTCCACTCTGGTTCCGCCTAGCCCTGAGTCTCCTGTTTCTCCACTGGTTCCGCCTAGCCCTGAGTCTACTATTTCTCCGCTGCTTCCACCCAGTCCTGTATCCCCTCTTTCTCCGCTGCTTCCACCCAGTCCTGTATCCCCTCTTTCTCCACTGCTTCCACCCAGTCCTGTATCCCCTCTTTCTCCACTGGTTCCACCCAGTCCTGTATCCCCTCTTTCTCCACTGCTTCCACCCAGTCCTGTATCCCCTCTTTCTCCGCTGGTTCCACCCAGTCCTGTATCCCCTGTTTCCACTCTGGTTCCGCCTAGCCCTGAGTCTCCTGTTTCTCCATTGGTTCCGCCCAGCCCTGAGTCTGCTGTTTCTCCCCTGCTTCCACCCAGTCCTGTATCCCCTCTTTCTCTGCTGCTTCCACCCAGTCCTGTATCCCCTCTTTCTCCGCTGCTTCCACCCAGTCCTGTATCCCCTCTTTCTCTGCTGCTTCCACCCAGTCCTGTATCCCCTCTTTCTCCGCTGCTTCCACCCAGTCCTGTATCCCCTCTTTCTCCGCTGCTTCCACCCAGTCCTGTATCCCCTCTCTCTCCGCTGGTTCCACCCAGTCCTGTATCCCCTGTTTCCACTCTGGTTCCGCCTAGCCCTGAGTCTCCTGTTTCTCCACTGGTTCCGCCCAGCCCCATGTCGCCTGTGCTCCCTGTGATCCCTCCCAGCCTCCCTCGCCCACCTCCTCTTCCCAAATCAGCCATTTCCTCAGCCCCACCTCCGCTGGTTCCCTTCAGCTCCTCTGCATCTCCAACTCCTTTTTGTGATGACCTGACTCGGAGCTTCATCTCTACAGCTCTGCCCGGTAAGGAGGTTCCCCTGGCTCCACTTCCAGCCTACGAATCCATCACTCGTGGCCTGTAGACCTATCGGCTCCGCCTTGGCTCCTCCCTCCCTTGACTCCACCAGAAACCATCGTCCTGACGGCTTCACCGGGCTCCCTCGTCTCACTGACTCAGCCTCGTCAGACGCCTTCCTGCACCTTCCTGCACCTGCCAGTGATGTTACATGGGCTCTTCATCCTTTCAGCTCTGCCTGGGTCTCCATCTCCATCGGTCGTCCAGAGGGTGTCGTCAGCCAAGTCTCTACCATGGCTCCTCCCTCCCTCGACTCCGCCCTGGGATATCATCCTGGCTGGAGACTGGACTTTCATTTGGCTCCTCCTGCACCTGGCTCCCCCTGGCTCCTCCCACCCTCCACTCACCCATGGAATGTTTTGTTTGCCCTGGACTGTTTTTGTCTTCTTCTGTTCCACTTCCCCGTCCTTTGGGATAATGTAACATGTATTCTCTGTCTACTTTGTTTCATTGTGTTTTCGGTTCGGTCCTGTTTTTACCTGTGTGCCGTGTCAGTTGACCTAGTTTTCCTAGTCTGTGTCTGTTTGATTCATTAAACAAGTTGTCCAATTAATTAGCTTATTCGTGCCCTAATTTGTCTAGTATCTATACGCCCTGTGTTCTTGCAGTCCTTGTCCTGTCTTGTCAATGTTGAGGTGTTGAGTATTTTTGAATTAAAGTGTCCTGGATTATTCCTGTCATGTGCCTTGTTCAGAACAACTACCCATACCAGTATATTACTGTACTAATTACTTTCTCTAAAAAGTAATGCATTACTTATTACTATTTACTATCTAAATCTCATATCAACCTCAACCAGTTACAAGGATCTGCTCTTTTAATTCTTTCAAATAAATAATAGAATTTTTTTGTGAACTGACCAAAGTATTTAAAGGGAGAAGGTTAAATTAAAAACATAAATTTTAACATTAAACATTCAATTTTGATGTTAAATCCACTATTGTTTTATATAGAATTGTTCTATAGTCTACAGTATTTAATGCAATAACACCAGAAGTAACTGTAATGAAATTACAGAAAAATGAAGAGTAATCCCTTACTTTACTTTTTCAATGGAAAAGTAATTAAATTACAGTAATTAATGACTTAAGTAATTATTTACAACACTGATGGTAACCCACTAGTAATGACTCAAGTGTTACCAAATCCATCAGAAGCAATTACTATCCAAAACCTTTCAAAAACTTCAAAAGCTTACAATGACTTCAGTAATTACTAGGGAGTTATCATGCTTTTCACTTTAGAATACTGATCCAAATAATTAGTAATTGATTCTGAAGGATTTGGTAATACTTTAGTCATTACTAGTGGGTTATGATCTTCACTTTAGAATTAATTATAACCTATATTATGCTTTATTCACATTAATTATAAACATGTATATAGTACTTCTTAATCTGCTGGGAGGTATGAAAAAATAGGTATTGATTAGCTTAGTGTTAATATTGCATTACTCTTTTGTTTCTGTGTAGTTATTCATTAATGATGGAACAGTATAGGCTATTCTAAAGTGTTTCCATCACTTCCTATCTAGTGCTGTCTATAAAGGGAACTGATACTTAGGACACTTTTAGGTTTTATTCTAATGGTGCCCCTAGACTTTCCTTATTTTAAGCCACTGACATCCAGTTTCACCTGCTGTTCCTTCCAATTAAATTTGAGACAGTAGAAGCAGTTGTTTCTTTGAAAGATTTCCATTAATATTAGGTTGAAGGTCACTTCATAAACCAATCATTTAGAGGTGAGTTTTAAATCCCAAGTGAAGAAAGGTTCAAAAATCGCAATGAAACGGAATAAAATATTCTCTCGTTCTTTCTCTCTTTTAACTTAATTTGTAACAACATTTTTTTGCTTAAGTTAGAAATGCCCAACTGGCATCACAACGTACAGATAAATCACAAAAAATGTGGTACTAAATTGAAGTGTAACGCCTTTTTACTATATGACTATCAGTTAGACTGTAATATATTTATATAGCATATTCAGGTTAAATATATAACAGTAACTGTTAAATTGAAAGAATCCTGAAAAAAATTACACAACTGTTTTCAACATTGATAATAATCAGAAATGTTTCTTGAGCATCAAATCAGCATATTAGAATGATTTCTGAAGGATCATGTGACACTTTAGACTGGAGTAATAATGCTAAATAAAACCCAGCTTTGCATCACAAGAATAAATTACATTTTCAAATATATTTTCAAATGAAAAAACAGTTATTTTAAATTGTAATAATATTTCACAATATAACTGTTTGGTTTGTATTTCTAATAAAAAATATGCAGCCTTGGTAACCATAAGGGACAGTGTATATATGTCAGTGTTTAAATACTATATATATATATATATATATATATATATATATATATATATATATATATATATATATATATATATATATATGTATATATAAACAAAACTGCCAGGAGCATATAAAGTTACAAGGTTTATATGCTGATATTTGTTTTGGATATTTATTTGCTCAAATTCATTATGTAGCCTTGCATAGCATAAAAATGAGATTTTTCATATAATTTTATTCTCAAACCAGACTTTGTCCTACTTTAATAACTATAGCTGACTCATCTAAATAGTAATTGCTGCGGTTCATTTCGTTGTAACTGATTGTAAAGCGGTGTTCACTTAATTTTTTAGGTTTTGCACTTCAAATTTCTCAGTCTTTTGCACTTTAGAGGTATTTGCACTTGATCATGAAAAGATTGAAATGCCCTTCAAGACATTTGAGACGTCACTCAGTCAGACCACCTCATGAAGTGGTTTAAAGATGCCTCCCAGTCAAGTGTAAATGCATCTTATTGTTTAGGCCACATATGTATGTAATGTATGTAACACCAATGTATGTAAACACCCATTGTGTGCCTCACTGTCCTCCCTTCTTCACCCGGATGTTCAGTATTGTGATGGTCTGTAAGTTTGTGCTCTCTCTCTCTGTGACTCGGTTCTCTTTCTGAGTCTCTCTCATGTGTCTTCTAACTCTGTGTCATTTTAAACTCGTTATGCCTACCTCCTTTTGTCCTCCGTTTTTCTTTGTGATACCGTATTGCATAGTGTTCCTCCCTTCAGTCAGTGTCTTGGTCTTTCTCTCATCCTCTTTGTCTCTGTCTCTCCTTTCCCTCCCCCCTCTCCGTGTGTTTTTGGCTCAGTACTGGAGGTGAGTCAGCCTCTTGGACTTCGCTCCTAATCAGAGTCACTGTGAGCGTCACCGTGTGTCAGAGTTCCAGCTTGCATTCCATTATTTGTCCCTTTTTCTTCCCTCTCTCCTACTTCTTCACTACCTTTTAGCTGTAGAATAAAATCTCAAAGATGTTCTCTGGGCTGTGAGATCTGTCAAGCCAGATTGTCCATGGTCCAGTTGTTCCTCCATCTGGTTCTTGGCAATGCAGATCTTCTGCTGCTTCTCTCCGTGAGACCGTCAGGCTTATGCTGGGTGTCTAGGAATCTTCCTTCCTGTTCCTCATCGTTCAATGTCTATTGACGTTAGCTTTTATCCTCGTCACATGGATATTTGTTTATCTCGTCTGACTGCTTCTTTATCTGTCTCTCTCGCTCTCTCTTTCCTTTCCCCTGAAGCTCGGGCCTTCATAATGCCTAGTGTCAGATTCAGACATAAATGTAGATGGGCAGGGTAAACAGTGCAGCGGCCATGTGGCGCTTAGCGACCTTGGATGTGATGGCTTATCCTTCATGTCTCTTGGGATTTTCTCAATGTGTTTTCCTGCATGAGTGGAAGTGTTTTGTCCATAACAACATCATGGTGGAACAGACAGTTAGAAAGTTATGGGTCCTGGCAGCTGGGATGTGCTGGGATTCATTCCTATCTATCTATCTATCTATCTATCTATCTATCTATCTATCTATCTATCTATCTATCTATCTATCTATCTATCTATCTATCTATCTATCTATCTATCTATCTATCCATCCATCCATCCATCCATCCATCCATCCATCCATCCATCCATCCATCCATCCATCCATCCATCCATCCATCCATCCATCCATCCATCCATCCATCCACCCACCCACCCATCCATCCATCCATCCATCCATCCATCCACCCACCCACCCATCCATCCATCCATCCATCCATCTATCCACCCATCCATCCATCCATCCTGGCTGTCTATATGTCTGTCTGTCTGTCTGTCTATCATTGCTCTCATCATGTGTTCTTCTGGCATGTTAGTTCTGACCGTTTCCTTTCTAATTGATTATGAGTAGATCTGCTTTATCTTAACTCACTTTATCTGTCGTTCTCTGTTTACTCTTCACTCTGGTTAATTGGTCTCCTCCAGAGCTGCACTGCTCTGCATGGCTCTATCCTTCTCTCCAGAGTGGGTTAGGTTGATTGAGGAAATGGCCCTGAGGCCCAAAGGCTCTGCTGTACTTACACACAGAGAGAGACCAGCAATTAAAAGACACACGCTCACACACACATGCACAGGATGCAATTAATGCATTTTGAGATCAGTCTGGAGTGGAAAAAATAAAATCAGATGCAGATAGAACAAGGACTGGTACATTCGGTTTTGATGTGATTAACCCCATCACAATATTGTTATTCTATTGCGTCAACGGTTTAGGACTGTTGTAAATGAGTTCAATGAATCAAGCCAATGCTCAACTCAATTTCACTGATATTGAGCTGAATTAAATAGAACTAAATTGAATAAAGAGAGACGGGGGAGTGAGAGAGCATGTGAACTGCTAGGCAGGGTCTCATTTATTAATAATTTTGTACATGTGCACAGTGAAGGTTCTCACAGAATTTCTGCAAGATTCACAACACAATTTTGCTGTCTGACACTTTTTGATATCGGAAAAGATTTATTTTGTCGTATGGAAAAATCACCAGTCTTGGATATTTTAGTGGGACATGTTCAGCAATGCATGCATTTTAAAAATAGACTTTTCATTTCTGAAATGCTGGATACTGTTTAAAAAAAAAGCATGCAAAAAAACAAAAGTCATGTCAAATTTTTAAACGAGGCATTATTATGGCAGCGACAGGCACAACGTGAATACTGCTTTACGCAAACTCTTTTTCTGCTCATATCATACAATATGACAAGCAACAATATTGCACAGCATGCACCAGGTTTTACCCCCATTCTACAATGAATTGATGAATCTGGATTACTGTAAATGAGGGAGCATATCACTGCAGTTAGCAATTAGCAATTAGCATCTATAACCAAACCATCTCTATATGCCGTAAGGGCTTCTACACAACTTCTCGTGTACAGCCATTTATCTCTCTTTGCAAACATATCCTTACTCTCACTAAAGATGAGAGCACAAGCAGCAAGTGGGTCATTCTCAAAACCAGTTGAAACACAAAAAACTAAATTTAAATAAGCATACAGTCAGTGCACATGATCACCCACATGTATGTGTTTGATTGTTTTTAATGCTGGTTGGCCTTAATTGTGCCCTGTATTGAGATTCGTCACTGAATGGTGAGGCTCCATTTATTGCTTTGCCTTAAAAACAGTCATTATGCTACAATTTTATGTGTTTAAGCAATCTCTAATGTTACAGGTTGATTGTTTTCAGGCCATCATTCGAAATGTTAGTGGAAACTGGGTTACATGTCATTACTTGTTTGTCAGTTTGAATGAATCATTGTAAACACACACACCGTCAACATATTTCATAATCAAAATGATGCTAAAGTGCAAATTTAGGCGAAGCTAGAATATAAAATGAAAATAAGTGCTTGTTTTAGGGTTAATCTCAAATTCAGTATCTCTTCAGCCTATTCTTGAAATACAACTCCTAATAATTTGCATAATTGCATCACGCAGAGCAATCACTAAGGTTTTTATCATTTTAAAGGAACGATGCGATATAGAAACATGATGCTACAAATCTCCTTCCTCACAGAGTGCTGGCGGTTTTGGATGGATAATTAATCTAATTTTAGGTCTTTGTGTGAATGTCAGCAGAAAATGTAGAGAGGAGCTGTCAGTTTGACTTAGCTTATTCGGTAAAGGTTGCATAAGCCACATGCCTATTCCCTTATCTCTCTCTCTCTCTCTCTCTCTCTCTCCCTGCAGCGGTGGATGCAGTTCCCGTTCGGAAAGATGGGGAGCAGGTAAGTAAAACTACAGCACTTTGCATATTTAAGTTTTGCTTGGGCACCAAACCTCTGTCCCATGTTGTGAGCTTAAGCTTTAAGGATCACATCTAAATGACATCCTTTGCCGAGATGATACTTGTGCGAAGTCTGCATTTCTGTCCAAAGCTATTATACCTACCAAGTGCTGACATTTGTGCCTCATGGCACTTTAATGAAGTCTTTAGCTAACGCAAGGACCCCCTGTGTGCCAAACGCATGTCTTGCCACCCCCTAGTGCTGAAAATCAGAGAAAGCATGATGGTATTATGTGTTTTTGAAAAGCCACTATATTACATTTCTCACCAAGGCCACGGGAGCCAGACCCCAGAGCCTGGCCATTACCGTACAGTATTGCCGTATAACGGGTTTGTCCCCTGGGAAGACGTAGCCTCATCCGTCTTCTCTATTCGCCGTCCGTATTCACGTCCTACCCAAGGGCATCAGCTCCTGGCTTGTTGCTCTACTCATCCACAGATGAATTTGGCTCAAAATCTACTGTTTTGGATTCTGGTATCATCCAAACCAAAATGACATGTTTTATATCTCAATGCAGAGTTTGGAAGCTGAGCCAAGAGGTGGTGTCATCTCACTGTAGCTGGAGCGAATTGAAACAGTGTCTGTGCTGTGCATGTATATGTTCGTGTTAGAGAGCTGCACTCAAAAAGGTGATTGCCGGTTGCCAAAATAATAATAATAATAATAATAAAATAAAAAAATCATAAAATGTTGCCTAGCAATGAAAAACTCTCTAGAATCAGCTGCTAGTTGCCAAGTAGCAAGTCTAGATAGCTTAATGCTAGCTCAAATCACCCTCAAACTTAACAAACCTTACCATAACAAATCATTCATCATTAGGCCTATCTCTTAATTCAATAAGCCACTTGCTGGTTGCCAAAATAAGAATGATAATAATAAAAGAAAAAAATGTCTATGTAAAACTCTGAAGAATCAGGTGCTATAGTTGTTAAGTAGTAACAGATAACTACTTTAGCTTGCTTAGCGCTATCTCAAATCGCCCTCAAACTTCACTAAAATAAATCATTATCGGGTTAATTAGAAGGCCTTAGATGGAATTAGTTTGGATTTCACAGACTTTTTTTGGTGTTTTTAAACCCGTTTGAATCAAACAGTTGTGTTTATCCTCACATTGAAAAAGTAAGCAGCAAATTACCAAGCTTACATAACTAACTTGGTTTCCTGTGAGAAATCTAATCTAATAGGAATATATGGTATAGTGGTTTATTATCTACAATCCTCCTGATTGATTTTGACCCTCATCTGATACTGTAACTCTTGTTTCACTGCTTAATGCACTTTCATTAAGGATTTAGACCTTTTTGACAGCTTTTTGGGTGAAAAACACGTCCATTTTGTCATCATTTGCTACATCCAAGTAAATCATCAGATTGAAGGGTGATTTTCACAAAACTGTATGTTCTGCAAGCTTTTTTTAAAAGGTAAATTTAGGTGTCTTTCCAAAAAAGGACACTTGGAGACTCCAAAAAGACACCAAACAAATTATATAAGAAGTCCATATAATTCAGAAATGTATGCACACCCATGAAAAACAAAAACAGAATAAAACCTTTCAGAATTCACAGTGTATATGTGTCACAAACTGAGACAAGAAGGTTGAGGATCCAAATGCAGTATTTATTGAACAGGGTAATCCAAAGACGTAATCCAAATAACAGGCAAGGGTCATACACAAACAATCCGAACAATAACAGATCAGGGCTGAGGCAAAGAGAGAAATCCGAGGGGACAGGCAGAGAATCAAGATAACCAAGACACGGGAGAAACAGGATACAAACACGCTCAGAAATGCAGTAGAGACACTAAACAAGACTTTGCAGGGAATTAATGAGTGTACATGGTTTAAATCATAGATATCATATAATAAAGGCTAGATGTCTCGTCGAGGTCGACGTCCGCACACGGCGGCCATCTTGCCACAGGGAGCTCGCTCACTCGTAACATTGTGTTAATGGTGCATGTACTTTTTAAATAACCATAACTTGCTACATTTTCGACCGATTTTCAAACGGTTTGGTTTGTTATAAACGTCAGAGATGTAGTTATGACACTGCATACTTATCAATAAATATAATATAATATATTTAAACATGTTCAAGCATCCAGAATTATAGCCACGTTAATAACGTTTGTAAGAAACCAAACCGTTTGTAAATCCGTCAAGATTTCAGCGAGATAAGAGGATTTGTGTTCATGCTGATCACTCACCTTACTTCAGATACCACAGAGCTCACCAGAAAGCTTCCCTGTGACAAGATGGCCGCCGGTGTGATGCCGTTCGAGACTCCGCCTTAAGACATCTAGCCTTATATGGATATCTATGGTTTAAATAGGCTTAGACTGACAAGGTAATGAGACACAGGTAGATGCAATCAGGGATGATGAGTCCGGGCAGTGAGTTATGGGAAATGTAGTTTGTGAGGGAATGACAATAGTCTGATGTGGAGTGCCCTCTGGTGGATCTCAAGGGCACTCCAGCTAGTGACTGTCTTACACTATGTGTACAGTGCAACAGCAAAGAGCTTGTTTGCATTTTAGACAAGTCAGGTCCACATCGGAAATGGCAAAAAAACTAACATTAAACCACCGCCTTAACCTGACTGCATATACCTACAGTACACAGATCCATTCAGAGTTACTAAACACAGCAACATACACGAAAATCTAAATTTATCCTGAATGTGTGTGGAAACTTGAATTTACTGAAATGTGTCTGTGCATAAATACAATGTGTGATCAGTGCATCGAGAGCGCACACAATACATTGCTCATCAATACAACGGACTCAGTCACGCGTACAACTCTTGCACATCACCACCATTGTCTTTGCCTTGATTGCAAACCTCATCCATCAAAACTTTACTAGCGACATGCTGGTTTGCTTTATCCAGCCAAGAAACGTAGTTTGTGTATCATCTGGCCATTTGGGATATTTTGACGTTCCGTTCAGTCTGTATTTCACACTGTATTTCACTCTTCAGAAGCAATCACAGAATATGACAGAATTCGTGTTTTAAAGTGAACTACACAATCACGCAACGTGATGTTTATAAATGTTTATAAATGATTTAATGATTCCAGTCTTTCTGCTTTATAGTTCAAATTGGTACACGTAGGTATGAGGCTACTTTGACAAGTATTACTGTCAACTACACTGTAAAAAAAAAAATATGATCAATAAGTTATGACAACTTATGTTTTTACATTGATTTAACTCATCAAAATAAGTTTCAGCAATTTTCAACTTCTTTTTATAAGTTATAACTCATTTTATGTCAGTTTAATGTAATTTAAGTTTAAAACACTTTTTTAGCTCATATATTTACTTGCCCTGCCTAAAGATTTGTTGTTCTGACCAATGTAACCTTATGATGCCAACCTTTTAGATTCACAATTCTCGACTTTCGTTTCTACCCTGACAGTTGCAAGACCATGCTGAACGCTGCGAGTGTGTTAGAAATCAGGAATAGTGAGGGAACATTGTGCTTGGTATGTTTTTCATCTTCAAGCCAAACTTGGGTCTTAATGCAAAGTTTAAATCCCGTCTGGCTAGCGTGCCCATAATGTTCACGCATTAGGTCAGTAGACGGAGAGTAGGCAGTCTTTTGTGGCTGTTTAAACACATTCGATCACATACACTATGAAACCAATCCGGTCAAATGAGATTCATCCACTTGTGATCCGATCGGCCAAAACGCATTTTAATACCAGGTGTAAACAGGGCCTTTGACCTAATGCATGGATCTGTTATATTGACACACAACAGATATTTTCTTAACTGTTTATGTTCACTTAAAGGACAAGTTCGGTATTTTACACTTAAAGCCCTGTTTACAGATCGTTTCTGATTAAATAAAACGGGTTAAGATTAAATTTTGGATACATGCTGCTGTCCCGAGAATTTTAATAATAATAATAATAATAATAATTCGTTACATTTATATAGCGCTTTTTCTGAGACCTCAAAGCGCTTTACATGGAAGGGGGGGAATCTCCTCAACCACCACCAATGTGCAGCATCCACTTGGATGATGCGACGGCAGCCATACTGCGCCAGAATGCCCACCACACACCAGCTTACTGGTGGAGAGGAGACAGAGCGATGAAGCCAATCAGTATATGAGGATGATTAGGAGGCCATGATGGACAGAGGCTAAGGGGCAAATTTGGCCAGGATGCCGGGGTTACACCCCTACTCTTTTTCGAAGGACATCCTGGGATTTTTAATGACCACAGAGAGTCAGGACCTCGGTTTTTTTACGTCTCATCCGAAGGACGGTGCTCTTTTGGCAGTACAGTGTCCCCGTCACTATACTGGGGCATTAGGACCCACACAGACCACAGGGTGAGCACCCCCTGCTGGCCTCACTAACACCTCTTCCAGCAGCAACCTGGTTTTCTCAGGAGGTCTCCCATCCAGGTACTGACCAGGCTCAGCCCTGCTTAGCATCAGTGGGCAACCGGTCTTGGGCTACAGGGTGATATGGCTGCAGGCGATTTTAGGTTTCTTTCTGAGTTATACCGTACCTCACAGCACATCCAATACAAGTCAATGGAGTTGGACAAAAACTACGATAAAACCTGTTGGAAAGCTTTTGAATCTTTTGCAGCGATTTTTGTGTGAGCATATCAGTGAACACCCCTGACAACTCGGTGGGTTTCACGTCTTTGTAAACGAAAGTTTAATGCGTTTTAGGAAGGATTGTTCCAGTGCACCTATGCAGCCATTCTGGAGGTGGGGGGGGGGGGAAGCGAAAGAAACCTTAAATTCTCGGGACAGCAGCATGTGTCCAAAATGTAATCTTAACCGTTCTATTTCATCAGAAACAATCTGTAAACAGGGCTTTAAGTGTAAAATACCGAACTTGTTCTTTAAGACTGTGTCTACGTGGATAATCATAAAGATGGGCATTTTGACATAATTCTATGTGTATTTGCTCATAAAGACGTGAAAGAGAGCTCAATTTGGTACTCGTGAGAGGCAGCTTTCTGTGTTTTTTCAGCTTTTCTGTTAAAAACCCCAGAAAAAGCAGCACTGGCCCGAATGTGACCTAAGTGCTGTTTTGAAATCAAATCCTATCTGAAAGCCCTTTAAAAGGTGTCCCCTTAAAATGTGAAGCAAAACATTAATTGCTTTCTCACTGCAGTGGAAAAGAAAACTAATTTACTGATGTTAATTTTCATTTAGCTGTATCCGCCCCCCACAGAAAAATTGTAGGTGGCTGCCGTAATTGCAAGCCAGACTCAAAAATGTATTTTTAGGAGCCAGCTCCACAGTTTATGTAAGAGAAGCGCCCATAAAGACTAAGATGGTGGGAAACAAATCGATCGACCCCTGAACAGCCGAACCATGCCGGTAGTTTGTTCAGAGTTTCCAAGGGGCAGACATTTGCCCCACGGCATGC
This sequence comes from Leuciscus leuciscus, assembly GCF_965113295.1. NCBI lineage: Eukaryota > Metazoa > Chordata > Actinopteri > Cypriniformes > Leuciscidae > Leuciscus > Leuciscus leuciscus. The sequence continues at coordinate 30,183,568 of NC_138736.1, read as the reverse complement.
CAATGCCTTTCTGACACTGACCTCCATTTGACCTTTCATATTGATTTCTCTCTTAATGAACAATGAGCGGCTACTGCTGTTCGTACTGGCACCAGTGTTTGTCTCGTTGCGCTGGGTGCGGTGTAAATGCGATCGATCGCTCGCTGTATGTTTGGGTTGTCTAGGATTACTTACTCCAGTGCTACTCATCAAAGTCGCCTCCATCTCCTCTTGCTGTTGTCCTCATGTAAAGACTTCTAAGGCAGATATCAACATGGATACACTAGGTGGTACTTCATTCATGAATATTTTACACCATGTTAGCTGTATATATCGCAACAAGGGTTTATACAAAGATATATCTTGGTCTGGACAACAGTTCGTAACAGATGAACAGCATCTCGCCTCCTTCTCCTGCTTTCTGTTTATCTGTTGTTCTTCCAGATCTAGTGTTCTGTACTTGGCTTGATGTTCAGCCTTCTGGTGTTTCCTGCTAACTGAAAGCATGCCTTTTCTTCTCTTTTACTGTATCTTTCCCATCTATTCTTCAATTAACTTCTTCTAGCAAGGACATGGCGAGTTTTCCTGGGAAGGAATCAATGTAAGTCAGATATACACAATTTTGCGTTTAATACTATACTTTCTGTGTCTCATGTTTTATTTCTCTTTTATAATTTTTAATCAATATAACAATCTATATCATATTACTCTCTGCCCAGCTAACAAAAATGTTGTAGAAACATTTTGATAACATTCCCATACAGTGTTATTTCTGAATGTTCTCTGAAATAACTAAGGTAACACTTTATTTTAATGGTCCCTTTTGAACATTTAGTTGACTATGAGTAACTTTGCAACTACATGTCAACTAACACTCATTAGAGTATTAGTAGACTTTCTGCTTAATATTTACTAACTATTTATTATGATGGTTCTCCAACAGACATTCTATTGACTATACTTTATTTTTCTGTATAGTATATATGCTATGCTATATAGTATATATATACTATATTTTTCTGTATCTTTGCAACTTATTCTAACCCTAACCCTACCAGTCCACTAATACTCTACTAATACTCTAATGATAGTTAATAGACATGTAGGTGCAACAAAGTGTTGTATGAACGTTAGGGGAACACTGCATTTTATAATTTTGAAAACAATATGGGAATGTTACGTTTGAATGTTCTCTAAACATTCTGAAACAAATAATAACATTCAAAAAATGTTAGAGGAACATCCAACTAAAACGTTTCAGACAAAAAAGTTCCACGGACCATGTATAAATCACGTTTTTGTGCTAAACATTATTAAAGACCAAATAACTTTAAACGAACAGGTACGATGCTAATGTTGTGAAGAAAAATGTCATAATAGTATGATGGTTGAAAAGTACTAAAAGGTTTGTATTAATCAAAAACTGCAAATCTTAAATATCTGCTGTGACTCCACAGTGTTTCATCACTGGCAGGTTTCTCTGGGGGTTTGAGCTGTCCTCCAGCTGTCTTCGATAGGCCACGTCATGTTATCTGAGATTCGGCCTGTTTTGTGAATTGTAGGTGGCACTGGATGTGAGAGATGATAACACAATGTGGTTCACATGGAGTTAGTGACATCTGCTCTCATTCTGAGGCTACGTTTACACGTGGATGGCTATTTTCATAAACGGACATTTCTCCCCTCTTCGTTTTCAAAAATAACATCGTGCACACGAACCTGTGTATATGCTGTCAAGAGCATGCCAAACCTGTAGGTGGCAGTGTAACGAGAAGCTCAAGCCCACCTTAGCCAATCAGAATCCCGAAAATGGTCACATTCTGTGACGTCGCTGCCTAAAACTCAGTTTTTCTCAGTTTACATGCAAACGTGCAAACGAAGATTTTCAAAATCTCCACTCTGGCCGGAGTTTTTAGAAAGAATCGGTTTCATTGGCGAATCCTCCGTTTGCGTGTAAACGAAGGGTGCAAACGAAGGGAAATGTCTCCGTTTTTCAAAATAACCATGTACGTGTAAACGGGGCCTAAAATGAAAAAAGGACAGTTAATGCCACCAGATGAATCAGGAAGTGTCAAATCAAATTTTACTTGCTATACTGTTTTTGACAGTAGAAATGCAGTCATGAATAATTCTAACAAAGGTCTGGATGAATCACGTTTGAAGCTGTTTTAAAATAGATAATGTGACTGCACATTAGCTGAATGGAGTGCTGCAATGATGATGTTTTGTTTACAATTTGGCCACGGTTTTTCATTACATTTTTTTTTTTTTTTTAAGCATATTGCATGGCATGGTGTGGCCTCTATTTTTGCTTCTTTTGTCTAATTGTTACAACTTACCCCAGCATGTGTTACAAACTACTGTACCCTGGGGTATGTTGTAACAAAGACACACCATGTATTTGACATCGACTGACAAGGGCTGTGATATTCTTCAGGATGTTTGAATTGGTGCCTTTTATAGTGATCAAATGTGGGTACTTTGTATACAAGTTTGAGCACTCAAGCTCAAAAATTCAGTGAGTTACAGATGCTGAAGCAAAGAGGTGTTACAACTATACCCGGTCTTTTTAGTTCAAACAAATTAACTCTTTTTCTTTTAAGTTCACAAAACTGACACATTTTATCTAAGTTAAATTGTTTAATTGTTTTGAGTTCCATGAACTTGTTTCTTTTAATTTAGACAAACTTAAATTTAACTGAAACTGGGCTGGGATTTCTATTTCCCAGCATGCTTTTCCATGACACTTAAAGGGGACATATCATGCTAAATGCACTTTTTTAGCCCTTAAATGCATTTTGTTGTATATTTGGAGTGTTTAGAAGTACAGAAAAGATGAAATTATTCTCTTCAGGTGCTTCGTTGATATCTTTATATTCTGTTTTGGTCATATTTTTCAACCGGTTCAGATTTTTCTGTTATCTATGACGTTTTTTGAACTATCACGTCACAGTATTTGCAGCGGAACTGCCAAATAAGGACATTGACTTCCGGCCCAACACTTCGAGCAATCCGCCATTATTATTTCTCGCTGCAATTTTGTAGTCCAAGCTAAAGGATGCAGAAGTTACGAGAGGGTAAGTTAAAATGTTCGGTTGTTGGATGTAGTAACCCACACGCTTCATTACACCGTCTAATTTAGATGAACTGCCGCGCTTGTGACAGGAGCATGTTTAACTGAAAGAACGAGCAGAGAGAGAGACCCGGTCGCGCGCGCGCTCACTCTCTCTCTTCAGAGCCAGGCGAAAGTGTAAACAAGACATCACCGTCTCCAAACTAGACGCTGTCTTGCTCTCTCTCCCTCGGACATATTAATCAAAATAAATCGACACGGTGGTAAAAGGTCGGAAGACCAAAGTTTCATGTGTAAATACAGTACACACCATTGCGATACATCCATATGAAGACGTTGTTCTGCAGGTTCGTCGTCTTCATTTTCATCTCGCTCCGGCTCTGGCTCGAACATGTAAGGCTGGCTGGACAAGTCTTCCGTTGTTGACATTTTGTTAATAACGTGTGTATAAAAGTTTCTGTGCGCTAGATAATCCTATCTCTGCTACCAGACTACAAAAATGGCCGAACGGGGTGGAGTTGAACCGAGTGTCACCGCTACAACCTGGAGAGGGGGCGGGGTATGAAGTGTCTCAATATTATTTAAAGAGACCGCACCAAAACGAGTTGCTTTCAGAAGCACATTAGAAAAGGGGTAGAAAAGGGGCCTGTGGAGCTATAATAATGAGGAATTCAGACCCAAGCATTGCAGTTCCGCTTTATATAGACTACAAATGTATGATTTATATGTAAAAAGGAACAATTTAAAAGCATGATATGTCTCCTTTAAAAGGGAGAATAAATGCTAATATGAAATGTTATATAATGTTTTTTTGTGCCATATTAATGTTAAGTGGGAGATTTAGCAGTGTTTAATGTTTTGCTAGTTTAGAAGAGTTTTTATTTGTTTTTCATGGTGACGAGTGGAGCATGAGCTTGGTTTGAGAACAATGTATGTTAAATGTTTTAAATAGCTGTAGTCATTTATCGAGTGCTATGCTATGCTAATGCTATTAAAGCATTGAGTCAACAATTAGCAAGGTAAAAATTTTTTTTCATAATTTTATTTATAACAGTTTTTATACAAGCACAAAACAAAGAAAGATGCACAAAATGTATACAAAAAGTATGTTATACATAAAATAAACAAACAAAGGAAGAAAAAAAAAAAAAAAAAAAAAAACACACACACACAAACCCCCCCCCCCCCACCCAACCAGATAGAAAAAAAAAAACTACACCTTAAAACCATACATAAACTTTAACAAGACAAAACATTAAGGTAACATTTTTTTTATTAGCTAGTTAAAGCTAGCCAAGTTTCCAGTACTAAAAATATTTAAGTTAACAATAGTTAAGAGCACTTAAAATGTATGATTACAAAATAAAAATCTGCAAGTTCTGCTTAACCGTAACATTTCTCAACTTAAAAATTATTTTGAATAATTATATAATAAGTAAATAAATAAATAAAAATAATTATCAAATTATTTGAGTTTTGCCAACTTATTCGGGTTTACAGTGTAATGTATTTTATGTTGTAGAATAAAACATGAAAATATATAGAGCTTGTGTTTACCGCAGACCTATTTCATGCATTTACCCAACAAACAAAAAAACCACTGACAATGGAAGTTCAAAAATGCTATCTTGATTCTAGGTTTTAGGCCTCATTCATGCAGCAAATTAAAAATGTTTAATTACAGATCTGTATGAGTTTTTTTCTTCTTCTATGGAACACAAAAGGAACAATTTTGCATCATGTACTTGTTGTTTTTTACCCAAGCAATTACAGTGAATGCCAACTAGAGTCTGCTGACTTTAGAATCTTAAAGGTGCTGTGTATGACTCGCTTTGACTTACACTGTGTGTGCACTAAATTTCACGTTTACTGAAGCCATATGATAGTTTTGTATGAACTGAATACGTTGTTAACCATTGTGACCAAATCATTGTGAACTGAATAAAATTATTCATTGTAAAGACTAAAGAATGGTTTGCTCATGAACTGAACATTATTATTTTTCAAATAAAGGAGAAAAAGGGCAAATGTGAAGATTCTCAGTGAGTTTGGTAATATGGTAAAGTCATGGCATGGTAAAAAAAATGAAATAATCAACAATCAAAATGACTTCCCCTCCCTCTTGCAGTGACATCTCTCTCTTCTCTGATGACATGTTTTCTGGTGCGAGGGCAGGACAACCTGTCAATCACATGAGATCGACCAATAGCAAACCACAACCATCCAATCAATTCCTGATAAACAAAATCAAGTCCCACCCTACATTTTTTCTTGTTCGAGAAGCCGTTGTACTCGATATACGTCACAATAAGGTAGACAAGACTTAAACCTCTTCTGTTTCTTGCTGACTTTAAATTTTAGTCTGTTTCCATGCAAAGTTATTGAATAGCTTCAGAAGTTTCAGAAAAACTGTTGTATGGAGCGAGCTTATGGTTCATTTCCTGTCATTTTGAAGTTTCACAGCTTCAATTCTCATTGAATTTCATTGTATTAAAAATCGTGATCAATACGACATGAGGGTGAGCAAATGATGACAAAATTGTCCTTTTTTGGCGAACTAACCCTTTTATGTGCTTTTAGTGCAAGTTGCTGCCAGCAACCATAAACAGTCCACAGTTAAGCTAATGAACTATTTTACTTGACAGGAGGATTGTTTATTATGAATTATGATGAATAAATGTAATTATTAATTGAGCCTTGGTCTTGGTGTCCTTTCTCATTGCCATCGCCAGTGTATAATGAAAGTAATAAGCCAAATGAGGCCGTGTGTTACAGTGATTTTCGTGGCTTATTGCTTTAATCGATTTTTACTCCCACTTCCCTAACTTTTGCTGCTTCTCTAATGCTTCTTTCTTTCTTTCTTTCTTTCTTTCTTTCTTTCTTTCTTTCTTTCACCAGCTGTCCGTGGAGGACACCACCTCCATTTTGCCCCGTCTGAAGCGGAACTCTAATGCCTATGGGATTGGAGCTCTGGCTAAGTCCTCTCTGACAGGTGTGTCAGGTGTGTGTCTGTCTCGGTAGCTGGTAACAGACCCCATGTTGGCTCCAGAGGAGGAGATGGCGATTGGAGCCAACATGGCTGCCCCTGTGGGTCCCCCCCTCCCTTTCCAGTTTCACCACCTGCCTCCTCCATTAATTAGTGCATGTCAATGGCCTCTTTAGCCATTGATGAAATCCCTAGTCAGATCCAACAAGAGTTCACAAAATTTTTTTAAAAAAATCCTGACGTAAGTGCACTATTCATCTTCACAAGCTTGCTGCTGGGAAACGCAGTCTTTCGGTGTGACGTCAGCTTGTGTATTGTAGTGTGTTTTGTGGTTATGTGAGGTGTAGTGCTCTTTTGTGAAGTAAATTGTTGGACAGTAGTGTGTTGTGGTGTTGTTTTTTATAGATACTGCTCATTGTCACAACAGGTTTCTGGAAACGTAGGTATCTGAATATCTCTTGGTTTCATGTCCTGTATCTTTTGTATTTCTCTTGTTTTTCTTAAATGCTTGAAAATGGGGTGAAGTGCTCAAGTGATACCATTAGATTGTTTTTCCCCGGGAACAAATGGAGGTGATTTATCAGAGTATTTAAAGAGAGGCAGTCACTTCATCAGATGGGGTTTTTTATCATTGTCAGCAGCCTTGAGAAAAAACACAACCATCAATGAGTTTACCCTCAGACTACCTTGTTTTTAAGCTCTCTTGCATTCAGAGGCTTATGTTTTAAACTAATGCGTCTCGTTCAGATGAGAAATTTGCATGCTAATGAGCCATTTTGTATAAAGGAAATGTTTAGAGTTTCTCTCTTGTCTCTAATTATTCATACATGCATAAAAGCTTATGAATCTCATGTAATTAATTTGTTTTGTGAATAATGTATTTCTAAAGATGCTCAACCAATCGCATCTCTCTCATGCCTCGTGATCGATCAAATCAACAGGCTGTAGCTCATTCATAATCACTCATTCAGTTGTTATCATGCACAGTGCCTTGCACTAGTTTACTATAGGTGATTAATCAAAAGACACATATCCCATAATGCACTGCCTGGCCGCCTTCATTCGTCCCTCTCTGCAGATCCATGTATAGTCTGTGCAAATGCTGATTTGTGTTTTTCTCTCTTCAGGGGTTTCCAGATCAATGAAGGACAAAGTGACCAAGCCCACTGCTATGGCCCAGGGTCGCGTGGCCCATATGATTGAGTGGCAGAGCTGGGGTATACCATCTGCAGGGCCGGAAGGAGGAGCGGGCCGCTCCAACCTGAACCGCGAGAGGGAGAGACGGCTTGAAAATGACGCCTACAGTGACTTGAGTGACGGAGAAAAAGAGGCACGAATGGCAGCGGGTGAGATGTTTGACTGAAGATGTTGAGATGACTGAAAAATGCAAATTGCTCATTAAAATCACATCCAATATCGGTCACACTTCAGAGTAGGGTACAATACTATTATTAGGCTACTTACTATTAACTATAGTTAATAACTATTGACTCAATAAACTCGTACTGCTTATTAATAGTTAGTAAGGGAGTTAAAGGTACAATATGTAAGAATTTTGCATTAAAATATCCCAAAATCTCAAGGCCAGTGTTATATATTTTGTTAAGTTGATTACTTACAATATCCCAAATGTTTCCAACTATTTTTAAATCGTGAGAAAATTGCGATTTTAACCAAGGAAACGGGGCGTTAGAACAGGGGGGAGCTGGGAGTCGCCAGTCAATTGCGTCATATCCGCGTCACCCTCGGTTTCCGCTCGTACTGCGTGGAGTCCTGGACAAATGCGAAAGTTGTAGTTGTAGCGTCTATCAAGCTACAAACTTTAGCTTGTTTCTTGCAGTCGTTATGGTACACAATTATTCTTTACCGATTGCAGCTGGTTCTGTCGACAAAGCATGCTTAATTTTATATTTTCCAAATGTAGCATTCGGTAATAGTTATGTTTATGTAAGGAAAGTATTATTGCTTTAGATTTGTGTTTAGTTTATTGACATTGTTTATCACGTCTGGTGTTTATGGCCATGTAAATAAACATAGCATGTGTTATACATAAAGATTAATCAGTATTTTGGCAAATGATGTGGGCATGTTCGAATGTACTTTTACAACAATTGTTTAGAACATGTAAAACTGCGCAGCGTTATCACAACAATGAATTCAACAAATACAGTAACATCTATGAAGTATTAAACCTTACTTTTCTTGCGGTTAATTCATTTTAATGAAATAAAAGTGTGATGAGGTTTAAGAGTCAGGAAGGAAGGAGACGCGTCGTCGTGACTGGGACTCGTACTTTATTAAAATAAAGCAAAACAAACAAAAGCCGCGCACAACGTGCATTCACTGTGGCAACCGCGACGGCACAAAACAGTTCAAAAATGAGAGCTCGGATCCACCGGTTTTCTTCCTCTGCGTCCAATTTTCTCCCCAGTCTCTCTCTCGTTCCAGCGCGGCTTATAAGCGGTCTCTCCACGCCGATCACTGCAATAAGACACAGGTGCATTTGCACTTGACCTACTTGCTCGTCTCTTTTCTCTCCCATCACAGACCGCGCTGAACCACGCCCCCCTCGCCACAAAAAGCATGTCATTAAACGCAACATTTATAAAAATAGAACTTAGCCTCATCCATGAACATGATTTTTCGATTCCCGTCTGACTGATTTACATCCACGGTGGAGTTTAAAACGACAGTTCCCATCATTCCACGCTCCTTCACATCGTCATCAAGCTACGCCGTTGTTGTTGTTTGGAATGTAGCGCCCTCTAGCGGCAAAAATTCTTGCATATTGTACCTTTAAGTTTAGGTATTGTGTATTAGGCAGTGTGCGACATACCCGTCAATATTCGGTGGGGTCCCCATCTCCCGATTGTTGTTGCAATACCGATCTAAATTTTCTCAATATGCAGTAGGCCTATAGCATTACAATATTTCATGGATGCAAGCCAAGACAATCAGTCTATAGCCTACATGACAACACACACGCACACACTTAACACTTTTTTATAATCCAATATGCTATAGTAGGCCTATTCGTAAAGCAACACTGACATAGCATTGGTTAAAGTTGTTTGGATGCATGTTGTTTTATAATAAGGAGAGGTAAAGTTGTGCATTACAATGCAGACATGACAATAATTGGCACCAATCTGGCGCACTTACAATAGCAATCAACTGAATAAATGCCAGGTATAGCCTATCGGAGACTGGCACCCAATCAGTGCACTTGCAAATGAGAGTCAGCAGTATGACCAATCGTGGTGTGACAATATCAGCCTGCATTTTGTTCGCAGATTTAGTCACACAAACAGCGCAAGCGGCTCGTGACAGAACACAGACCGACTGAATGACACTTATTTAATTAAGTAGAAAATCTCAAATGAAGATCGCGGAACTCCAGCTTAATTGTCTGTGTTTTCAGATTATCCACGCTTCTTCAGCAGTGTAGAAAGCACGCGCGCATGGTTGTCAGATACTATTGAAAAGGCCGGGTAGAAAACGTGCCCTTTTAACCCTTTTAACAGAAAAGCTCTGACTGGGGTTTAAATGATTGAAATCTGGCAACCGTAAGGCGTAAGCATGAACGCTCATAAAAACGTAAAAACCACGCGCGCGCGTGCATGTTTTGTCTCCTCCTTTATTCGACAAAAATAAGTGGTTTTGGTCTTTATTTTAAATTTTTTTCTAAACACATTTCAGTCTAGTCTTTTTTTTTTTTTTTTTTGTCAACGATATTGCATGTGTTGATATAGTCACAGTTATCGTTTAATGACGTGGGTGTCGCGTCTCATCGTCTTGGGGAAAAAAGGTCGTCAACGTAAATTTTTCGTCATAGTTTTCGTTAACGAAATTAACACTGGTGACAATAAAATATTTTATTTTGTATCTTTTTGACAGAATTTGAGACCCCCTTCAAATTTTGCTTTTGAGGCTTTCAGGGAGCCTCTCACCCTGGTATTAGGGATGTAGAATATGGTCATGCAGAATAAGGCATTAATATTGGCTTTATAAGTAGCCTACTAATAAACAGTCAATATCCTAATATGCATTCTAATAAGCAACTATTTAATAGTGAGAATTGGACCCTAAACTAAAGTGTTACCCAAATATCGTACAGTGCTAGTATTCAATAGTATTCAGTCTCATGCAGTTTTGCTTCTTTTTGCATTAAATTACTTCCAATTGTGTTTGTATTATTAGCACAACATCATGGGCACTTTAAAGATGTTTTTGATGTAAATAAATAGTTTTCAGGGACTAAAATCTGTGCAATATTTTATATTAAATTATAATAGCCTATTGTATATTTTACTAACAAGAACTTTCAGAAAATCAAATAATGTTATTATTATTATTATTTTTATTTTTATTTTTTTGGAACATGTAATATTAGAAATGTCTTTGAAAGAAGTCTCGTCTGTTCACCAAGGCTGTTTATCAGTCTTCAGTGTCACATGATCCTTCAGAAATCATTCTAATGTGTTGATTTGGTGCTAAAATAAACATTATTATTATTATCAATATTGAAAACATTTGTGGAAAAATTGTGGAAACTATGATATTGTCACGGTGGCCATGTATATTAAATTCGATGAGTAACACTGAATGAACGATCAAGTTGAACCTTAAAAAACACCAAAGAGAACATATAATAATATCACAGAACCATACATATTAACAAAAGACCCAGAACCGAGTAAAGTAAGGGTTCATATACACAGAGAGGATTATTAACGGAAACAAGGAACAGGTGAAAACTAATCAGTAACCATAGAGACCAACAGTAAACTAGAACTAAGGTAAAACAGAGACAGCAAGTGAAGTAAACAGGACATGATAATGAAACTAAATAAGATATAAACGTGACAGATATATATTTATCTTTACTTTCACTTTTCATCAATTGAATGCATCCTTGCTCTCTCATTGACAATTCCAGTCATATCCGACTCTTGGTGATTCTATGGCCATCTCTTGCCATACGCGAGAGACTGACCATGAATTTTCTTGGCAGTATTTTTGCTATTTTTGATAGGTTTCCAGGTCTTTCCCCAACATGACTTGGGACTCACACACATTCACCTCTATGGACAATTTTAGCGTCTCCAGTTCACCTATAGGCTACCGCATGTTTTTGGATTGTGGGGGAAACCTGAGGAAACCCGAGGAAACCCACGCAGACACAGGGAGAACATTCAAGCTCCACATAGAAAGGACTTCTGGCTCAGCTGGGACTCGAGCCAGGGACCTTATTGCTGTGAGGCGACACAGTGAGCCACTGTGCTGCCCCACAAAACTGCTATGAATATGTAAATATTTAAAATGTTTATCCAGTATATTTCATCTTTAAAATAAAAACCATTGTCCTACTTTTTGCAGGCATTTTGCAGCAGTTTGCCATCTCTGAGGCCACACTCTTAGCCTGGACCTCAATGGATGGAGACAGTTTCTGTGTGGACTCCAACCAGGGCAGCGTGGCTCACCTCAGTGAGGTTAACCAGGAGAGCATCACTAGCAGAGGTGAGGGTCACAAACAACTGTCATTCAGAATTACCAGCTTGTGCCGGAACAGAATGCAGACATTGTTTTAATAAGGCACTATGTTTTCTGTTATGCTACATCAACGATTTGTAATTTTGCTTACTTTGCTTGACTACAGATGAATAGAACAATCGTTTAAGCTACGGCTCAGATATTACAAGCACACACTTCTTAAGCTCATGCTTGCATGATTATTTCACTGGCAGTTTAAAACCTTGTGAATATTCAACCGCTCTTGCAGTAAGAACTGTTTGGATTTTTTGACTCATAACCAAACCTCTTTGTTTCACTGATGTTGGCTCTTAGATATTTCTGCAGATTTGATTTATTTTGTTTACCTAGCCTTGACTGATGTGCCTTGGAGTCCGTTTGACAGGTCTAGAGCGCATTGCCACCACTTTATTTAGTGTGTGGAAATGTGTCAGAGATGCCTGATAGCTGCAGGCCCAAAGGCAATGGGGGAGAATCGCGAAGCAGCGGCTTTCCTGAGGTTCAGCTGTCAGAGCTATAAGAAGCCAGGTTGCAGTGTAACACCAAACAAAAAGGATCTCTTCAGCCTGATTATGTCAAAATAATGAGGATTTAATGTAGCGGAGTATTGTAACGATGAAAAATCATGATTGTTATAGTTTTGGAAATGGTATTAGAAAAGGCTTGTTCAAATGGGGGTTCACGAGATACGGAAGGTGTCGAATTTTAGAATATTAAGCAAACCTGCAATGATTAAATGTGTTAAATAATATAAATATACTTTATGTATTTATCGCACTTCCTATCTATCTATCTATCTATCTATCTATCTATCTATCTATCTATCTATCTATCTATCTATCTATCTATCTATCTATCTATCTATCTATCTATCTATCTATCTATCTATCTATCTATCTATCTATCTATCTATCTAGTATAATCTGGTAACACTTTATGGTAACACTTTATTTTACAGTGTCCTTGTTACATATGTTATAACAGTAAATTATGCATAATTACATGCAACTAACCCTTGACCAGACCCTCATGCTAAACCTAACCCTATAGTAAGTACATGTAGATAATTTATATGTATAATTACACTGTAACACGGACACCTTCAAATAAAGTGTAGCCCTTTAATTTAATGTGACGCAGTTACATTGTACTTATTCAAAAAAGTTTGGAATCCCTGGATTAGAACATAAAAAGAAATTCTCTGAGAAACCACTTTGGTTCCATCTGCATTTGAATTCTCCACTTCACCTTTTGACCTTTCGTCTCTATCCTTCATTTTCACCTCTGTTCCTTCAGACCAGCCGTTGCATCATTCCTCTGCAGACGTGTGGCCTCACACTTACGTCTCCCAAGGCCTTTACTGTCTCTCCTCCTCTGATGCGTGGGAGCCAATCAGCAACGAGCCCTCTGGCATGGCCTCTCCCGCCGCCGGCTCTTACATCATGGGGGGCGGGGCTTCGGGTGAGGGTTTTGACGGCTCTACCCACTATCTGACGCAGCAGCAGTTGACGTTGCAGCAACAGAACAATCTACAGCAGTTCCAACAGTATCAGCAGTACCAGCAGCAGCAGCTCATGCAGTACCAACAGGTCAGAAAGCACACGCTGTCATGTTAACATGCTCAGAGAAACACTACAGAGTTATGTGGAGTACTACAACTTGATCTCTTGTAGCCGGGTGTTGTCAAAGGCTTTTAAATCATGGTCCTGGGGACCCACCATTCTCTACATTTTATATGTCTCCTTTATTAAACACACCTGATTCAGATCAGCTCATTAGGAAAGTGCTCCATGTACTGAACTGAGTGTGTTAGATTAGAGCAGGGATGGGCAACTTCGGTCCTGGAGGGCCACTGTCCTACAGAGTTTAGCTTCAACCCTAATCAAACACACCTGAACAAGCTAATCAAGGTCCTCAGGATTACTAGAAAATTTTTTCAGGGTTGGAGCTAAACTCTGTAGGACAGTGGCCCTCCAGGACCGAAGTTGCCCACCCCTGGATTAGAGAGACATACAAAATATGCAAAGCGTGGGTCCCCAGAACCAGGATTAAAAAAACCCTGGTCTACGAGATGGAGAGCTGTCGGTGGTCTCGCATTTTTGAGAACAGCACTGACCATGACTGAAAAGGGTGACGGAGTGCAACTGTCATGTCTTGCATGTGATGAATCTGGAACATCTTACTGTAGGAAAACAATACACATTCAAAACACTATTCAGTTCCGGATTAGAAATACTACAGATTCACTTTATAATGTCATTATATGTAAATATGACAACTATCGACTATATGACTAACTCATTAAAACTTTATGGCACATATATTATAAAACAGTTGCAACAATTTGCAAATAGTCAAATTAAACATTTGTCATTTAGCTTCTTTAGTTAGCTTGAAGTTTTCAGAATACTACCGTTCAAAAGATTGGGGTCAGCAAGATTTTTTTTTTTAAAGAAATGATTTATTCAGTGAGGATGACAACCAAAGGTGACATTAAAATATTTACATTGTTACATAAATATTCTATTTTAAATAAATGCTGATCTTTTAAATCATTAAAAATCCTTAAATATTAAGCAGCATTACTGTTTTCAACATTGATAATGATAAAAAATTAGCATATTAGAATAACTTCTAAAGAATCATGGGACACTGACTGAAGACTGGAATAATGGCTGCGGAAATTTGATTAAATATCTTTAAATACTGTTTTTAATACTGTAAATAGTAAACAGCTATTATAAAATGTAATTATATTTCAAAATATTACTGTTTTACTTTGTGTTTGATCAAATAAATGCAGCCTTGGTGAGCAAAAAAGACTTCTTTCAAAAACATTAAAAAGTTCCCAAACTCATCAGTAAATAAACTTAGAATATGTTGTTTTTATAATAAATAAATAACGAATTTTAATCAATAGTTTTACAAAAAAAAAATCATTTTCATCATTTGCTACGCTCCTTGGGATTGTAGTTCACTCCCTCATAAAATATGTTCAGTATGCACTTTTGTACTTCGTCAAATCGAAGTGTTTTACCAATTATTACTTCATATATTCTCATAATTCTTTTTCTCATGCTTTCTCTTGAAGTCATTGGAACATCGACTGCACAGCGCCTCACACTCCTTACAAGCCACGCCCAACAGCACTATTCACAGTTTGGGCCTGCCCACTCACCCGAGACTAGCTGACCTGTGGGCGGCGGCTCAGGTGGAGCCCCATCAGGTGGAGTTGATGGGACACATGGGCTTGTCCACGGCTGATATGGGCATGGGAGAAGTGTACGGCGAGGAATCTGTCATGGAGACCGAATGCATCCCGGAGCAGCAAGAGGAGGAGGAAGTCAAGGTAGGATATTTAATTTCTACATCATTCACCATTTTATGTTAACATCATAAAAAAAGTAATTCTCTCTCTCTCAAGGAGGATGACATAACACTTACCCTTGAACCCGAGCCGACATCCGTAATTTCCGTCCTGACACAGAGAGAGGACTCCACCCCAGCCGGGGTCATGAGTCCAGGAAGAGCACCAGCACAGCCAAAGGCTGAGCACATGACCTACGAGGTCACATCCTGCTTCATCCAATCGCCGGAGGAGAAGGAAGAAGAGATGGAGGATGGGGCCATGCTTGTTGTGGCAACCAACTGAAATTGAGGGCCAGCTGAAAGGACGGAGTGAGGAACATAAAAAACGAAACTGTCTGTGAAATTATCAAACCAATTAAGCTATTGTATATGCCCTTTTACCCCAGATGTGTACTCGTACAAACTGTTACATCAGGAACAGATTTATTCGTTATAAACACTGAAAGAGTGCTCTCTCGGAACTGCGGACGCATACAGAGACCAAACGTCGGGATGATGCGTTATAATATAACGTATTATGTGCTCCTGCCGTTTTATTGCGGGAGTGCTGAAGTCCAAGGCCGCTTGCGAATGAAAACAAAGAGTGCAATACTGAGAAATCAATACAACCAAAAGAAAGTGCATGCGTTTTTTGAGTATTTAAGTGACTGAATTAACAGTATCAACATAGTAATAATATATATATTGATTTTTGTAATAAAACTAAAAGCCAATGAAACAATATGTATTTGTATATATAACATGTATGTACTGTATGTATGTTAGTACGAATGTATGAATGTGTCTTTAAAGGTATATTCTGAAAAAAAAAAAAAAAAAACGTTACGAATTTGCTGTTTGCGTGAAGTGTCCCCTATGTACCTCCAACACACACACACACACACACACACACACACACACACACACACACACACACACACACACACACACACACACACACACACACACACACACACACACACACACACACACACACACAATTTTCGTTCTTAATATAACCAAGCACAATACTGCCCAAATGGAAACAGTGCTGCCCTTTTCAACATCCTAACTGTATTGTTACTAAGACTTATGCACTACTATGGACATAAACGAATGTATTGCCCATCTTCTTTAGCGACAGCCCAGTTCTGTCATAACGTTTTTTTTTCAGTTCTACTTAATTTTTTTCATCGATGTCTGTGTTGATCTGTTTGTGTACTGCCTGGCTGAGCTGCTCAATATTGATTTGCACTGAAAAACAAAAAGAAAAACTGAAGAGTCATCATCGTCATTCCGGGAAGTTCCATCAATCTTCTCTTGCAAAGAGATGAGGAAACTTTGGATACTTTTAATCCGTTGAGTCTGAGACGACAGGAAACTAAATTGGGAATCCTGAAGACAACTCATGGATCCATCCATTTCAAGTTTTGTTGAACTATTTGCTTCATGCGTATTTTCCATGTTAAGTTGTCGCTTTCGAATCCTGTAGCTGACATAATACAAAGAGATAAACTCATTACCTCAGTAAAATCATGTGGTAATGGGCTAATTGACATGTTTGGTCAGAGTATGTTTTTGTCACGACAGACCGTATGACTGTGGAAAGAAGTGAAAAGAAGGTGCTTTTCTGGTTTGTGCTTGCAGGCTTTCCACTAATTATTTAATAAGCTGTAATTTAAATACCCGCTGCAGAAAGAAGTGCCCTCGACTACAAGCGTGCACATCTAAATCTTTGTCGATACTTGTATACGTTCCAAAAGAGAGAGAGAAAAAAGTGTTTTGGATGTGGCAACATTAACACTAGATTTAGAAACCATTTGGTTTAGCAATGATTTATATTCTTTGAGGATTTTGAGAGTTTTGATTAATGTCGTTATGCAATACTGAGGCAACATTTATTTTTCTATACTAACGAGGCCTGCAAGTTGTCATTCTTTGTGATATTTCGAACATCGTAGGACTAGTATCTGCTGAGGGAGAGTCATTTTAAATTGCTGTATTTGGATCGAAATTCAAAACCAGACAAAATTAGAAAGAAGTGAAAAATCTCTTGTGTTCAACGAACAAAATCACATTCTTTGGAAAATACACCTTTAGCATCTTCGATGTAAGAGCTCTTTGTGAAATGTCCAAAGGATGGCAACATTAATAGCTGACAGCAATGATGTCACAAAGTCATAATTCTGTCATACTCTGTGAAATATGATGCATTTAGTGCAAAATGACAAAGAAATGCGGTGAAATCAGAATGGGATTTCTGATTACTGAGGAATAAAAAAATAAAGCTATAGGTAGCGATCTTGCAGTTTCTTCAACTCCATTTGGTGTCATCATGTAACCTCATTCAAATCATGTGCATTTTAATGTGCTGTAAATAAAATCCTAATTGTGAAGCACTGTCTCATTTGTTAATGGATTTAGAGATTGATAAATGATCAGTAACGAGAAATAGGATAGAAATATATAAGAATATTCTCTCACTGTGGCGACCCAGTGTCTTGTTCGTCCCGGACGAGCCCCCATTTTGTTACAGCCTGCGGCTCAAAAGGCCGCAACAAAGAAGGGACACAAAAGTTCACCAAAATTAACTCAAGGTTTATTAACAAAATAGAAAATAAGACAAAACAGGTGTTAATGTAAGGTCAGTAATGTAGAGTAAAATTCATGCATGGGATGTAATGTGCCATAGCCATGGTGAAGGAGCAAAAAAGATCATTAAAACCACAAAATCCAAAAGAAAAATGCAGCCACCTAAAGGGTGGCAAATGGCTTCTTTTAAAGGACACAAGGATATAGAAGTCAAGTGTGTGTAATAAAGCCATTAATGAAGCATGGCTCAACAATAAGGACTGCCCGATGGCCCTTTCATGTCTTCTTGCGCTTGAACGGACATATTCATAAAAAATCACGTCAAAAAATGCCGGTCTCTGCGAGTCTCCTAGTAAACATAGTCTTTTATATCTTAAGTAAACATAAACAGTTGAGAAAGAAAACGCATGTATAACAGTATATTGGATCCGTGCAGCTCTTAAAGTGACATCAGCTTAATAAAGCTGCTGCTGTCTTTGTTTTAATGTTAAACAATCAACAAAGGACAAAGAAAAAAAAAATCACTCACTGCTCTTCACTATTTTACACTTGATCATTAATTTTCTATACCTGAAAATGACTCTTAGACTTACCTGAAAAAGCAGTGTTTAATTTATTTGTATGTTTGTTCTTTTGTATTTGTGCTATTGCTCATAATTAGACTATTTGTAATTTGTTCTTATTTTATTACTGTCAGTTTACTTGTCTTTAACAATATATATAGTTAATATATAGTTAGGCTACTCATTTTTGGTGTCACAACTTTATTTAAATGTTTATGTTTATTTAAATTTGTCACTGTTTATTGAATTGTTATTTATTCCTAGAAGATACCAAGATTGAATGGTTTTAGATATATAAATGTCCTTTCTCCTACAAATTTGAAACAATGAGACAAAAACAACATCATTAACCTTTCGAAATTACTTTATAATACATTTTTTGTCAATTTCTCATCACGTCAAGAGGGAAAGAGATGAATAAATAAATAAATAAATAAGACAAAAACAAACAAGCAAAAATTTAGGGAAATAAAGTGACAGCTCACTGACTAAACAGACACAAAAATCACATTTAATTACCTGAAACATTTAATCGAAGACAGTAGATCACATGAACCAACATAGATTGTTCATAAATAGCAGAGTCCATGGTTTAAAGACATGAGAGACACCTGAGAGAGAGTTTTGAGAGAAAAGATTGATAGATGACAGCAGGACATGAAGGGTTTTATTAAGAGACGATAGTGTGCACACCCTGAATTTGAATTGCTTAAAAATGTATAACTCGAAAAGGGCATGAGGAGAATATGTTTCAGGTAAAAAGTAGGTTCAGATTTTGAAAAGGTTCACAATGTGCCACCTGCTGGCCACATTTTGTTTCAGAAATTTTGAAAACTACATAAGTATAATGCAGTGAAAATGTTCCTTGTTTGAAATGTCTTGGATTTGTTGTAATTTTTTGCTCATTTGGTAATATAAAAAGGGTTCAGACCCTTTAATAATGGGTGCATATGAAAATGTCCAGGTGCATGAAGACTTTAAGTGCTTTTATGAGGTCTGAAAGAATGTCACAGACTGCCGTATGTAAACCTGATTTAGCATTATCAGCATAATTTATGCCACCAAGGAAAATGTTAATGTCTCGGCTATATAAAACGTCTCGGTTACGTATGGTAACCTACGTTCCCTGAAAGAGGGAACGGAGACGTTCATCAGAGGGATCCGACAGAAATGGGATCTTCACAGAGAGACCAATCTACTTCGAGAGAAACTAAACGAGCCAATGCACATTGGTAAGCGATAATTGCACCTTCTATCATGCAGTGCGGGTATATAATGAGCAGAAGGTGCAACGCAGATTTGGTTTTCGCTGAGGAGCCAAGCCAGGGACCCGGTCATCTGCAGCGATGGTACAATAACATGGCGATGGGACGAACGTCTCCGTTCCCTCTTTCAGGGAATGTGGGTTACCATACGTAACCGAGACGTTCCCTTTTAATGTCGGTCACTCCAACGTTCGTCGGAGGGATCTGACAGAAATGGGATCCCTACCAACACGCCATGTTGTTGGCCCTTCCAGTGCCCTGCATAAGCCTCACTTCTCTCCCTTTATTAGGGGCAGAAGCTTATGCGGGAAGTCCTGGCCACTGATGTTCTGCAAGATCCACTCAGTGAGAACATCGGATAACACTGGGAAAGCATGCCCTTCCTAGGGGAAGGAGAACGCTGCGGAAGCCATGACCTGCCCACGGGGAGGTAACATGTGGAGAATACACATATGGACTAGCCAAGCAGGGTAGTGCATCATATGGAAGTCTCTGGGGTGGTTCCAGCCTAATCCAAGGGGGGAAGCGCACCGGCAGAGACAGCAAGAGCGGGCTCTGCCAAAGGAAAGACACTGGCTAGCCAACAGGGTAGCCGTACCGTGGAATTTTACACATATGGGGTCGCCGCAGGGACTGCTACATATGGACACCCAGCCTAGCACAGGTTCCTCAATGCATACCAGTGTTAGGCCTGTCGTCAGACGCTCCGCAACGTCTGGCTGCCGTAGGGGTGATGGAGGAACTCAACAGGGTTAGCCGTCTCCGGGAACACACTGGAGCAAATAGACGCATGTATCTGGCCGACCAGGCGAGAATGGCGTAGCAAGCCGACACTTGAGCGGGTTCCCTGTGTTACTGGCCACTTGGGGCGACAGATATCTCTACATATATCTGTCAACGAGGTGCCTTGATCCAATGCCGAGGAGGAAGCAACACTTCTAGTTGAGTGCGCTCGCAACCCAAACGGGCAAGGCACATTTTGGGATTGATACGCCAAGACAATAGCATCCACTATCCAGTGGGCTAACCTCTGCTTGGAGACAGCCTTTCCCTTCTGCTGGCCTCCGTAACAGACAAAGAGCTGGTCTGAGGTCCTAAAGCTTTGTGTTCTGTCCACGTATAACCGCAAGGAGTGGACGGGACAGAGAAAAGCCAGGGCTGGGTCTGCCTCCTCCGAGTGCAGCTCTTGCAGGTTCACTATCTGGTCTCTAAAGGGCTTGGTAGGAACCTTGGGCACATATCCGGGCCGGGATCTCAGGACAACGTGAGAGTCAGCCGGTCCAAATTCTAGGCACGATTCGTCGACTGAAAACGATTGCAGGGCCCCTATCCTCTTGATAGTCCTAATTTTAGAATTTAGTCCTAATTTGTAAGTCGCCTTGGATAAAGGCGTCTGCTAAATGACTAAATGTAAAAATGTAAATGATAGAAGCCAGCGCCGCCAGGAGCACTGTCTTTAGTGATAGGATCTTTAGCTCTGCTGACTGCAGCAGTTCAAAGGGAGGTCTCTGCAGTGCACTGAGCACCAGAGACAGGTCCTGAGAGGGTATAGAGGGGGGACAAGGCGGATTTAGTCTTGTCAGGTCATCAGGTCATGCTTTCCCAATGACTTACCTTCAACTGCATCGGGATGCGAGGCTATGCGAATAGCCTAGGTGATGCGGTGATGCGAATAGCGGTGACATACACTTTGAGGGTGGAGGTCACTTAGAGCCTTTGCTCCAACCCATCTTGCAGGAAGGAAAGCACAACTCTAACCGGACATATTCGGGGGTCTTCCCGTCGGGAAGAACACCACTCAACGAATAGGTTCCACTTCAATGCATAGAGGCGCCTCGTAGAGGGGGCTCTAGTAGAAGTGATGGTGTCTACCACTGCCTGGGGTAGGTCACCTAGAACCTCCGCGTCCCGTCCAGGGACCAGACATGGAGTTTCAAGAGGTCTGGACACGGGTGCAATAGGGTGCCCCTTCTCTGAGAAAGCAGGTCCTTGACTGTCGCGAGGAGTACTAGTTCTGGGAACCAGGTCCGGTTGGGCCAATGGGTCCACTAACAGGACCTGCTCCATGTCCTCCCTGACTTTGCATAAGGTCTGTGCAAGAAGGCTCACTGGAGGAAACGCATATTTGCGTAGGCCCCGGGGCCAGCTGTATGCCAGTGCATCTGTGCTGAGGGTTCCATCGGTCAGGGAGAAGAACAACCCTCCACAACGAAGCGGCTCCAAATCAGCTGGACCACCTGGGGATGGAGTCGCCACTTTCCTGGAAGAGTAAGCTGTCGTGAGAGCTAGTCGGCTGCACGATTGAGCTCGCCAGGGATGTGAATGGCACAAAGCGACCTCAGATGCTTCTGAGGAGCGCAGACCACCTTGTCGGTTGATGTACGCAACGGTCACAGTGCTGTCCATACGGACCAGTACATGCTTGTCTCGAAGCGGCACCTTGAAGCGGCTGAGAGCAAGACGTACTGCTAGCAACTCGAGACAATTGATATGCCAATGCAGCTGAGTCCCCATCCACAGACCCGAAGCTGCATGTCCGTTGTACGTGGCCCCCCAGCCGGTGGCAGAGGCATCCGTGAAGACCACAGCATGCCTGGACACTTGTTCTAGTGGAACACCTGCCCGTAGAAACGAAGGGTCCGACCACGGGCTGCAGGTTTGGCGACAGTGCGGGGTAATGGAAACCCGGTACGTGCAGCTCTGCCACGCCCATCTCGGGACACGGCCGTGAAGTGTTGAAGCGACCTCATTTGAAGCAACCCAAGTGGATGTCATATGTCCCAGGAGCCTCTGAAAAAAAAGTTTCAGTGGGGCCGCTGCCCTGCGTCTAAATGAATTCAAGCAGTTCAACACCAACTGGACGCGCTCCTCGGAAAGGCGCACTGTCTGGTTGACCGAGTCCAGCTCCATACCGAGATAAGAGATCCTCTGCGCAGGGGAGAGTTTACTCTTGTTCCAGTTGACCCGAAGTCCCAACAGGCTGAGGTGCCCAAAGGGAAGGACTTTGTACTGATACGCCCAACCCTCAAAAGCAAAGCGCAGGTGTCGAGGAAGAAGTACGCATCCTTCAGGTCAATCGCCCAAATCTTGGCGACGGATGCATTCGAAAATGTGTTTCTGCGAGAGTTTAAGATTGAAATGGTTTAAGATTGGCCGTAATCCACTGCCTTTTTTGGGTGCAATGAAGTAGGGGCTGTAGAACCCTGACTTCATATCGGCTAGAGGGACCGGCTCGATTGCGTCCTTCACCGGTCGGACTTCGATCTCTGCCCATAAGACAGGAGCACCAGTAGCCATCACTGTGGTGAACCGGATGCCCCTGAAATTGGGAGGGCGCCGGGCGAACTAAATCGCATAGCCGAGTCTGATGGTGTGGATGAGCCAGCGGGATGGTCGTAGGGAGCAGGCCATACCAGTGGGACCAATGGAATTACAGACGTACCACGGAGGGGCAGTGAGGTGGAGGACAGGGACCCGACCCGAGAGGCACTGCCTGGCATGCGAGACAGTGAACGTGGCCGTCAAACTCGACGGCAAACGGTGCGTTGAACGCTCATGCCCTTATGAGAAAAGCAAAATTAACAACGCACCGACGTGGCCATGTTCTCCTGAGAGAACATGAACCACCCACGGACACAGAGTCTCGACCGCGCATCTAGAGCCCCGCACGACGTGCTGGGTTGCCGTGTCAACCCGCGCACCGGCAGCTCGACGGCACACAGGGCGTTGAACTCTCAAGCCCTTGCGAGAAAGGGAAGATGAACAACGTGCCGACGTGGCCATGTTCTCCTAAGAGAACATGAACCACCCACGAACATAAGCCCTGGCATGTGAGACAGTAATCATGGCCATCACATGAGGACAGGAAACGACTGCATCCAGAAACACACGAGTAGAATGTCACATTCGTGTAAGCTCTTTTAGGAAAATTTGCATCCCTGAAGCGCACAGGGGGATGTCCGCGGCCAACAGTGGGAAATAGTGCAATCCGCTGAGGCACTCAACCGAACCGTCACGCTCACAGCTGTGAAAACAGCTGTTTTTTTTTCTTTGTTTTTTTTTCTGAGATGATCCTGCTGTAGCGCGCCATGACATGCAACACCTTCGTGCACTTTGTGTAGTGAGAGCTTCTTCCAAAAAGAACACTCGAAAAGTTGACTCTTCTTTAGAAGTAAGACTGCTGGAACAGAACATGAATCAGCTTGGCTCCAAAGCGAAATGCAAATCTGTGTTGCACCTTCTACTCATTATATACCCGCACTGCGTGATAGAAGCAGCTGGCGCAATTGTCACATGTCAATGTGAATTGACTCGTTTAGTTTCTCTCAAACTAGATTGGTCTCTCTGCGAAGATCCCATTTCTGTCGGATCCCTCCGACGAACGTTGGAGTGACCGACATGAAAGGGAACCAATTTTTTTTCCCATTTCCCATTTTTGTTTTCAGATTCCCACTGAAAAGACGTGGAAGGAACATTTAAAGTAGTATTGGGGAGAAAAGAAAATCTAGTACTTATTTGACCGTAATCTCAATAACAAATCTCATATGCAGTTTACATTTTACATTTTGCAGTTTACATTAATTTTTTTACAGGATTTTTTAGAATAGAGAAAAAGGAGGAAGAGCAAGTGGAAGAGAACACATTTATTTACAGACATGTATAGAGGAAATAGAAATAAGCAGGGGAGGTGTAAGTAGAAAAGAAAAGTGGAAGAAAAAGGCAGAAAGTTTACTGAAATTTTCAGAGAAAGAAGAGAAAGATCAAGTGGACACAGAAGAAGAAAAGGAGGGGGAAACTAAAGAGGAAGAAAAAAAGGAAAAATACAATTATTTACAAAAAGAGAATAAAGAAGAGAAAGGGGAAGAGGAAATGGAAAAGAGAGAGGATGAACACAAATTGAGTGGGGCAAAAGAAACAGATGTTTTAAAACCTTTTAAACGAGCAATGAATAAAAAACATGAAATAGTTATATAAAAATAAAAGTGGACAAAAGTACACGGATCACACCTCAAATACAAGAAAAACAAACTTTACTTGTTCTAAAGGGGCTCCTCGTCCTCGTTTTCTTCACCCTCTTTGTTTTCGGGGACGGGCTGCAGGGTGGAGAGAGGGATGGGGGGTGGAGAGGAGGAGGGAGGCAGGGTTGGGCTGCTATCGGCACTTCCTGCCTCACTGTCACTACTTCCTGTCCCGCTACTGCTGCTCCTGCTGCTGCTTACTGTGGTTGTGCTACTGCTGTTTCCCACAATTACCTCCCGTTTCACGCCCTCAATCCACACCACCATCTCCTCCTTCCCTTCCTTCACTGGGGCCGCTGGGCCAGGGGAATGGGCGTGAGGGACCACGGGTGCGGACAGAGGCGAGGAAGGAGCTGTGGTGGAGACGGGTGAGGATGGAGGGGAAGAGGCTTGCACCTTTGCAGCTTTTCGAATGGTGTCACGAAAACTGGCCAGAGGGGGGCGCAAGCGCACACCACTGCGCGTTGAGCCCTCAATGGCTTTTTGGAGCTGATGAAGAAGAAGAAAGAAGGGTTAAACATACCCCGCGTCCCAATGTGCATACTATCCATCCTAAATAGTATGTGACATTAGTAATTGTCAATACTATTTAGGACAGATAGGGCGGATAGTATGCACATTGGGACGCAGGGATTCTGAATTCGGAACAGCATACAAGCAAACTACTCTTTCTATGGCAAAAATAGTAAGAGTAGTATGTTAGTATGCAGTTCTGAATTAAGCAACAGTCAAATAAGCAAATTCAGCAAAAGACAAAAAACTAGCAATGACAACAGATGGATAAGCTACTACCTCTTTCAGCGCTACAACTCCCACCAGTTTTCCAGTATTGGTTACATAGGCATGACTGAGGCCCAGTAAAGAGAACAGGGTATGAGTCTGATGAAAAAAAGTAAAGTTTTTATTGACCTTCAAAATCTTGAATCATCTTGAGAGTCTGGATCATTTTATATAATCATCATCATCATCATCATCATCATAAAAAAATAAAATAAAAAGTTTCATTTACGCCAGGGTTTCTCAAGCTGAGGTTTGTGAGTTGATGAAAAGCTAAAGATAAATAAAGTCATAAAAAATTAAATTAAATAAATTCCAAATTTTTAAATAAAAAAATAATAATTAAAATAAGATGCCATGTGGCCATTAATGGACATCAGAGAACCATGAACATGTGAATGTGTTGTTGAATTATCGAAATGTAAAATCTTTCAGGTCAATGAGGTTTGGCTGAAAAAAAGTTTTTAATAAATAGGAATGCGCTGGCATTAATATTCTTGCTAATACAGATAGTTATTTAAAAATATGAAATCACTGTATTCATTTTATATATATATATATGTACTATTTTGTCAAAAGAAATTTTAAATAAAATATAAAAACATGTTAAAGGCTAAAATGAATGTACAGTATGAACATGTATATTCATTTTGAGATTTGCTAGATTACATTTAACAATGTTATTAAGTTATCAGTGTTTTTAAAGATTAACTTTAAAACTATTTTAACAATCTAAGCGCATGGTCTAAAGTGCACGGCACAAGTTCACTTAGGGCGTGTCCGAATCCACTTTTGCTATTTAAACAACGTGGCGCCGGACGTGAAAATGATAACTGCGTCGGACTGAAACTAGCAAAAAACACTTGCGTGGGCTGCATTGCACCGGGTGTAAGAAGAGGCCTGAGAGTTAGATTTGGCCAAATGTAATCTAAAATGTAAAAATGAAGGAAAAAAACATTCAAAATGATATGTCAAATATCAGCTGATATCCATAACTTTAAAAAATCTAATATCGGCCATAAAACCAATATTGTTCAGATATATCATGCATTCGTCACTATTGTCTTCTGTAGAGCTGCTTATAGCTAAATTGAACTTGTTTCATAATTGATGAACTTTGCAACATCGACAGTTATTGAACTGATCTGAATCAACTCTGAACTGACAGTGACGTGGTGAATAATGACTATTACTCTTAACTATTATTATTATTAACTGTTCTGTATGGTCATAATTGATGAATATTGCAACACTAACACTGTTATTTTCCTGTTTATTATTGTGAAGCTATTAAAACACGCTCTACACTATACTGTTGTATAAAGCGCTATATTATGTGTAAAAGTGTAAAAGTGACTTGACTTTATTGGGATGTCTCTCACCTTATGAAGTGACGTTCTCTCCACCAGCTGGAAGGGGGAGGGATCTATTCTGATCTGATCGATATCCAGAGGTTTGTCCATCTCTGTTTCTTCCCAGTCTTTGATCTATGTGTACCAGTCAGAACCAGTTTTCAACTCCACTATGTCTTATTGTATTTTAGCAACTCATCTGCATGTATAAACTACATAAAAATTAAAACATCCAACAATATGCAGATCCTAAATTAATAAATTGTTTCTTCATGCTTAAATGCCTACTTGAAAGTTAATTTGTTATTGTATTGTGGAATTGGTAATACCTGTTCTGGTGTCATTGTGTCAGTTAAAGGTGGAGGATAAGGCTCCTGGGTTGAAAAGGCAAGATAATTCAATAATAAGATGACGGTGCATTTGTTCCAAGTATTCAAACTCATTAATATTTTAGAATGAACATTTGCATATCGACACATTCTATGAAAGACCGCTCACTTCCCTTTAACCACACACGTCCTTGAAAAACACTGATGAATATTAATGCAGACCATTAGCAATATGTTTTCTCTTCTCATTTTATCGACCTTTCATTAAAATTTCATACATGCTGACAATAATTCATTTAGTGCATTCATTTGATGGAACACACACACATGCAGTTCCCTTTTGAAAGGGAACTCGCACTGCGTCAGAACGCTATGGAAAACGCCTCCGTGTGAACCGGTGTCTGAAACGCTTATCTAATCACGGCAATCCTATTGGCCGGCGACAGCCTATGACATCATCACTAGTGCGACTCTGAAGGGGAGCCTGGAGAACATGTCAACAACTTTTTCGTCTTCAGGGACTGTTTTGTTTGTACGCTTCAACCTGAAAACTTCAAAAAGGTAATCATGGCTTGTGAAAAATGCTTAGGGAAGTGTGTGCATCCGTGTCTAAGATATTGATACTTGATGACACACAACTTGTGTGTTTATTGTTTGGGCTCAGAGCATGCACGATCAGTTCCTGAGGGATCTGCTTGTGCCACTTTGAGTTTTTTCCCTTGAGAAAACTCCACTCTCGTCTGCTCTCTTCTCGAGGGAAGAGGGACGGACATCTGTACTAGGCGATTCAGGTCCCACTCGCGCTGAGGCAGAGAAGAGACCAATCGTGGGGTTTTTCAGAAGGAGCTCACTGAGGAGGTTGAGAGAGTTGTTAATCTCTCACACCCTTCAGAGACTCACGAGAGTGAGCTGCAGGATGAGGATGTGTTGTCACTAACATTCTCTGATCCAGCAGCGAGTGCTCTGATGTGTATAAAAACAACCAGCCCAAGAGAGCAGGAGATGGCTGATGAGAGTGAAGAAGATATACAACCCAAACCCTCACAGCCACCCTGCACCGCGTATGTTAAGTTGTTGAGTGTTATGGAACGCGCTTCAACAAGGCTTCTGCTGTCATTGGAGCGCGTGAGGGAAGAGGCCGCTCGTGACAGACTTGACGAATGGTTTCTTTCCAGCCATAAAGCTCCAGCTCTCGTGAGCCTTTCATTCCTGCCGGATCTACTCAATGAGATCGGAAAGGCCTGGAAGAACCCCTATACAGCACGCATTCATCCCCATCGCAGATGTTGAGGGGATGCGCGAACAAGGGTGTGTGTCGATGCCCCAATTGACGAGATGTTCGCGAACTATCTCACGGCTGGAGAGGCATCGACACTAAGTGCTCCGGCCCTGCCTCTTAATCTACTAAAATATGACAGCATGCTTAAATGGCAGGGCATACGCGGTGGCGGGTCTGGCTGGTGATGCCTTGCACACAATGACGGTGTTGCAAGCATACCAGGCTGATCTGCTGAAAGATTTGAAGCATTTAAATCTCTCACCCCAAGCGCTCCTTGCATTAGCCTGAGGCTGGACCTATTATGAGTTATTCCTTCAATTTGGAACCCTTCTGTAGGTCTGGCCTCGGGTTTGGTAGTAAGTGCGCTCTTTTGCGCTCTTATGGTAATAGGCCTCCATTTTGTGAATGTCATTTAGGCCATCGCTCTATGGGCAGCAGGTTGAGCTCTATAGGTCTTCTCCCTTTACGTGAGTTTTTAGTAAGGTTGAATAATAGGCCACGGTTCCCTGTTAGGAAGTATTAAGTGGGTGTTAAATATGGTTTTCATAGGATGGTGAAATTAGGGCCCTAGAGTTCCCATATATAGGTAGGCTATGCATACCCTTTCCCATAGGCCTCCTCTTATGTTACAGTGGTCAGGCTTATATAACAGGTAGTGCCAATCTGTAGTAGTGAACAGGTTGGCTATATGGAAAATTCTCTAGTGAGGCCACCGTTCATCCAAGCACCTAATAGACTTTTTTTTTTTGGTGTGAGATGGCTTCCTCCCTATCAAAAGTTATTCTACTGAGGCCACCACTCTGACAAGCTCCAGATAGAACTACAAAGTCAAGCATTGGCCCTCTTCGGGCCACCTTGATAGCCACCTTATACTAGAGCAGCAGTTCTCCTCTCACTTTAGAGAGTCGTTGAGATTATAGCCCCTCACGGGGCTGCCTCGATTTCTGGCTAAGGCTTAGTAACTAGGAAACTTCGGCTTGCTAAGCATTCTCGCCTCGAGCCTCTCAGTATCTGAGTGTAGGCTACTTAGAGCTAGAGACCATCAGGATAATTTATTCCTTTAAATCTAGTTGTTCCTAGAACTGGCCTCCTCTTACTACAAGAGTTGTCTAGCCAAGGCCCGCCTATTGCACTAGGTGTAAAAATGCTAGTGGTGTTACAGGGTAGATAGCAACTCTTCAGGATGCCCATCTCTATGATCCGGTCTGTGAGCGATCACTGCCACTATCTACAGTCCTCCCTATCGGATGTCTCCACAAGTGAGGCAAAATATGTTAGAGACTCTGTTTAGGAAACAGACAGGTTGTTGGCAAGACTAGGTCATTAAATTAGACCAGGTCAGCCTCCCTGGTGGCATGTGGGGTTGACTTCATGTCCCCCTCAGAAAGTGACTGGACGGGACTCATTTGGACCCCCTGGCCATATTCTCTTAAAGGATCCCCTTTCACGGAAGTTGTTGGTTCCAAAGCCTTTGAGCAGCCTTGGTAGGCCTTCATTGTATCAGAGGCCTCTTTGAGGCTTATAGCTTGGGCAGTGGCCGTAGGGAATGCTGTCACTGACGTGTACATACTGTATGTGACCCGAAGGGGGAGTGTTTTTGGCATTTCAGTGAAACTGCCATTTTTTTAAGTTTTTTTGTCACAGCCATAATTTGGCATGCACTCCCCTCAGCATGGCAGCGTGGGTAGATCGTTCCCCATAGCATTCTGACGCAGTGCAAGTTCCCTTTTGAAAGGGAACGTCTCAGGTTACGACTGTAACCTATGTTCCCTCAGAACAGGGAACGAGACACTGCGTCTTTTCGCCATGCCTCGGGGATGCCTGCTGAACAATCTCTTCAGATGATAAGTTGTTGACATGTTCTCCAGGCTCCCCTTATATACTTCCGGGTCGCACTAGTGATGATGTCATAGGTTGTCGCCGGACAATAGAATTTCTGTGATTAGATATGCGTTTCAGACACCGGTTCACGCGGAGGCGTTCCCCATAGCGTTCTGACGCAGTGTCTCGTTCCCTGTTCTCAGGCAACATAGGTTACAGTCGTAACCTGAGACGGTTTTCATAAGGGACCTTTGAGCACAAACAATGTACCTGTGGCTGACCTTCTGTGTGTCTTTCTGAAGAGGACGAAAAGAAGTTACGTAAAATTCTCCCGAAAGACTGGGAAGGACCCTTATCTAGGCAAGAAGAGGAGGAGAGAGAGAAGGCAAAAACGAAAAAGTCGGAAGGCGGATTAGAGATGAGTATCACTTATATCGCCTCAAGATGCTTGTTCAATAGAAGTGCTTGCCTGAGGTTTATTAAAGATTTAAAGAGGATTGGTTATGTTTCTCACCAGGAGACGTGTGATTGGTGGATGGTTCTGAAGGTTTGGGTGGAGGCAGTGGGCCATTTCTTTCCTCTTGAACTGGTATCGTCTAAACATTCACACAGAACAGTAAGTACAAATTGTCAGCTTAAAAAGGAATACAGAAGCAAAATTTCAGGGAAAAAAATCTTGATTCTTCTAATTATTATATTTTCATTATGGATGGAAGGATAGGTAGGATCCTCTCTTTGCATATACCTTATCATCTTCATTCTCCTCTTCTTCATTCTCACTAGCATCAACAAAGGCAAATGATTCCCAGCTGATTTTGGCACAAGGCACCTGACCTTGCGAGCTTTGTCCTTGCATTAGGATCCGCCTCTCTGCGGACAGCCACCAATCACAGAGGGCAAGAAGCTCAGACCTCTCAATGCTGCCCAATAGAATCATAGATTCTGTTGAAGGTGAAGTGAGTTCAGAATCCAGTTACAAATGAGCATTAAAATTATGTCAGACACTAGGTTCTGTTCCAAACATACTGTCGAGATAGATCTTGTATAGGTTGTGACTTATTTGAAATTATACAAAGCAGCAACTTCATGTTGCTAGTAACAACATGAGGTTGATAGCTTGCTAGGTTTCAAAACAGACCTTTAGATTCTTTGATTTGAACAAAATAAAAATACATTGCTCACCTAGGTATACTGCATGCAGCTAGGAAAATGCCATAATGAGAGGTTTAATTAGAGTCAGGAAATCGTCTTGACGGCCTACGTGACATTACCTTTTGAGTCAACCAGCGGGAAGGTTTTTAGAGAAGTTGATTCCAACAAATGCAGTACTTCTCTGTATGTAGACTGGGAACATAAAAACTTCACTTTCCTCACCATGATGTCCTCCACAAAGATATTATACTGGCTGCAGGGAAACAGAATGGTAAGACATAGTTTAAAAGGTTAAATTACTCTAGACCGGCGGTTCTCTGTTGGATCACAGGTCTGTTCTGACAACAAGAAAAACTATCCTTAATCCAAACAATATGAAATATTGATCAAATGCAATTAGCCATACAATTAGCCATACATACAAGAGTGTGTAGTTATGATAGCAAAAAAATTGGTGTTTTAAGTTTTAATCAACATTAGGGGTGTAACAATATATCGCGTCACAATATATCGCAATACAAAAACGCAACAATATGTATAGTGGATAGTGACAATATGTATTGTGTATAGTTCACCCAAAATTAAATTACTGAGTGAGAAAAAATTCAAGTTTACAGAGTTGTAGTGTCAGTTCTACATTAAACTACTATATATAATGTTGAATATAATGTATAATAATGCAATGGGGGAATATTTGTGGGTCCTGATTATGCCAAATGTCTGATGTTACCAGTAAAAAACATTATTGGCCAACATTATTTTAAATATATCTAGTCAGTGACAGAGTGTAAGATTATTCGTCTGAAATAATTCTGTATTTTCAGCTTCAGAATCATGAATATTTTTATTCTGGTGTCACCATTGTCCTGTGCATTGTGTTACCCGCCCTAAGTCCAAGTCTATTCATTTACAATTATTTTCAATGTAATACCAAATTTAGCATTTTAATCAACAGTACATTTTTTGTTAACCTTTTACCATATGTCTTTATATTATCGCAATAATATCGTATTGTGAGTTCAGTATCGTCATATGTACCGAATCGTGACATGAGGGTATCGTTACACCCTTACTCAACATATTACTACTACGGATTGCACAATATATCTGTGCCATAATGGCAAATATTAAAGATTTAATTAGCTATTAGTCGATACTGTGTGTATATATATATATATATATATATATATATATAAATTAGCACATTGCCAATGCACTTCATAACTTCATATTAATGTTAAAGGCACACTATGCAGTTTCTGTTTTTCTCAAACAGCGACCCCTAGAGTCACTGTGGAGTACCTGTATTTAACGTTACTGTCGTAAATACCAGTCACGCAGAGCCATCTCTGCACTCTTCCGACCGCGCTTTCTTCGTTTTCTTCGTTGACTCTGCCATGATTCACGTCTGAAATGCATGCTAGTGTCTTCCATAGAGTCTACTTCATATGTGATGTGATCTGGGAAAACCCACCACATGGTGAAATTTTACCTATTACAGGTTTTGATATCATATGGAAGCTGGTATCAAGCCCTTTCCAAATCTGTTTTTATTTTTATCATAGTTTGTTGGTAGCAAAGGTTATGTTTATCTGAAGTCGGCCGATTGCTATGATTTTCTGGAACGGAATATTGAGAAAAACAGGTTTAATTAACTGTCACCGTCGGGACGTTTGGCACTCTTTTTTTTAAACAGGATTGGCGTGAAATGCGCACTAATACACATTCACTGTACATGTTATGTGGTTTATTTTATAGGTAAACTATCTTTGTAGTGTTAAGAGACGGACAGGTGTATGGGATATACGGCGATTGTTTTTTTTTTTTTCACCTCTGCCGGGCGTTAGAGAAAATGGTCGCATAGAATGCATTAGAGAAAGAGAGTATTTTCAGCTTGACACTATCGCTGTTTTTCTGCACTAAACAAGGGAATTTTGCCAAGATATTTTCAGAGATAAGAGAAAAGATGTTATAGAATAATAATTTAATGAAAAAAAAATTGACAAAAAACTGACATTCAAACTATTTTGGAATTTACTGAAAACGGCCCAGCGCGACATCCGACGGGTTTTCCCAGATCGCATCACATATGTTATTGATGTATGTGACGTCGTGCCGTAAAGCAAGTCGTGATTCTCAAACCTGCATTGCTGGTTTTGCCAACGGCATCCCCCCCTGCTTTGCTATCGGGATGATTCGCCCTACTACAAGTTCGTTTACCATCGAAATGATTTCGAAGCTGTAATATTAAGGTACAAATCTTGCATAGTGTGCCTTTAAGTCTTCAGCGTTGGATTTTAATGACATTTTTGTTTGCTTTTCTTTGTACCATAAACAGTTTTTGCACTGTGTTGGGTCACTACTTGATGTGCAATGTAAACTCTGGGTCCTGAAGGTATATTAAAACGCAGAGCTGTCCTTGATAAAGAGGTATGAATAGCCCAAATCTAATGAGTGTTGAGAGGCTCAGTGTTAGCTGGAAAGGTGCCAAGGCTTCATGTTGCCGCCCCTCGTTGACAAGTGTATTTACTAATGGCTCCCGCTGCTAATGAATCACAAGGACTCTGAGGTGCTGTCAGCATGTGAGGGTGAGGTAACCTGGCTGCGCTGTGAGCCAAGCTGGTTTGTCTCATGCGTGGAGCCACAGTGGTGACGTTTGCAATGTCTGCACACCTTATGTGGCCGAAGCCCAGTTCGGGGAGATAGGGCAGCTTCTTGACCTGGATGATGGAGTCGTACAGTGATGGTTGCAGACCTTGAGCTACCATGTTGGCCAGTATGACGGCGACCATCATAGGAAGGATGTGAGAGATCTGACCGGTCAGCTCGAAGCAGATCACTGCGGTGGAAACGGTGTGAGTGACGGCTCCCGTCAGCGCCGCCGCACCTTCACGGTAAGAGAAAAGAATAGACCGATAGAGTAACAGGATAGAAAGATGAAATGCTATAAGACAGGGTTATGACAGGAGTGACAATGACAGAGAGAGTATGGACACATGCAGTGGAAGTTCAGAGACTGAGAAGATGGGACAGGACTGACATCATCAACACAGTATGAGCAAACATTAGGAAATAGTGGTGGATCGGAAGAGGAGGAAAGGATGACTGACCAATGACAGCGTACCCTCCAGGGATGATGCGGTACAGTATTCCATCAAACAGGATACCGTGAGGAAAGAGAGTTGCCATGATCTCACCCACTAAACGACCAAATGCAGCACCTGTAAGAGAAACGTCGGATAATATATGATCCCAGTGTATCATTGATCAAATAAAAAACTAAATGTGGTAGGCTGAGTTCTATGTGTAAAGTTAATTTACATATTTACAGTGTGATCAAAAAGTTTATTGTATTTGATATACAATATATTATGTATATATGTATATTGTATTGTATATGTTTTTAAGTGAAGTGAAATTAAGTATTTAATAAGTGATTTTTTGATAATCAACATTCATATGTAAATGTACCCAAGTTAGCCAAAAGTAAATTTTTCAGCAGCAGCTCTTTTGCCTGATGTTGTTAAAAAAAAAAAAAATCTTCAATGCAGTATGTTAAAATGATCCTTAAATAAATCCTAATGAATCCATAAATAGCAGTCATCAATAAATGAATAATACCTAAGACCTACCCAATACAAAGACAGGCATGAAAGCTCCAGACGGGATGGGCATCGTGGTGGAAACTGCAGACATCCAGAACTGTGAGATGAATAATAATGTTTTCACACGATTGCCTTAATTCTAAAATCTCTTTCAGCACAAGCACAACCTACAAGCCTAACTCAAGAGAAAAATGATTGCTTCAGCAGCTTCAAACATGACAGAAGGAGGGAGATAATGACTGTCCTGAATAAAAGCAGGTTTTGTTGAAGCCATCTACTGGCTACTGATATGATAACTAAAGCCAATGTCAGTGCAGTGCTTTTCTAGTGTTTTAAAGTGAAACACACTGTAAGTATACAGAAAGTGCACGTACTGTTAAATAAAGTACAACCATTATTTTAATTAAAGCTTGTTGAGTAGCTGTGGCACTTTATGCTAGACAAAGATACGTGAAAAAACCCAACATAGTTAAAGACAACAGAAGGACCTTAAAACAGTGAAGATAAATAACAGATGATGTGAACAAGAGATTGAAAAGGACCAACCTTCATGATAAAGAAGAGAATAAGAATGACAAAGATGCTGACGTCAGGGTGAAACCACACAGCAGAGCGACCGAGACCAGGGGGGAGAGAGGAACCCCATATTTTAGTCCAGGTGAAGTTATCAAACAGAGAGTTAATGCACTCCCTGGGCATCAGCTGTGGAATAATACCATCAAATTTAAACCACATTTAAAACCAAATCAAATAATCTATTTCAAAAATACAACCAAACTATGACACACTTTCAAGACTGTCTGAATGAAAGACCATAAACATCAGCGCAGTGGTTCTCAACCTTTGTGATTCCAAAGCCCACCATTCTCCACAACAATATCTGCTATAATGGCAAAGTTTCGTTTTTTTAAAAACTTATTTTAATTGGTGGACACTCCTAGTTTCTGTGGATTAAATTGTAAGATTACAGAAGTTTTATGTTGATAAAATCTGAATGTTCTTTAGGGTTCCCACTCATTTTAACCAATGAATTTCCATGATTTTCCCAATTGTTCTAGATTTACTTGATAAGGATTAAGAATAAGGATTTTTTTTTTTAAATGTATTTTACAAAAAATTTAAATAATGCTTGGCACAATGTATACTCATTTTAAAAATGCCCATGTAAATCCTCCCTTTCAAGAGGATGCAGCATCATGCTGGAGTTTGTGCTGGAGTTCCTTCAAGAGCGTCTCTCAACAGGACTGGCTCCAGCAGCCTTAAAGGTATATGTGGCTGCTATTTCCGTTAGCCACATTTCTTTGGACGGAGCCTCGGTTGGGAGGCACCCCTTGGTGTCTCGGTTCTTGTGCGGAGCCAGATGGTTGAGGCCTATCTGCCGGTCGCGAGTTCCCTCCTGGAACATAGCATTGGTCCTAGGAGCCTTAACGGTAACACTAACCCCACTTGAGCCCTTTGAGTCAGTCTCAGAAAAAATGAAGACTCTCAAAGTGTCTCTGTTATTAGCATTAACATCATCCAAGAGACTCTCTTGAAGAGAGCAAGAGACCTCCAGACCCTTTCCGTAGCCTCCTCCTCCATAGACCAGGCAATGTAAGAGTTATTTTGCACCCCAGATCGGACTACATTCCGAAAGTACCTTCTGTGGCTCCTCAGCCGGTCACTCTCCAGGCTTTCTTTCCTTCGCCTCATGAGACACTGGAGCAAGAAAGCCTGCTTTGTCCTGTCCGTGCTCTGAGGATCTATGTCTACCGCTCAGGCCAGTGGCGTAGATCCTCTCAGCTTCTGGTGGTCGCAAAAGAGGTAATGCGATCACCAAGCAGCATATGTCACATTGGATTTCAGATGATATCACCCTCTCCTATGAGGTGCACAAAATGGCTTTGCCTCTAGGGGTCAGGGCCCACTCCAATAGGAGTGTAGCATCTTCCAAAGCTCTTGCGAGGGGTGCACCTTTATAGGATGTTTGTGCTGCGGCAGGCTGGTCCTCTCCGCACACATTCATCAGGTTCTACAGTTTGGATATGGATTCAACCCTAGGATCCTGAGCCCTTCAGTGTTGACCCAAGTCCAATCTGCGCTCAGCAAGCATCTGCGC
This sequence comes from Leuciscus leuciscus, assembly GCF_965113295.1. Lineage (NCBI taxonomy): Eukaryota > Metazoa > Chordata > Actinopteri > Cypriniformes > Leuciscidae > Leuciscus > Leuciscus leuciscus. Next base: position 30,146,799 of record NC_138736.1, on the reverse strand, counting down.
CTATACACGGCCTTGTGGGCAGGCTCGGTTACCAGCTCATGTGGACAAGGTTACAAATGTAACTGAGAGGTTCTTTAAAGACAAAAAACAGTTGTTGAGGGTGTGAATTAAAATATGAAATATCTTGATTTAAATTTTTTTTTTTTTTTTTTTTTACCATCTTGAGGCCCACCTGGAAGTTTGCTGAGGCCCTCTGGTTGAGAACCACTGCATTATAGCATGAATCCAAATTTTTTAGTTATAACAATGAACAAAATTGTACTGTTAATTGTTAACCAAATCTGACCTCTCCAGCCATGAACTGCCCAAAGCCTGGAGGGAATGTCAGTGTCGTAATCACTAATGTCACAACAGCAGGGAAAATCAGCCGGCTGAGAGAGAAAATATGACACATATTGCAAGTATTTTGTTAGTAGACACATTTGAAAGATTGTAATTGCAGCAAAAGAACTCTCAAGCGAGTACTACATACTCCCATAATAATGCTAAAGAAGTTAATACTAAAGCTAATATTGTCTGTTGTCATTTGGTGCTTTTTTTTCTCTTACTGTTTTGTTAGGAATCGTGTGAGAATGTTAGGTCTTCTCATGAACAGGATAACTTGACGGTTCAGGTAAACAAAGAAAGCTCCCAGAAACCCACAAGAAATCCTGCGGGTAAAAAAGTAACAAAGACAAAACTGGCAAAAATCACATCATTCTAGCCATCCAAATCATTCTGGCCTTTTCAGTTTTATAATAAGACAAGATAATAAATTAGACAGATACAGTGAAAGGATTGCTGAATTGTTTCTGATCAATGTAAACACAATTATTATGTAATATAATAGAGTATAATACCTGTAGAATAACTTCATCAAATAGCAAAAGATGATGTTTTAACAAATCAAATATAATACCAACATCTGGTCGCTTTGGTCAGCTGACAATAATACAGAATGTAAAGTGCTGTGTGCTCAGGTCTACTAGTGTGTCAAGGGTTACAGTATGGCACACACACACACACACACTTCAGGATTGTGCCCTCACCACGAACAGCACGCTTTTGCCCCCGCACTCTCACCCAATAATGGCGAACGCCGGGAGCTCCTGCAGGTCAAAAGGAAAATCCATGCGGAAGTTGGTGCGGAAGAGAGCAGTGATGGTGACTGAAACAATACCAATGGAAGAGAAACGTCATCTCATCTGGCATATGATCATCTCAAGGCTATTAAGACTTTCACTCAGGAATATTATTTAGTATCCCACCTGCATCCTTATTGAACACAGACAGCACTCTGAAAATAAAAGCACTGAATGTCGCAGCAAAGTAGCCCCTCCAGTAGTTTCTCACAGCAAAATAGGTTGATGTAACTTCAATGCTAAACAAAACACCTGGACAAACAAAATAAACATTTAGAAGGGTCTACTGTCATCTACATCAGGGATTTTCAAACTTTCTGATGCCAAAGACCACAAATATGATGATAAAATAGGAACACTACCGTTCAAAAGTTTGGGGTTGGTTAGACTTTTTTTATTTTTTAAAGTCTATTATATCCACCAAGGCTGCATTTATTTGATAAAAAAATACAGTAAAAACAGTTATATTGTGAAATATTATGATGATTTAATATATATGTTTTCTATTTTATAATATATATATATATATATATATATATATATATATATATATATATATATATATATATATATATATATATATATATATATATATATAAAAAATTATTCCTTTGTGTCACGTATATGTTTAATTCTAGTTCCTGTTTCCTTGTTTCCTGTTCTCATTTTCCCGCCACTAGTTTGTTTCTATGGTTGTTAATTAGTTCCCCACACCTGTTCTGTCTCTACCTTGATTACACAGTTTGTATTTAAGCCTTGAGTTCACCTTAGTTATTTGTCCTGTATTGTCTGAGTTTAACGTAGTTGTGTGTCTTGTTTTCTTTGTGTGTTCTGTTGTGATTTAATAAATACTGTTTATTTTTGGGTTCTCTATTGTCGTGCAAATATACAGTGTGACACTGTAATGGCAAAGCTGAATTTTCAGCATCATTACTCCAATGTCAGATTCATTCTAATATGCTGATTTGGTGCTTATGTAATATTTTTTTATTCATATTTTTCAGGATTCTTTGATAAATAGAAAGTTCAAAAGAACAGTATTTATTTTAAATATAAATATTTTGTACCAACGTAAAAGTTTTTACTGTCACTTTTGATCGATTTAATGATCCTTGCTGAATAAAAGTATAAATTGTTTTGGGCAAAAAAAATTAAATAATCTAAAATAAAATAAAAAACCTGACCCCAAACTTTTGAACGGTAGTAGGCTATGTTAAATTAAGTGTATTACTTTAGTTGTTTAACCTTTGTTAGATTTATACTTAAAACGAAGTTTGACAATGATGTTTAGACACAAAAATAAATATCAAGTTCAGTCATGAAACTCTACATGGCACAAGCTGTTTTTTTTTTTACATGCAATCTGCAAGCATTCACATGATTATCGCATGGCACAAGGTGATTGTCCTCTGCTAATCCTGCAGCCAATGAGATTACTTGCTCAACTGGTTCATTGTTTGCTGTAACCAAGTCCTGCAGCGTGCTATCAGAGTTCCTCTCAAATCCTCCACCTCCCCCAGCTCCACATGCCTAGATCTGCTACAGGATTTATGTCTGTCTATTTATGCAGCAGCAGCAGCAGTGTGTCTGTGTATCTATTAGCAGTTGCAAGTCCATACTTGCTCTGCAGCAGCAATAATAACTAGCAGATCTAGTCAGCCAAGACCAAAACATTAAGACAGCCATATACATTCAATAACATGCTAAAACTATTCAGAAAGTTATCATGATTTATACTGATTAATGGTAAGAAAAAACTAGAAAATGCCTGTGCACCATGCACTTTACCTCCAAGAGGGGTTCCAAAACAGCATCCAACCCCTACGGCACAACCCACTGTGAGGATGTCTGTATAACAATATGGGCTCTACTGACACAGGCATACAAACAAAGGCAAGCAGACACAGTTGAGGGTACAGGTGGGTGAAGGTGGAAATAATTCATGGTAATATAAATGCCCTGGATGATAAATAAGCATTGTCAGCAGCACTGTCCTCAAAAATAATGTGTAATAAAAAAAACTCTGCCTTGCCACCTGATGATAAACGAGCATTCAGCATTTTATGAATGGAGATGCCAAATATGCATCACAGGATCTCCATGCACTTCTGCTTACCTGATAGACTCCAGAGAAGAAAGACATAAACTTGCTGAGCACAGCTGCACAGATACTGGCTATGTGAACAAAGGGACCCTAATGCATAAAAATAGCACAATTTAAAGGTTAGAATGCTGAGGCCAGTCAAGTTGACACAACTGGCACTCAAGCCCAAATCACTGTGCATTTTGTAAATATGAAATGGCAAATTGTACCCCTGTGTATGTTACATGGGACTTTAAAATCAAAAATCAAATCAAACCTCTTTGCCAACTGGCAAACCACTGCCCAGGCCAGCAGTGAGTCCCACCACCTTCGCAATAAATGCCTTGAGTGTCAAATATTCCTTCAGCACAACACCTCTGAGTATGGTTTTCAGCTCTGGAATACCAGAGCCTGAGGGAAAAAAATAAGAGTTAGTAGAGAAACCAACAAAACAATCAAATTATGAAATTATGCCTGTGAATTATTTTAAAAAAATCAATGTGAAAAGTCTTTAAACAAATTAAAATATGATAATGAATATGGATCGTGTACACTATACTGTATATAGAAAAGTCAGCTGAAACTGATCATAATGTAATCTGCAGCTTTGTTTCCCAACCTTTTTCATCGACACCAAACCAGAAATGTGTTCCAACATATACTGGACTTCTTTAAAAAGGGACTTTTTATGTTTCTTTTATGGTTATGGATTGTGATTTTTTTTTATGTATACAGTATATAGGTTAAGTTATGTCTTTACTGTATATCTTTATTGAGGAAAAACATTGTATATTTGTTACATTTTAGCTCTTAATTTTTGTTAAATCTCCTTTTTATTTATATGGTCAAGTACTAATTTAGAATCTAATTTTGAAATTCTGGAAAACTGTAATAAGTGGAGAAATTAACAAATAAAGGGAACAGAAGAAACCGATTAAAGTCATTCATTCAAAATGGACAATTCTTATTATTTTATGGAATATTACAGTATTTATTATAAATGATTTATCTGTGCACATCATTATTATTATTTTTTCATGTGCCCTCATGATTTTTATTCAAAATAACTCTCCCTTCAACAACATCTCTTATCTTCTCTGATGACGTTGAGGAAAGTTTGGCGATCTGTCACTAACATGAACATGACCAATAGGAAAATCATCCAATCAATTCCTGATGGACAAAATCAAGTCCTGCCCTAAATATTTTTCTTGTTCGAGAAGTCGTTTCACTTGGATATATGTCACAATAAGAAAGCAAAGACTATCACAACTTCTGTTTCATGCTGACTTTAACCTTTTGACAGACAAATGTTTCAGATCAGAGAAGATCAGAGAAAATCTCTCCCTGTAACCTGGTTGGGAAGATCTGGAGGGTGTTTTTAAAGTGATTGCATTGGATAAACCAGGAGGTGGCATTGTTGAGTAGTAAACAGTGTAAAGTAGTGTTACAGTAGTAGTGTAAGTTTTAGGGGCACAGAATACAGTAAGGGTGCTTCCAAAAGACGGACACAGTGTATGTAGACACCTTAATGAAAAACTGAGATTATATAAAGAGGCAAGATCCAAAATTAACTCACCAAGCACCTAATGGCAGAAAAGAATTGAGTATGATTTTCCAACATTTGCCACAAAAATAACTAAATGATTCCTTTGTTATAAGGACAAAACTATGTTTTTTAGTCTCAATAGGGGAGGCAAAAACATCATTTTAAACTCTGCTATAAAGCTAAAAGATCTGCAAAGAATAAAAATAGGATATAAATAAAAAAATAAAAATAAAAAGCAGAAGGTGTATGAAAAATAATAAATTATCAAATTAAAAACAAAGGGGAACAGCGAGACTACACACCAATGGCCTGAGGAGCGACCAGGTGGCAGAAGAGGGAGGCAAACAAGATGAGCACCATGGGATAGAAAACCCAGACCAGGTACTGCAGTGGGATGTTTCCCCTCAACTCCCCATAAAACCACTTATAGGCTGAGAAACACAGAGAAGGACAGAAGTGATGGAGCACGTGCGGTAGAGAAAGAGCAAGACAAATGCCAGCCATATAGAGAAGTTTTAGAAATGAGAATTGGGGAAAACATGGAAAAGTGGCACAAGAATGTGGGTTATATCAGTTAAAGGAAAAATAGAACAGGGGAAATTAAATTTGACTTTAAATAGCTACAACACATAAGCTAAATTCATCAACAGAAGAATAAAGCAAATGAGAAGGTGGGGAATTCTGGGTAGTGTAGTACCTTGTAGACTCTTGGCACTAGCATAATCCATGGTCCAGCTAACTAATGCCATGGTAATACCCAACAACACCAGAAAGATCCAGTCTTCTCCCAATTTAGAGACGAGGAACTTCTGTACTCGAGCCACGCAGTCTGGGAAAACATTATAATTCATATCAGATTCCAACCTTAAACTTATTTCGTATCTGCTTGTGCAAGGCTCATTATTATTGACCTCTGCACTTGGAGTAGGAGCGGCGTTTCTTGAATGAGGAGGTTTGGGCCTGCTCCTCCTCCTGTGTGTCATGAATGCTCCCTCTCTCCAGGTGATGGTGGCTGTGATGGCGACTTCGGCTGAGACTCCGCCCATGGTGACCGTGATGGTGGTGTCCATGATGGTGGAGATGTCCATGGTGGTGATGTCCATGCTTTTTTCGCTGTCTCTCCATCAGAAGGCGAGTGGCCTCTCTCCGCTGGGACCCACCAGGGTGCTCTCTGTACTCTCCATACAGCTGATCACAGAAGAAATAACAAGGTTTTGTTACATGAACGATCAGTAGATAAATAGCAGACACATTTATCCGAAGCAATTTACTCGGATAATCCCCCTGGATCAACCTAAACTGGCATATTGGTATCTCACAGACTGCACCTTGCAAGGTTTGGATGCCCTTTCGGTAGGGTTAATATAGGGATAGTTGACCCAAAAATGAAAATTCAATACACAAATTCCATCATTTACTCACCCTCAAATTGTTCTAAACCTGTATTAATAAAAAAAATTCTGCTGAACACAAAAGAATATATTTTGAAGAATGTCAGTAACTAAACAGTTGATGGGCCCCATTGACTTCTATTGTAATTTTTTTAATACTTTTGAAGTCAGGGGGTCCATCAATTGCTTTATAGGTTTGGAAAAACTCGAGGGAGAGTAAATGATGACAGAATTTTCCAAAGCCTAAATAAAAATGATATGGTAACATAAACAAAATTAAATACTAAAACATTCAAACTAAAATGGAAAATATAAAAATAAAAAATATTTCAAAATATTATATATCCAATGATACAGTTAAATTATTTCCCACTCCAACACAGAACCTCTTCAGTGCAGATATGCAAGACAAACCACAGTGTTATCCTTTCAAATTTGTCCGAACAGAGTACATTTGAGAACTATTTGTATGTGCTTTTAATATTCCTCACTAATGTGGTTACATCATAATTTTTTCCTTCCGAAAAAAATAAATAAATAGTAAGACATCGCCTTCATCTTCAAAACAACACCCGAAAGGTGACAGAGGAGAGGGAGTCCAAAAATAGAGGGAAATCTTCTTGACATGCTTCGAGTAAGTCCACTGGTCTATATTTAGATTTATAGGCTAATCATCCGGATAAGATCAAGACATCTGGAAAACACATTTCCCGTGTCTCCATTCCCACCACTTTTTCTAAAACACACACAGACACACACAGACACACACACACACACACACACACACACACACACACACACACACACACACACACACACACACACACACACACACACACACACACACACACACACACACACACACACACACACACACACACATACACACAGAAATTTGCCCTGGAAAAAACCCCACAACAACTCTAACTGAAATCTATTAGTGAGACTGATAGACCTATGCGTCATTTTAGAAATGTAATGAAGTAAACAATGAAAGTTAGATGTGATGTTAAGTGCTAAAAACTTCAGTCATCTAACTTGAGACAAAACTTGATCAAATATGTTTACAAAAAACATGAGATAAAGGTTGAATTGAATAAAGGTGATAAACATGCAGAACTTGTCATCTATGCTTGGTCAGCCAAAAGAAACTGAAAATGGGACACTTTCTGGCCAACATTGCAGCACTTCTAATGTTATTGTCTTTTTTATAGCTTACAGTGTAAGTTCAGCTCCGGAGGCTTCCTCAGCACTTGTTTACACAGTAATACGAACAGTAGCAATGGCGTCGTTTTTACCGTATCAATTTCGAGCCCGAGTTCTCATCCTTTGGAAGTGCATGCAAAGTGGATTTGCAGCAAAAACAGTGTCTTCTCGACATGTCAACAACATGGACCAAACTCTTCCGGGCCATAACTACTCTTCTGGGCTATAACTAGTGGTTGAGGGTCAAAGTAGATGTTCTTTGTGGGCAGCCAATAAAGAATAAAGGCTGGCATTATGCAAATTTGTTACAAACCTACGTAGGTTCGTGCAGGAAGCAAGACTGGAATCACTGATGACTCGTTCAGATTAAATTATTTATTTTGAGAGATGTAACTCTTTCAATTGTTACTGTGCTTTGGTAAGAGAAAAAAAATCTTACGTACCACACACACATTATATAGTCCATTTGCTCTCCATTTAACCTTGCTGCAATCTAGGAGAGACAACTAAAGCCCTATTCGGACGGGACTAGTTTAACATGGAGAAGTGGGGTATAATTACCGGAGCTTCTCTGTGATTTTAGTCCCGTCCGAATGTGTCATCTCAGTAATCATTACGGACAATGTCAGTCAAGATTAAGGCGACTTTTACCTTCAGTAAAAAGGTCTGGAAAAATTACCTCAGGTAATACTAATCCCGTGCAAATAGACCCGCTGTAAATATGTACGTAAATATTTCGTCATTTCCTGTTTAAAAGTAGTTTTCCGCGTTTTTTTAAATATGGAGACGCTTGAAAAAGCATTCAGTTGCGTTCTAGACGCAAGTGTTTTCCACATACCATTCAGATCAGAAAGATGATCGAAAGCACTTGTTAGAGGCACAAAACATCTTTTAGCGTTAGGTAAGTGCCTATTACCAACACAATCCAATCTGAAGTTAATTAATACGTCGTTCGACACAAAAAGTATTCTTGTCGCTTCATTAAAATAAAGGTTGAACCACTGGAGTCACATGGACTATTTTGTCTTTACTACATTTCTGGGCCTTGAAAGTTGCAATGACGTTGCAATCTATGGGGGGTCAGAAACCTCTCGGATTTCATCAAAAAATATCTTAATTTGTGTCCCGAAGATGAACGAAGGTCTTACAGGTTTGGAACGACATGAGGGTGAGTAAGTAATGACAGAATTTTTGAGTGAACTAACCCTTTAAAGAAATCTCACTTGTGACTTTAGAAATATATAAGCTATACATTTATAATATATATGGCTTAAAACCATTCCTCTGTGGTTTATTATTTTTCAGAGGATATTAAACTTGTTTCTGTATGTGTTACTATTTGCAGTTTTATTAAAGCACTCACTTTCAGCTTTGGAATGGGCCCATGTAGATGATAGGTTTATCGTGTATCTCTCTATAACACATCTCTCTCGCTCTCATTCCACGCATCTATCTAGTTACTTTCACCCGTTCCCACAGTACATGTTATCCCTTGGTTTCTCCATATTTCACCCCCTCCTTCCCAGTCTGCTTCTACACCTCCGGCCTTCTACACCCCCCCTTGCTGACCCCCTGTCCGCCATAGATTGGAACTACCCCCTTTCTACCCAGGGCCTGTAATACTAGCCGGTGGGTTAATAATAGCTTTGGTGTGACCCAATGATCACAGTCACACTTCCCCATACACCTTTCTGTGGATCTTTCTTTCTTCCAATTTGTCCATCTATCTCTCAAGGACTCCCAAGGAAAAGTTGGAAACCTATTATCAGACAACACTGTCATGCACTGGAGCACTAACAGCAAATGGCAATGTGTGCAGCTCACACATTCATGTATGTAAATCACTATCAAAGATACTACAAACAAGTAATTCCTATCAGAAAGGGCTAATGTGCTGAAGCTAAAGCGTATTGGAAGAGGTGTTTGATGGCATGCTGCTGTGCTTTTGGTCATGTTGATGGCTGTATGGGAAGACTTTTGAGGCAATTGTCATGGTGTCATCACCAGATGTTATGTAAAGTCATATGTAATTATGTTGAAGGTCTTCTAAAATAGATGTTCTTCCCATGCTCTGATGACCGCACTTGTCAACATATCCCAATATGCCTGGCCATTGTGTTGAGGCTCTTTCATTCAGCTAACTTTGCTAAATGTACACTTCAGCAATACAATGTAAAAAAAGAAAAAAAAAAGAATGACCGCATGTGTGGAACAAGAAGTGTTGTTATTTTTTAACTAAAACTAAAATTAAAATACATAAGCTTAAAGGTGAAGTACTAAAATTACTAAAACCAAAATGGAAATAAAAAATTAATTAAATCTAAACAGAAACTTTCAGAATTACTGAAATGAATTAAAATGACTAAAACAAAAGAAAAGTTAAATCAAAATATTAATGAATCCTAAAATAATACTAAAAAACACCGGAAACGATTGAGATTAAACCAGAACTGTGCTCTAAAATAACATATCACTGTAAATACGGCTAAAGCCCTGTTTGCACTGACTGTGATTAGCTTGAGATGTTTATGTGATGTTGGTTGCTACAGCAGCCATTTCTATTGTAACATTCAACTATTTCACGTGATCAAAGTCTACACTCCCACTAGGATTCGCTGCATAGAATCTCTATTCATTTACATAAAGTTGAACTCTCAGAAATCAAGAGATCAAACAAAAAATGAATAACATCTAGTTTTTTTGTTGTTGCTGTAAATCCCTGTCAGTGTTAAGTACACTCTTGGTGACCCATAACGCAAAATATGCTTATTGATAAAACATTTACACACATTTTCTCTAGCTCATTCAATCAATGATACATACTTTTTCTCGAGCTCATTCAATCAATGTTACATATACTGCTCAGTAAATCACAGTGACACAGGGACTCACAAAAGATGACCTTAACTGCTTTAAAGAAGAAAGCAATACTACCTTATTTATATTACACTCTGAACAAGATATATTACCAACACCATTTCAAATGCTCAAATGTTCAACCTCGTAAAAGAAGCCCATACATTTCTTCTGCCCTTCAGTCAAAGCAGAAATCACACCAGCCGTTGGAGCTCAAGGGACCACATTGCTGCCCTCCTATGACAGGCTGGAATTAAGGAACACATTTATAATTTATGATGGGGTTTCCACTTACACTAACACTACCATTCAAAAGTTTGGGGTCAGTAAGATGTAAAAAATAGATAAAAGAAATTAACAAATGTATTCAGCAAAGATGCATTAAATTGATCAAAAGGTACAGTCATGCCATTTATGCAAAGGATTTCTATTTCAAACAAAAACTGTTCTTTTGAATCTTCTATTAATCAAAGACTCCCGTAAAAAGCATCATGGCAGCACAAATATAAAGTTTTAGATGGCGCAGGCTTAGGTCCTTAACTCAATCTGCTTGCAATCACATCAGTCTCTATTGGGCACAGCTGATTGGTTCACTTCCTGCTGTATCAGTAGCCAATGAGATCGCTTATCAAACTTGGTCAGCATTTGCTAAAGCAGTGCAGCGCGCTTTCAGACATCCTACACCTTCCCCAGCTCCACCTGTAGATGTGCTATGGGTAATTCATGTATGCTATTTTTTTACAGCAACAGCATGTCTTACTGGCTCACAGTAGTGTGTCATGCATGTATGTATTGGCAATAGCAAGTCCTGTACTTGTTCTACAGCAGCAGATCTATTCTGCCAAGACCAAATATATCAACATAGTCATACCCATTACCATGTCAAATACTCAGAGTTGACAGAACTGTTTTCAAGATTGATAATAATAAGAAATGTTTCTTGAGCAGCAAATCAGCATAGGATGATTTCTGAAGGATCATGTGACACTGAAGACAGGAGTAATAATGCTGAAAATTCAGCTTTGATTACATGGAATAAATTATATTTTAAAATATATAAAAATAGAAACATTTATTTTAAATTTCACAATATTACTGTTTTGACTTCTTCCAAAAATCTTAAATTATTATACCGCCCCCACACTTTTGAATGGGTTTGTAGTTTTTGTAGTTTACAATGTATATTTGGGCGATTTTTCGATTAGTCTTTTTGTCTTTAAATCTTGGAAAATATATCTATTTCTATATCTTCTATCTGTCATCTATGTTAAAACATTTATCACGTCTTGAAATAATTCTCTGATCATGGTTTTGTTCAACTTTTTTTTTTTTTTACTTGTTAGAAAAAGTGCAAAGTAGACTTTCCCTGATTTTAATACTTTTATGCAGAGAATTCAAAAGTCAATCTCAAAACAGAAATGAAGAAAAACTGATTAAAAGAGAATTTCCATAATTGAAGAATCGCTCATTTTAATTTAACCTCCTATTTAAAGTCACGCTATAGCATGGACTGGGTTTTTGTCAAACTTATTCAAAGAACAAAAAGGTAGTACAGACTACAGATGTCCTCAGATAAACGAGAGATTGAGTAAACAGCTGCACTTTCCCGCGAGTTCTGCAACAGCACAGTGACTCAAAGCATACAAGTCATGCAGAGATTGTGCAACATCTTTGAGATCATATGATTTCAAATGACAGAAGAACAGCAATTCACAACTGTCTAAAGAGTAACCAGAAAGAAGAAAAGGTGAGGGAGAGAAAGAGAGAGAGAGAGAGAGAGAGAGCAGAGACAGAGATGGTGACTGACCACGGTCTGCTGGTATCTCAGAGCCTTCCTTTGCGACGCATCTGCAGCCATTGACACACTGTCACTGACCCAAAAATAAACCGCCTGTCTGTCTTAGCATTCCCACCCTGGGGTGGCACGGACTGAGGGAGAGAGGGCACGCACAAGTTCTCTCACTCGATCTTTCTTTCCTGTTTTCCACATGCACAGACATCTCCCTCTCACACACCTTCTCATTTGGTGCAACACAGCAGACCAAGTTGCCTAACTAAGCTCCGTGTGCATACATGGGTGTATGAGGACGAGCATGTGCTTGGGGCATGTACATGCGTTTGTGTATGTGTGTGAGAGGTTGTAAGTTACAAAGAGAGCATGGATGCCAAACTAAACCCATCTACCCCTTAATTAGTGAGGCCGGTTTGTTTAATAGTGGCCGATGCTGTCACCCCAGGCAACAAACTAAGGCTATGATCACCTGTTCATTTGGAAAGAGGCACAGTAAGGGTTTGAGCAGCCAAGGGAACTCCCCGTCCCCCATGAAACATGATGAGGGGAAAACAGGGAGGACCAAATCGGCCAGTTCCATATCCGATTCACACTTTTCATCAGTGATGTTCACACGAACATTAAGCAATACAGTTAATGCCACAAATAGACAGTTTTAGCTTTGAATAATCTGGATAAGAGGACAAGAAGAGTATAACATTTATAAAACGGGGTGGTAGTGGCGCAGTGGATAAGACACATGCCTTTGGTGTGAGAGACCCGGGTTCGAATCCACTGTGAGACACCAATGTGTCCCTGAGCAAGACACTTAACCCCTAGTTGCTCCAGAGGCGTGCGACCTCTGACATATATAGCAATTGTAAGTCGCCTTGGATAAAAGCGTCAGCTAAATGAATAAATGTAAATGTAAATGTAAAACTCTTGGCATCTATTTGTTATGGTTTTGAATACTGCCACAAACTTCAAAATATGTTCTTGATTATGTAGGCTGTAGTTGTCATGAACTGTCAGTTTAGATTTCATTCTCATGGACTTTTAGGGAACGTTTACACGACAACGATATGCTTAAAACGGAGAAGTTTTTCCTTTGAGTTTTCCGCGTAGACGACACCATTGTCAAAACGATTCCCATTCACACAGATTCGCGAAAATGACTAAAAACGCTGTATTCTGCTGCCAGGCCATTAGATGGCGATGAAACACTATACCGAACACGTAATATGAATGTGCATGACGTCGTCGTCTTCAGAGATTCATGTTTTTGTTGTTTACACGGAGACCGTTTTCAAAAGTTTGCGTTTTCAGGCAACCAAAACGCCGTTGTCGTGTAAACGAACGGCCAAAATGCATAAAAAGCTTTACGTTTTTAGTTGAAAACGTTGTCGGGTAAACGGGCCCTTAGTTTGGTTATCATTATTTCCTGTTGTCTTTGTTCGCGTTTCTCGCCACTTGTTTGTTACCATGGATATTCATTTAATCATCACAGCTGTTCGTATCTGAGTTTGTTATCAGTGTATAAGTTCCTTTGTTTCCTCAGTTCTTGGTCGGTTGTTGTTTGTGTCTAGAGCACAGTGTTGCACAGGCTGGAGTTTATTTGATCATTAAATCACTTAGTATTTGAAACCTGTTTGACTCTTTGTCATCTTTGGATCTTCATAATTGTAACAGAAAATAATGATAAGCAAACTAAAAGTGCATGAGAATGAAAACCATACTGACAGTTCGTGACAATAGTAGTACGCCGTAACATTTTGGAGTGCGTTTGACAGGAAAATACTATTTCAGTCTTTCTTTCACTTGTTTCAATTTACTTGTTCTTTGTTATTAATTGTGAAATTTACTAGCAAGTGTTTTTAAACATTCCTTGAAAGAAATCATACTCTCTACAATAATTTAAAAACATTTTTAAATAGTTAAAAAAAATAGTTTCAAAAGATTTTACAAGACACCAAATCATAAGCTGTCTATGGTACAGAGATATATGGCAGAAACTCAGGTGAAGGCGGAGCTTACAGAAACAGGTGTAGGGTGTGACAGCAAGAATTTAAGCAATTGACTCACAACACGATGAACAACACTTATAGAACACAAAGAGATAGGACAGAGAAGATACTTTGGGAATAAAACACGGCAAAACCAGCCTCTGACAAGAAGGAAATTACCAAGTTTGGAAAATGAGAAATAGTTATATTATTCTTCACACACAGAGATGACATGTAAGTTCATTTTTGTGTTTATAATATATTAATCAGCATAAATTATATTACAATATACTGCATTATATTTATGTTTGAAAACGTAGAACTCAAAAGAGTTAGAGGATCGACTGGTCAGTAAATTAAGCTTATCTACATTTTCACTGGTTTAATTCTAGTGCAGTTATACCAAGAATTAAAATCCACTTAATCCTGAGCTCACATTCACTCTTGTGTGTGATTGAATTTGTGGTGCATCTATGATGTAAAGACAGTAATGCAGAGGAACAGGTTGAGTGACAGTCTGGTAGTTGAATACACAAGCTCAAATGCCACAGATAGAATGTCCTGACAAAGGATGATAATTAGTGTTCAAGGCATGACCTCATCACAATGTTTTTTAGTTTTTTTTAAACTGTACAGGTACATACATTAATGTTCTGCATGTCTCTGGCAGTTTTATCTTGCGAAATTCAAAGCTTTTATTGATCTCAAATTTCATTGTTGTGATGACCAGTGTTGATCAGTGTTGGCAAAAGCTTCATACTGTCATGAGTTAATTATAACAAATATTTAGCTGCTTATCAAATAGGATGGCACTTCATAACTGATTATATATTTCAAGCTGAATAAATGTCAGATAAATCCAAATTAACCAAATTTAGCTTTAAGACTTATATTAAAAAGCATTGTGAAAACATACAAATGACTTGCTCACTATACAAAACATGCAGCAAACCACATGGGCAATCAATGTTGAACATTTACAGTCTAGTTGTATGTCAAAGAGAGTTGCCAAACTGCCTGATTATGCCAGAGATGTTATCCTTACACTCATAAAACCCATAAGCTGATGCATATGACTAGTGTTGCACTTGAATTGCTGGATATCAGTTTACATATAGTGTTTTGAAGTTGGTGCTTTGCAATATCTCATTAATGGTAGTAATATATGTTTTCTTTTTACAGTATGTCTATTTCAACCAACACAACATTTCCATGTATACCAGGCTCTCTCTGTGGTAAGTGATGTGCTAGGTGCAATTTATTAGTTTTAGTCTCTCTCTGTACACTACCATTCAAAAGTTTAGTGCCAGTAAGATTTAAAAAATAAAATAAAAAAGGGTGGGGAAAGCTTTCTTACCAGCAGCCCAAAAAGACATAGATTTGTAGCTAGTCATTCAAAAAAAGAAAGAGGTAAAGGGTTCTAAAAAATTGCTAATCTAGCGACAAAGTCGCCAAGTTTGCAAGACTGGACAGGAGCTCAAAGCTCCGGAAAGGAGCTCTTTTTACTGCAGAGAGTAGAAGATAGACAAGACAACAGCGGTAAATAAGCTAAAGTCCCAAAAAGTCGGCTTGTTCCTTTAAGTAAACATCCTTTCTTAAGTTATCTTTGTAAAGAAACCTCATTGCTTAACTGGCTACTCTCTGCTGTCTCAGACGACGACATCTTTTCCTGTCGGCCACCGTAACTTCTGTTGGTTGTAATTTGTAACCTCACCACTAGATGGCGCTAAAAATTACACAGTGCACCTTTAAACCCATTTTCAGGCCCCCACAACGCTATAATGTCAAAAAATAAACTGTCAAATATCTACTATTGTGTTAACATTTTATTGACTAAAAATGCGTTAGAAAACGTTTATCTCAAAGTCGAGTTCGTTCAGAATCAGATACATATAGCAGGTCGGCTGACTCGATTTCCTTCTCATACATTCCTGTAGCGTCACAGTGCATTTTCCTGTTGAAGCCCCAGCGTCCATTGACTTCAATGGGGCTGCTTTGAACAGTTTTTTCAGCGCTTCGAAACTAGACGGTCATTGGATAAATGCTGCGATTGTGTCCCGCCCACAGACGCTCAGCGTCTCAGGGGGTGAATGGGGAGTGGGCCGGCCTGGACTCCGGGCTTCTGCGTGATGATTGGAGGGTCTGTCGAAAGGCTGCATCTCCTTTTGATTGACAGCGATTTCATACAATAAAAAGTCGCTGACGCTGAAGCTATTCGAGCTCAGTCCCGTCGCGGATTTTTGCTGCTGCAACCTATTTCTTGGTATTTGCTTGTCGAAACTGCTAGCCAATTTTCATAATACATTTCACACAATTATACATTTATACCTTTATTATATTATTACTTATTATATTTTTTACATTATTATTATTAGTAATAATTAAAAAAAATATTATTAAAATAATAAAAAATATATATTATTAGTAGTAGTATTAATATACTTTATTATATTATTATTTATACCTTTATTATATTATTACATTTATACAATTATAACTAACTCTGCTGGCCATTGAGAGGACACTGGTCAAGTCACTGTAAAAGACGCCTAGTTGGAACGACAGGGTCGCAGAGCATTTTCTTGAAAAGGAACGTTGGCCAGAATTTCCGTATAAATAAATGGACAATTTTTATGATGTAGGCCGAAAATGAGCTTCCCCTCTTTGAAAGACCAGCAGCCGCCACTGGTCCATACATAAGTCCAATCACTCCGCAGAAATAGCAGTGCTTCACCTTCTGAGAATATAGTTCCCAGTATGTATACGGTTAGAAGATGGCTGTATCTCATGTGACCTTGTTATTTGTACACACTGTGACTATACAAATCACAACATGAAAATAGGAAAATGTTGGCATTATTTTGTCACTTATTGGGAGCAGTATGCTAGCTGGAGCCGTTTACCTCCAGTCTTTGTGCTAAGCTAGGCTAGCGGTGGGTGCGTCAGACAGAGTTACGGCACGCACGGAGATGAAAAGGGTATGAATGGACTTATCTAACCCGTGGTGTATGTAGATGTAGATAGAAATGGCTCATTCTAAGGTAATAAAAACATAACGGTTCATTATGTAAGGTTTATACACCACTGAAAACATAGTTATGTATGTGATATTGAGTATGATATTATGTATTATGATATATTCTGTCAACAGATCCTCCTAAATATTACACAATGCAGCTTTAAAAGTGCAATATTTGGAAAATGATAGTGCTATCGTCTCCGTAAACTACAAAAACGCGAATTTATGAAAAGAGTGACATCACGTGCATGTGTATTATGTGTTCAGTCTATAGCCGCATAGTGTTTCTACTAGCATGGCATGCATAATGCAGTGTCGTTTTCATGAATTCATGTGAATGGGGATTGTTTTGACTATATTGTCGTCTGTGTGCGAAAAACGCAAATGAAAAACTTTTCCGTATTGAGATTGTTGTCATGTAAATGTACCCGATGTGTCACAGCCATCTTTCAGAAAGGGACCAGAATGATCTAAGGGGCTGTTTCCATGCCATTTTCAACTAAAAGCAGAAAACTTTTTATGTATTTTGCCAATTTATTTACATAACAGTCTTTTAGGGGAGTGAAAATGCAAACTGTTGAAAACGGGTTTTTGAAAAACGATACTGTTATTGTCTCAGTGTACACTAAAAAACATGCATTTGTGAAAAACAGTGACGTGTTCAGTCCATAGACAGTATAAGAAGTGGACAGAGCCATCTCATTGGAACTCAATTGAGACAAGTGAAGCCCATTTTTAGCAATTTTTTAGCACTTCCGTTCCTGACGCGCAGACTCAAACCGAGCTTGACGACGTAGATGTGACGTGAGCAACCCGTCTGTCTTCTAGTGGCTGTGGCATGAGAAATCTGAATCATTCCCTTCCGAATCTTGCAGAGACGGAGAGCGTGAGTAGGAGGTATCCACGAGCTAGGAGCAGGAGAAACTTTTGCTAGGTATTCTGATTAATTATTTTGTCATTTTGCCTCCACGTCTCCCCGATTGCCCGCGAGCTTCTCCTTCTGTCCATACGGTATTTCTCTACTGTGCGACAGAGAGTCGCGTGGTTATGACGCAATCGTTAGCCTATTTTTACAAAAACTGCTTCTACGGGGCCATAACATAAGCTACAAGGTAATGGAGCATTTTATACATTTTCGTGTTTCTTTAGAAATAAATAATCGACAAATGGAGTCTTTAAACGCCTCAGATGTGAAGTTATTCGCTGTCAAAGTGACGCCAAAATGAATGGGAGTCAATGGGATGCTAACAGCAGGTGAAGTTCTGCTACAAGATGGTGGCACGCGGCCGGCTTCAACTTCCAGTCGACTTCCTTCCCGCTTGGTTCAGTCTATAGGCGCGTAGTGTTTCTTTACAAAGTGACCTCGCCAACTACTGGCCTGGCATGCACAATACATTGTTTTTATTTGTTTTCGTGGATTTGTGTCAATGGTGATCGTTTTGACAACGTTGTCATCTGTACATGAAAAAACTAAAGAAAAACTTTTCTAGTACTTTTTGCAGTGCATCATTGTCGCGTAAACATACCCAGAAACTAGAGCTTTAAAAACCTCATCATTCATGCCAGTGCAGCTGCAAACGAGCACTGTGATGTCATTGGTGTAGAGCACGTGGGAGGAATCTAAACCAATCAAGCTTGAGAGGGTGATCAGGTGTTCAATTTCATGACACACCTTCAACTCTATCTGTGACCAAAACATGCTAGCACATAACACAAATAAAATTCAGCTTTTTTAATCCTATTGTGTTTGTATTTTCTTTGCAGAGGTACTTTTTTATGAAGTGGAACTGATCGTCATTCCAGTGCTATTGCTCGTGGCCTTTCTTGCCACGCTGATCGTTTTGTTTGTGCTCAAATGCTCCCATAAGCCATCACATCTTTATGGACACCACAGAAATGAAAAAGATGACACACAACACCATCATAACACATTCAGCCACCGTAACAGCAACAGACGGCACCTGCAAGGCATTGATGGTAGCTACGGCATCTGACTTTGTTACACACACCAAATACTCCAGTCGTTGTATTCTGTTTATTTAAAGGTCTTCAGTTTCATGCATGATCGCAATGTTTATTTATAAGCGTTCCTGGCCATGCAGGATCGCTGTCTTTATTTAAAGGGCTTTCCCTTTATGCGTGATCACAATGTTTATTAATAGATTATCTAGTTCATTAATTATCAAAGTGTTTATATAAAGGTCTTTCACACAAGTCTTAATATACACCAAATTCTTTAAAAAAAATTTTTATCTCTTAATCTTTTGATTTACAACAACAGCTCCGGCGGAGCTGAACCCAATGGAACATGAGATTATTCCCATGACAGCCCAACCTCACCATGACATGCAGAATTCCCAGCCTGCAGTACCTCAGGACACCACTGTGAGGCATCCGGGCACTTTCCAGATGGTCTCTCCACTCGCCCCCACCTTCTCAGGGAAACAGGACAACTTCACGTTGCACAGAGCTGTCATGGACAGCCAGCCAGTCACTTTACGAATGCTTAAAGGTAAGGTTGGATCAGTGTTATTCTAATATAATTTATAAACTATTATAGTATGGATTCATATTTTTAGTTTTCATTCCAATTTTAGTTTAGGTTTTAGACATTTTATATTTGATATAAATGTTATTAGTTTTTATTAGTTGTCCAGCTATGTCTGTCTGATCTGACCTTTATTTTTTATTTTTTTACTTAGTCTCAATCATCTCCCTAGTAGAGTAGTCAGGACACTGATCATGGGGGTCGGTCATTTTAAGGGCTGTCTCAATTGCAAAATCCTTCCAGTGCACTGAAACATTCGCTCCCTGAAAAAAGTCCCACAATGCACCATGAAAGCCAGGGAGCATCGATGCTCACTATATTTAGAATGTTGCTGGTTTGATTCTCTAAAAGGATGCAGAATGGATGGATAGACAGAGAGATAGGTGGATAGATGGACAGAGAGATACACTGTAGATGGACAGAGAGATGGATAGATGGACAGAGGGATGGAGGGATAGATGGACGGAGAGATAGAGGGATAGATGGACAGAGAGATAGATGGATGAACAGAGAAATATATGGACAGAGAAATATATAGATGGATAGACAGATGGACAGAGAGACAGATATGTAAATAGATAGATAGATGGACAGAGAGATATATGGATAGATGGTCAGAGAAATAGATATAAAGAGAGATGGATGGATGGACAGATAGATATAAAGATGGACAGAGATAGATGGACAGAGAGAGATCGATAGATAGATAGATGGATAGTTTATGTATTGCAGTTCATAAACTGAACAATCTTACTTCCTATTCCAATTTTTCCCCATACAGAATCAGCCAATGCCAGAGAGATCCAGTCCTTTCTGGGGTTTTCCCACTTCCTTTCAGAGTTGGGATCGCATCCATCGCTGCCTAAAGTACTGGGGGTGGAGACACCCTTGACAATAGTGGTAGAACAGCTGGAACACGGAGACCTGCTGAGCTTCCTGTGGAGGTGCAGACAGGTACAGACTCGAGAGTAATGCTGTATTTTCAGTCTTGCAAGGGAAAAAGACGAAACTAGATTTCAGATGGCTAAATATGTCATAAACTGGCTTAACAAGTTTAGGTTTCTTTCCTGTTTGACATATTTCCTTTTGAAACAGGAATTTAGGTGTGAAAGGGGACTAATCCCTGTTTAGTTAACATCACAGACATGAACTGATAATATTTCAATAATAAAAAACAAATTGTGGAAGGAATATTCTTATCCTAGAGTTAATTGTATTGGACACAAATGCAAGATGAGATCTGTTTTCCTAAAAAAGATAGAACATTTTGATTTCATTTGATAATTCTAAAATAAGTAAATAATGTTTTTTTAAGTGCTTGTATATTTATCATATTTTAAATTATTTAATTGTGTTGCGGCTTTTAAATTACCATGTCTGTTAGCGTGTATGCAGAATCTTTATAGACACATTTTATATATAAATAAATATGAAGAGTTCAGATGCCAAAGCCTCTAAGTGCCATCTGAAATTTTCTTCTAGAATGATCATTTTTATCAAGCTCGTATATTTAAGTTCAGTAATTTCCCTTTAATGGCAATGAAAATGACCTATTAATTGTCATTTAAGTGAAATTACTGAACTTAAATATACAAGCTTGATAAAAATTATAATTCTAGAAGAAAATTTCAGATGGCACTTAGAGGCTTTTGCATCTGAACTCTTCATATTTAAAATTTACACTATTTTTACTATACAAAAGTTTGGGGTCAGCAAGATTAATAATTTTATTCAGCAAGGATGCATTAAATTGATCAAAAGTGACAGTCATTTAAAATTGTACACAAAAAAATCATGACAATTTTTTTTATCACAGTTTCCGTAAAAAAAAAAAAATCAGCTAAACTGTTTTTAATATTGATAATAAGAAATGTTCCTTGAGCACCAAATAAGGATATTAGAAAGATTTCTGAAGGATCATGTGACACTTAAGATTGGAGTAATGATGCTTTTTCATCACAGGAATAAATAACATTTTAAAATATATTAAAATAGACAAACAAGTTTTTAAATTGTAATAAAATTTCACAATATTACTGTTTTTACTGTATTTTTAATAAAATGAATGCAGCCTTGGCGAGCATGAGACTTCTTTTAAAAATATAAAAATATAATACCGACCCTCAAATCCAACAGACCTGAATTAAAAGCCACACAATTTTGATAGATAAACATGACATGTCTTGCAATTACTGTAAAATATTGATATTAAACTCTCTGAATGCGTTGATCAGTTATTTGAGCTAGAGGTCACCTGTGAATGAATGATGTAGAGGTTGTGTCATTACTGATGATCTCATTTGTAATGGATTGATTAAAAGTCAAACTGTAAGTTTAAACCTCACCTTTGTTTTGACTGACTGTAACCCTCTTTCACAGGACCACACAGGTCAGGCAGCACCGTGTGACATGACTGAAAAACGAATCTTTACCATGGGCGCACAGATTGGATCTGCTCTGGTTAGATAACAAATCAGCTTGCAAGATATACTGTATACAATCATATTGACAAGTCATGAAAGCCTGCCAATGTAAATGAATGAATGGAGAGTTTTTATGAGCCACTCAATGCATGCTTTCAGTTCATGCTGTGTCAACTTCATAAATCAAAACGAGCCCTTTACTTTGTTTGACTCTGGCATGCATTAATAATGGACAGTCATGAGCACTGGAGCATTCATGATTTTACAATGTAAAATAAATATATTGTCACACCCAAGATCAAATGTTCTTGTTCTGACACAACCGGTCTTGAAATTCCAGGAGTATCTTCATAGTAAGAATTACATCCATGGCAATGTGAGGGCTCGAAGTGTCCTGGTTGGTCGGGACCTGTCGGTCAAGCTGTGGGGTTTGGGTCCGGCATATCACAGGCAAATGAGTGGAGGCTCTATAAAAGATGTGGAAGATATGGAAATGAGAAAGTGGCAAGCGCCAGAGGTGTTGGGACAGCAACCTCTCCAGCAAAGCAGTGACATGTGAGTTTACTTTCAGTCAATGTTTTCTCAATCAATGTTTCTCAGTCAATGTTATCTTTACATTGTATTCATTTCTATTTAATCCTCCATAGATGGTCCTTTGGCATTTTGCTCTATGAGATGGTGACTTTAGGTGAGTGTGCCTGTCATTCAATAAGACAAAAATCACTCTTATAAAAGCTACAGCTGCATGGTTGTAGTTGGGTTTCACTTCTATGGGAATTTTTTTTTACCAAATTGGTTAAGTTGTCTAAAGCTTTTTACCTCTTTGTTTCTAAACTCAGGAGATCCCCCCTTTCCCAACATCATGGCCAGCGAACTTCTGCAGCATTTACAGAGAGAGAACACAATAACCAAACCCCCCAACTGCTCCAATACACTGTACGTCACTTTACCCTCACACATAAACCATTTTATGTAAAAAGTGTATAGGTTACACCATAGACTTCTACTGTTTTTAGATAAAGCTAATTATAAATACGATAGACTCACCCTAACCATGCAAACACTACCCCTAAAGAATTTTTTTTTTTTTTTTTAATTAAAGGGATACTCCACTTTAAAATGAAAATTCTGTCATCATATACTCACCCTCATGTTGTTTCAAACCTATATGAATTTCTTTCTTCTGCTGAACAGAAAGGAAGATATTTAGAAAAATATCAGTAACCAGACAGTTTCTGGTCTCATTGACTTCCATAGTATATTTTTTTTCCTACTATGGAAGTCAATGAGACCAGAAACTGTCTGGTTACTGATATTTTTCTAAATATCTTCCTTTCTGTTCAGCAGAAGAAAGAAATTCATTCAGGTTTGAAACAACATGAGGGTGAGTATATGATGACAGAATTTTCATTTTAAAGTGGAGTATCCCTTTAATATCATAATTACATTTTATAGGATATTTTATACTATTGGATACCTCTTCACACACATACAGATACCTTTAACTCTAGAGTTTAAGAAGAAATCTCCACAATGCCTCCCAAATGAATGGTCCACATCAATTTTGTTGCTCCATACAAATATACTATATATGTAAACAATTGTGTCATTTTCAGATACATTTCTTCTAAGACATTTCAGGACAAAACATCAACAACAACAAAAAAAGAAAGAAAAAAAAAAAAAAAAAAGAAAGAAAGAAACATAACTGAGTTCTCTATTAAAGGGATAGTTCACCCAAAAAGTACAATTCTGTCATCATTTACTCACCCACAAGTTGTTCCAAACCTGTATGAATATCTCTCTTCTGCTGAACACAAAAGACAATATTTTAAAGAATACGGGTATCCAAGTTGATGGGGCCCAATGACTTCCATAGTATGGAGAATAAAAAATGACTGCTTAGGGGCCAATCAACTGTTTGGTTACCGACTTTCTTCAAAATATCTTACTTTGAGTTTAGCAGGAGATAGAAATTGATACAGGTTTGGAACAACTTGGGGGTGAGTAGCCTAAATGATGACAGATACTTTTTGGGTGAACTATCCCTTTAAGTCTCCTGAGAGGGACTCGCTATAAAAACAACAACTTCTGAGCCTGAGCAATATTTTCTGTATTAAAGGACAACTATGTAATCAGACACAGTCTAAACTGTAAACTTATTAGTCAACACTAATCTATTTTATTCTGATGGCCACTATAATATGAACTAACAAAGTAACATTTGTTCTCTAGATATTCTATTATCGAGTCCTGCTGTCGATGGAAACCAAAGAAGCGAGTCTTATTGGCTGATCTGATCAGAAAGCTCCAATCAGGAGAGAGAAGCGCCAATGATCAGGCAGTGCTGCGAGTGTCTGAGCCGCTGGACATGGAGAAATACATGCGTGAAGCGGGCTATGGAGACTCCTTCAACGATGCTGCCCTCTAAAGTCACACCTCTGTCAAATTTAAAGAACACCATAATCTTATAAAGCCTGTGTTATCCAGGACGTTACATTGGATAAAGGCATAAAGCTTAATTGTAACGCAAATGAGAAGATATGTAGGCTAATGTAGCCCAGGCTAGGCTATATACACAAGTTGGAAGATTGTGTCATACACACATGCATAAATATGCAGCAACAAAAGCTCGAATGTAAAATGTGTTAGCAGCATAATGAATACATTAAATTAAATTTACTTGGTCAAGAGTGTACAAAAAAAAAGAGAGAAAAAAAAAAAAAAAACACGCACCCACAAACAAATTGTGTCTAGTACTGGTGGTATTTATTTCGGATGGACTATATCGTACCATTATGTTGATCGGTATTCCTCTAATTCAAATAATAAGACTTTAAGTTATATTATTGGTAACTGGAGAGTGTATTGCATTGTAATGATGTGTGTATTTAAAATACAATATTTATTAATGTTTTTTTATTAGGTGTTGTCATCATTAGTGCACATTCGCAATGGTTAACGGCTTAAAAATACTGTCAACAATTTGGTTTTCAACTTACTTGAACATCTTGAAGCCTGGGAGACTGCAGAGGTTAATAACCCTTCAATAATTTGGATTTTATCTGTATTTTGTTTAAATATGAAAGTTTCTCTTACCTGTTTTTTTATATATATTTTTTTATTAAATGCACATATACAAAACATTAATCACAGTACATATAGAAAATAAATTGCTGTATACAAATAGAAGTTGAGAAAACACAATAACAAAATAAAAATACCCAGGGACATTGCAGATATTTTTATCAAAAAAAAAAAAAAAAAAAAAAATCACATTTAGAGAGGAATATATCAATCTGTCGTAATGTTGCTGATTATACATAAAAGTCTGTTATTCTTCTTGTTATTTCGTACATTTCTAAGTGACTGAAGTGAATCAAACTCTAACTTAAAGCTTTTGAAGCAAGGTAGCTTTTTTTTTGCCATTTTAGTTTCTCTTACCTGTAGTTAACCAGAAGCAGGCTTGATGACGCATTGTTAGAGTGATCTGATTGGCTTCAAAGGTCACCTTTGATTATGATTGGTTAGTCTATTTACGCGGATTGATGCAAACGGATGCAAATGACCCTGCCTAATCTGGATATCCACTTTTCCCCCTGTAACCTGATTTGAAAGGGGTCCGTAGATTCAGTCCGAAAGAAATATAAATACTGATTATGTGCATCTGTTTTATGCACATTATAAGTCTGCTGCAAATTGGTAAATCTGATGTATCCTATTAACTGCATTTAGGAAACAGGCGAACAAAGTAATTTAGACTATTTATTCACAAAATAATACAACAACTGTACACAGTACCACTCATGATGCTGATGCACATTCAGGAAAAGCCACCATAAAATATACAAATGTCAAAACATCAACCTTTCTGTTTAGCAGACACTCTTTTTGACTTGCAATTACATCAATTACATTCAACACAGAAACATTAACTTAGGTATTTACAGGGTGATGCTCTTCTAACTCTGTACAGTAAGCAACTATGTGTTGTGTACATTATGCACAGTAAAGGTACAGTATGTGAAAGGCATTAACAGTTATTATGATGGTTGTATTAGTTAGTGTTAGAAGAGGGCTGGCTCAATGTAAAGCTGCTCTGGACCACTAGAATAACAACTGCAGTGCACTACTGCCAGAGGAATGTTGTCTTTCGTAGACTTTTTTTTGTTTGTTTCTCTCTGTGCAACACATACGTGATCACAAGACACGGAAACGGGAAAAAGCAGTTCTTCATATTACCCCTGGCCAATAAAGGTGCTTATTAATAAATACTTTCACATTGAATATCTAGACAAAAAAAGCAACACATAAGCGATGGCAGCATAAAGTATCTATCAATTCGACTTACATGATAGAAATGATTGACAAAGTAAAAAATAAATGTATAAATAAATACTGTATATGTTCTCTTGGAAAGGGAATCAAACAAAGTGTCAGAAAGTGCATAACTACAGTCAGACATTTATTTAAATCAAGTGAGACTTCTCTCACTACTCTGTCAAACCTCAAAGTGAGTAAGTGCAGCACATATGTAACGCTGGTACACTAAAACACAGGAAATTCAATAGCATTATTAATGGTCATAATCTAGCAAACTTCCTCCCTGATCGCATCATTTGCTAAAAATCTTTATCGTAGATATCGGAAATGTGGACATGTCTGGTTATTGATGCCGTATACAGTATATACAGTACAATTTATTGAACACTGGTGAGTCCTTTTGCGTCCTCTACAATGCAACAATTACTGTGATTTTAGATGAATGAGTGACTTCTTTATCTGAAGAGTTTTTTTCTTTAAATGTATTATTTTTGGCAGTAAACTAGCGATTTTATTCTTGGCATAAGCTTTATTAGCTAAGCACTTCCTACAAATATAAATATTTTAATTAATCTTCTAATTAAATAGATCTTTTTAGTGTTTTGGATAAATGGTAGTAGTGATTAGAAGTAATTAAAACCTATATTTCTGTATATACATTATATATTATACAAAATGAACATCGTCAGTGCAAAAACCTTTAGATTATGATGATCACTGACTATCATCATAAAAGCAAGAAACTGAGGTTTGACAGTTGAAAATGGTGAGTGAATTATGTACAAATTCCCTTTTTCAGTTCGATTTGATATAGCAAACTGTCATATTTGATAATTCTCATTAAAACTGCACTAAAAACTCACAAACAGGAATAAATAAGCAATAAAAGGATAAAACCCTTAAAACTAATCAATATTGCACCAAACCATCATTGTCAAACTACACCATAATATAAGCTCATGTGCTATGAACTCTCATAGCCTTTCAAAATCTAGCTAGGTGATCTGTGACATTCCACTGTGGTTCTGTTCTTAATCGGTGTACCCTAAATAATCTCTTTCTAATATTATATTTCTATCTCCAGTGATACATGTCATGGCTTTAATCATATTTAGCTATATAGTTACACAATTGTTTAGATGGTGGAATTATTTTTCTCCTCTTTACTAGAATCAACCAGTGGCTGGGTAACTGAGCTAGGTTTCTTGTCCACCTTTGCGGCATCATTTGAGCTGGACCCCTGTTCTGTGGAAGATTTGGAAGCTTTCACCAACGGGACTTTCTCTTTGACCGGAGAGGCGGGAAGTGCGACTCTGCCTGGCTCCTCCACAGAGGTGGCAGCCGGAGGCGGAGACCCACTAAAACCACAGGCGATCTCATCGAAAGTTCGCCCTTTGGTCTCTGGAACTTTGAAGTACGTAAAGATGAAGAAGAAGATGAGGAAGATCATGAATATAATGAAGACATACGGCCCGCACAGCTCCTGTAATTCACAAGCAATAAGAAGAAAAGTTAATTCTGATATTGTGCACACATTTTAACACAAAATAAGATTACAATAACCCAGTAGTCATGTGATACAAATTTATTATAATAGGACAATTATTTCAAAACCTTATTATAATGGGTTAGATTCAAGTTATTTAAATTCAAGTTCAAATAATTTTTTGTGTGAATGTTTAATTTGAAAGTTGGATTTCCATACAAAATTATTCATAGTTTTACTTTCAAAGTATTCATAGTATTGTAAAAAACAATACAGTAGTTTTAAGTGGTTAAAGTAATAGCAATTGATTCTAATGGTGCAGTAAGCGATTTTTGAAAAACGCTGTTTAAAAAAAGTGTATTGTACCAAGCACCAAAACACACTTGTAGCCAATCAGCAGTAAAGGGCGTATACACACATGATGGGGAGGTGTACATGTCAGTGTACAAGAGAGACATCAGCAGAACGACTATAGAAAGATAGAGATGGCAGAGAAAACACAAAAGAGGAAAATGCCAGGGGAATATAACTTTAAAAAGAAGGGTTACAATCAGGCAAGAGGAAAGACCCACATTAATATCGGAGAAGCTTTCCAGCGCCTGAAAACGGACACCAAGATTCCTTTATTTCTTCTTGATACGCGAGTACTGTTGGTTTGCTGTGTTTCATAGAACTAAGATACTGTATGCTGTCTTTTGCTTGAATATACTCATGTGTCATCTTCGCTTGCTTGTTCACTTGCATTATTATTATTATTAAAAAGCTATAACGGTTCCCAAAGTGTGTCCAAAAAGTGAGATAACATACTCCTAAAATATGTTTTTTCTTTTGGTTCCCCTTTTAGTGACCGCTATAACCCCTTAATCGTGTCACATTTTCGTTGCCTGTGTTGCACACCGTTTACGTGAATGTGGCGGTGGAAGCATCAAGATATGGGTGTGATCCTTTTGGGTAGGGACGTGTTTGTTTTGGTGATTTCAAATATTAACAGTGTTTACCAGAAATCGCTTACTGCACCTTTAAATGTATATCTAAATTAAACTCACCTCCAATTTAGGGAAGCTGACTCCCACAAGGAAGTTGGCTGTCCAGTTGGAGCATCCTGCAACGGCCATGGCAGCAGGACGTGGCCCCTGGGAGAACAGTTCAGCCACTATGAACCAGGGAATGGGTCCAGGGCCCATCTCGAACATGGCCACAAAGCCAAAGACTGCAGCAATGCTGAGGAAGCGTAGAGACTCAATGTCCTTCTGCTCAGGGACAAAGGTAAGAAAACATAGGTATGACATTAACATTCCCATGATGGCCAGATATTAACCGGGCCTGTATGAATCTGTAGCAAAATGAAAACAGACAAAAGGACCCACCAATAAGAGAGCGATTGTCATGGCCAAGGCGCTGATGGCCATCCCACCCAAACCAATAAGGTGCAAAGTTCTCCGTCCCGCTCTCTCAACCAAGAATAGCTATGAATAGAATAAAATGGAAGTATTATCTCAAACACATCACAGTTACATTACACATAGATTTCTCCTAAAGTTAAATGATTAAATACTTACAGATACTACAGTAAAGACAGTGTTAACTACTCCGGCTCCGATGGTGGCGTAAATGGGCTGAGTCACTCCGGCTGACTCAAAAATACCAGTTGAGTAATAAAATACCTTGGAGAAACAGGAAGAAAAGGCAAAATGGTTAACTAAAGAATGAAAAGTGACAGTGAAATGAGAACGCGATTGCATATTAAATACATTCAAAACATATCTTTCATTTGAAAGACACATTTTTCCATCTTAAAAATATATCTATATTACGACACACGCTCTCAATGACAAATGCAGAAAAGTTAGTTCATGCGTTCATGACCTCAAGGCTAGATTATTGTAATGCTCTACTGGGTGGCTGCCCTGCACGCTTAATAAACAAACTACAGCTGGTCCAAAACGCAGCAGCTAGAGTTCTCACTAGAAACAGGAATATGACCATATTAGCCCTGATCTGTCAACATTGCATTGGCTCCCTATTAAACACTGCATACATTTTAAAATCTTGCTAATTACTTACAAAGAACTAAATGGTTTAGCTCCTCAGTACTTGAGCGAGCTCTTAACACATTATAGTCCTTCATGTCTGTTGCGATCTCAAAATTCTGGCCAGTTGATAATATACAAAGAATAACAAAATGAGCATGGTTTCTCCAAAGGTTTTTTTTTCCTCCATTCTGTCATTCATTCTTGCTTGATTAATTGGGGAAGCTTAATACTCAAAAATACTATTGATCTGACTGTACTGACGCTGTTGAATGAGAACTGAACGGAGCTGGACGATGACATAGCCTACTTTTTTTTGCAAAACTGCTTTATAGATGAAATGAACTTATTTAATAATGATGATGTTTACAACAGAACTGAATCAACACTGAACTGACTTCAGCTGAACAACAGCCGAAATGCATAATTTTTCTGTTATCACTGTAAAGCTGCTTTGAAACAATCTGTATTTTAAAAAGCGCTATATAAATAAAGGTGACTTGATTTGACATTTGGCAGTCCAATCAAATAATGAGTTTTAAAGTGGATGTTAAAAATCATGGTTGATATCCCAGATCACTTGTCACACTCGAAATATTATGTCAATTCCAGCATATTCCATTTTGGGATATTGCGAAGTGCTTTGTTTGCAAGTTTAGTAGGACATCCAACTAAAACATCCAAATATTGACTCAGTTCACAAAGTATGCATATTGTGAACAATATACACATCCTGTACATTCAAAATAGTAGGTGGTATGCAAATACATTTAAGTAAATGATGTCACTCACAGCATTGATGCCAGAGAGCTGCTGGGACAGGTGCAGCATGACAGCGATGAGCAGGGGCTGGCGGTAAGCAGCAGTGCGGAAGAGCTCTGGGATGGTCACCTTCTTCTCCATGGCCATCTTCGCACTCTCTTCCTTCATCTCCTGCATGTCCTTCCCAACATCCTCATAACCACGGAGACGCACCAGTGCTGGGGGACAATATAATGGAGGTTTGGTGACTTACCATAGAAATCTAATCTTTCTATTTATTCCTGTGATGGTAAAGCTGAATTTTCAGCAGCCATTATTCCAGTGTTCCGTGTTACATGATCCTACAGAAAGCATTCTAATATGATGATTTGATGCTCAGGAAACATTTCATATTATCAGTTGTTGGAAACTTTATTCCTTCATCGAAGCATAAACCAGGAGGCTTGAGTTGGATCTTTTAAGCAGAAGAAATTCTTTATTGAGAGCTTCGCGGCTGTAGTTTTTTCTCAAGTCTAATCTAAAGTAACTTTACATGGTATCTTTTAGGCATTTTAGGAGGAGGGACTTTTGGGGGTGGAGACCTTCCCTTTACAAAGTATACAAATACAATATAGGCGCCGTCAGCTCGTTACCAGAATTTCCGCAGCTCTGATCTCATCAGCATAACAGTGATCCAATCAGCCTGACTAGATCGCCTATACATTAACATTATCATAGAGACAAAAGCACAGCTGTACATTGAGCTTAATGGTCAGGAAATGCATAAAGACAAAGGGTGAGGGTGAACGTCTCAGCAATTGACTCATCATAACAGCTGCTAAACTTTCTCAGTTTATATTGGAATCTAAATTAAAACCTCAAATGCTAAAATTAGTATTCTTCACCGTGATGTTTATGTAAGGAAGCATATCTGAAATAGATTCTTAAATTTGTAATCCTTCACAGTTTTGAAAACAGCTGCTTCATATTTTTGTGGAAACAATGAAACCATTTGTTCAAGATTATTTGATGATATTTCAAAAGAACAGCATTTATTTGAAATAGAAGTCTTAATATTAATTCTAAACATTCTAAATGTTTCCATGCTGGATAAATTATAGATTATGATGCATAGTATGGTATACACAAGGAAAAAACACATATTATCCTAACCTGTTATTGACATTTTAAAAGTGAATCATATGTGTGTATTTTTTGTGATTTATACGGGAAAAGGCAACCATTACATCATCAATGTCAAAGAAGATGCCAAAAGCTGCTGTTGGACTCTTGTCAAGATCAGGGACTCTTAAGGGCTCAAGCTTTTGATTCCTCTATGAGGAACAGTAAACCACAATACCAAAGTAGGGATTGTTTCTGTGTCTTAATTTTTTACTGTCAGAAAACACTTATTACCAGGATAGTTTAGTGAGTCCGCTAGAATAGGTGCTGTGTCTTTTCTTCTTAGCAAGCAATAATGACCACTGATGACTTTCATTAAAATAAAACAAACTGTTTACTGAAGTTGTGTGCAGTATTATGCAGGGATGCAGTGCACACACATTGAAAAGTCACATCTTTCTCTTCTTTTTTTCTTTACTACACACTCTCACTAAGTATTATGGGTAATTCTAATTTATTCTTATACCTGACCAACATCATAAATGGCAATGGCACTGGTTCTATTATTATTGAAGACAATTAATTAAACATTCCATTATTACTATTATTACTCTAATTAATTCATAACAATATGAGGTGAGAACATTAGATTCACAACAAATTATATCAATGAAGTTTATGAAAAAATAATGTCAGTATCTACTGCCAAAACAAAGCAAAACAAAACATTGCAACGCCAGTTCTTCTAATATGAATTTTGAATTCAGAAAAGTGAATGAGTTATTCTCTAATAGTCTGCATCTTAAATGTTTTTTGGTAAACACATTACTGAATGTCCTAGAAAATGGTAGGTGGGACGTGGTAATGTTTTTACAATGTTGGGGAAATGATAAGTCATAATGGGAAGTCATAACAACGTTTGTGCAACATAATGAAAATACAAATTTTTGATATTAGCAAAACATGTTGTATTAATAATGTAGGTAAAAACAAAATTGGCTTAAAGATATAGTGTGTCATTTCTGCGCCACCTAGCATAACAAAACATATTTGCAAAGACAGTGATTGTTTTCAAACAGGGTTCCTGAAGACTCTCCATTTGCCATTGGTTGCCAAACAGAATTTCCAAAAGCTGTGCAACAGTAGCTGGCATCTATTAGTCATTCATCTGGTGTAAAATGAATCATGTAGTAAATGTGACTATAACTTAGTTTTTTTCCCATCCTGCTCCAGTCAATGATGAGCTGTATATGTTATTTAATAAAGGGCTTCTGTTTAAGCAGATGTTTTAGCTCATTTTGTCACCAGCACATAATTAGCATTGAGTGGGAACATAAGGTTAAGTGCATTTGGCACAATACTACTCCCAAAGAAATGAATGCAGTTAAAAAAATATTTTAAGCTCTATCGATTACTTCCACTGAGTAATATCTCGTTTGCTGAGATATTTTCAATGTTTAGTGCTGATAAAATCGTGCACATGTGGGGTGTTTTTCAAATAATTATGGCTGCAGCTCAGTGGAGATCATTTGTGATCTCTCTCGTACCTTTGCGGGCCTTTTCTTCCTCGTTGAGGTTAATGAGCAGGTAGCGAGGGCTCTCTGGACAGAACGGCAGCAGTATACACTGCAGGATGGCTGGTAGCACGGTTAGAGACAAAAGTAAAGGCCAAAGCTTTTGTGAACCAAGCAGACTCTCCAGACCAAAGACCTAGATGAAAAGGACACCATACAAAAAGTTGAAACATTTACAAGCATTACATTAAACCTGATTAAGTTATGTCATAAATTAGGCTCGCAAACTGAAATTTGAATTGGCAGATTCAACTAGAAAGTTACTATTATGTAATAGCATTGCTAATTAGATGGAATATTTCCTCAAGGCTTTGTTGTGGCACAAACATAATGTATAATGAGGCCACAAGGCTCTTGAAATAATTGATACTTTTTTTCTTTTCTTATAAACCATCTGGTCATGACACACAAAATCAAAAAACTTTTTTCCAGTCTCTTACTAATATGTAATTTAGCAACAAATTAAATTGCTGACATAGAATGCTTTACCTGTGCAATTAAGATGCCCACCACAACACCAAGCTGGTGCAGGGTCCCGAAGGCCCCACGGAGGGGAGTGGGCGACACTTCCCCAACATACATTGGAGTGAGACCAGTAAAGAGACCACAGAACAGCCCAATAACCAGCCGACCGGCAATGACCATCTCATAGGAGTAGCAGAGAGTACACAGTCCCATGAGACTCCCACCAATCAGAGCCAAGATATTCACGAGGAACATCGACTTGCGTCTGTAGAGAGAAAAACAGGCAGACAGGGAGTGAGTTCAATTGAATTAGAAACGCTAATTCAACAGCAAATAGAGGAAATTAGAAAAATGACAGCAAGAAAGAGAGGAACAGGAAGAGTGTTAAGACATAATTTTTGTCTTTGGAAGAATATGCCCTTTAGATTTTGTCAATATTCATTGTGTCATATTCATTCATTATATTCCATTTTGCTCTGACAAAAATTACATACTTTTAGTTGACAAAAATGTGCAAAATGACAGAATAAAACATGTCAAACTGTAACAGACCAAACTCTAAGGAAATATGTAAGGTATAATGTAGAGCGAGGCGGTTGTTATAGCGAATAGCCTGAAGGGGTTGTATTCGCTATAACAACCTCCTCGCTCTACATTATCCCGCTTATTACATGGCTACCCACCAAATAAATCAATAATTTCACACAAAATATTGATTTAAAAAGGAGTTTATTGATTTAAAAACGATTGTATTGCTTCCGCTAAAGAAAATAGTCTGTTCCGTCTCTACGGTTAGAATCCTGCGTCCATAGCAACGCTCTGTTTTTCATGGCAACGGTGTGCTATACTTCGCAGCGATCTGTTATCAAGAAATAACAGACCGCATTCTACATTGGAATTCAACCAAGCCATGTAATACATATATATATATTACATGGCTTGGTTGAATTCTAATAAACTCCTTTTTAAATCAATATTTTGTGTCAAATTATTGATTTATTTGGTAGGTAGCCATGTAATAAGCGGGATAATGTAGAGCGAGGCGGTTGTTATAGCGAATACAACCCCTTCAGGCTGATTCAAGACCCGCTTGTCGGGGTTGTATTCGCTATAACAACCGCCTCGCACTACATTATCCCTTACATATTGTCATGATGTCAGTTTGTTTTGATTTCTGTTCTTGTCTGTGTTTGATTAATCTGTCAATTAGTTCAGTTCTGTCTTTCCCCGCCCCCTGCCTGTTTGTTTCCATGGTGACTGTTTTGATTTGAGTTTCGTTCAGGTGTGTCACGTTTAATAGTCTCGTTAGTTCCTCTGTTTTCTGTCTATTTAAGCCTTGTGTTTCTTTCAGTTCTTTGTCAGTTCTACGTTGCGTTGAGTTAGTTGTTCTGGGAATTATTTTGTGAAGTTTGAGTTTGTTTTTGAATAATGCTGCTGCACTTAGATCCTGTTTCATCTCTGCTGCAACCACCGTGTAACATATATATAATAATATAGTAATAATATTCTAACATAATATACTAACATAATACTGTATGTTAGTATAAGTATTATGTTAGTATATTATGTTAAGTTAAGTAATAGTAAGTCTTATATTGATATAATACTGTTACTTTGATTAATATATAGTTTTTATATAATAGAATTTTATTATTTTCAATGTTTAATATTTTTGTAGAAAGTGACAACTTTTGACATGACTTTGAACTTTCAAAAAAGTTCAAAGGAAAGTTCAAAAGAACAGCATTTATTAGAAATATTACTTAAAACCCACAACTTTTGGACGTATGAACGTCGAACTTAAAATTTTGTATTATATAATATTATACTCAATAAGTATTAGTTACTGTTTATTGTGTTGTGTTGTGAATTCTTCATGTTTCATCACTGACAAAACCAAACAATAGGCAAAACCAGGGAGGGTGACAGAGGAGGCCACAGAAAGAAAGCAGAAAAAGAACAATGGCCACTGAGCACACATGAATGCTTGCCTTGAATGTGAATGTTCTGACAATGTGGACAGCGTATAAGTAGACAGGAAGACAGAGGTCAATTCTTCTACTCTGAGTGACCTCATTTCGTTAAACTGCTTTATTATTTATGAAGCATTTACTCTCCAGTTAAAGCACCATTGTGAGTAAATATGACATACTCTGCTCAGCATAACAACACAAATGGCTACACTAAACTTCTCTGTACATATTTGCTACATGTATTGATTCAAAATAAACAGAAAAGACAAATGATGGAGATAATGTTGACTGGGAAATGTCAAGAGCCAGGTTCAAATCCACAATGCCAGCATTAGCGTCATGGTGCAGTGTACTAGAAAAAATGTGTTAAGCACAAAGCCATGGCTCTGACCTCAATGTGTCTTTACCAGAGATTGTAAATCTATATGTGTACTGTCCCGGAAGAAGTCACAAGGTTTAAATTTCTTTCTTTAGATTTGAAACCGAGCACAGGACTTCAGAGCACAGGACTTCCACAAAAGATACAGGTTTCCATCAAATTTAAATTGGTTAACATTTGCCATATCAAGCATTATAGATGAATTTCCACTTACCTTCCAAATTTGTTGGCTATGACACCGACACTGAATGATCCCATCATTCCACCCACGCTAAAGATGGCCACAGCAAAACTCCACACAATGGTGCACATGCCCGGTTTGATGGGCTCCCCGTAACGCTCCATCCATGTGGCGTTGAAGAACTCCCGCAATTTCTAAGAGGTTAAAAGGTTCCAATTTAAAATGGTCAATGCATAATTCTCATTTTATACTTTTCATACTTATTACTCCAAAGAAAATAATATGAATGATGAATAAGTACACTACTGTTTAAAAGGGGGGTTCATACTACACATTTTGTTCCTTTGACTTCCATTAAAACGTTTGCGTCAGACTGAGAACGCAAGCTCATGCGAAAAGTTTCACTGCAATCCAAAGTTCAAGTTCGGTGAACTCTGACCTGTCGAATTAGCAGAATTCGTGTGACCAGTAAAAGATCTATACGTCACGGCGTGAGATCTTGGTTGAATTAAAAGAACGCACATGTTTTCAGTAAAATCGAGTAAATTGTATATTATAAAATTTTGAATGTATTACTATTTATGTTGAATTCATGTTCATAAAAAGACGCAACAGAGTGTGATGTCATATAATGACCGTTACAGTGTCCCTAGAAATTTTGTGTGCTCAAAGTCTAGTGTGACCGCAGCTTTAAGGGTCAATAAGAATTTTTATGTGTTTAAAAGAAGTCTCTTTTGCTCACCCAAGCTGCATTTATTTGATAAAAAATACAGTACAAATGCTAATGTTGTAAAATATTACAATTTAAAACCCGATTTCTAATTGAATATACTTTAAAATGTAATTTATTCCTGTGATGGTAGGCTAATGCTCAATTTTCAGCTTCATTACTCCAGTCTTCAGTGTCACATGATCCTCCAGAAATCATTCTAATATCGAATGTCGATTTGGTGATCAAGAAACATTTAAATATTATTATCAATGTTAAAAACAGTTGTGCTGCTTAATATTTTTGTGGAAACTGTGATACATTTTTCCAGGATTCTTTGATAAATAGAAACAGCATATATTTGAACTCTTTTGTAACATTGTAAATGTTTTCACTGTCACTTTTGATAAATTGAAAGCACTCTTGCTGAATATTAGTATTCATTTATTAAAAAATATATATATCTTACTGACTCCAAACTTTAAAACGATTGTGTAGGTGTGTTTGAACATTTGATAGGTACTATACACACACATTCACACACTCACTAACCTGTTCAGGTGCATTGATGACTCCTGTGTTGTAGCCAAACTGCAGGGAGCCAATTACAGCCGTTGACAAAGAAAACAGGAGGTAGCATGTTACCTGCTTCTGTAAAACAAGAGAGGACAGTTAGGCTAGTTGATCATCATTTTAGTTTGACCAGTTTTTTAGTTTTTTATTTTGACCACCAACTGATTGACACCAATCACACAAATATCTTACAAAAACACACAAAATTATGTATATAAAAACACAAAATGATGCATAAATTTATAAAACATTTTAACAACATTAAAATACGTCATTTTAATCGTACTTTTTCTTGCGCTGTGTGTTTCTTTAAAGTCCTAGTTTACTGGCTATTAACCAAATTCTTTCATTAACATTTGCTTGACTGATTTCTTTAAAGAGAGAGTAGACACTGTGCACCGTTTCGACTGATGTAGTAAATAATGGGATGTAAACAAGGCAGCAGCAAACAACATAATAAAGAGGCTTATCTAAATCATTACAAATCAGCCATGTCCTAAAACGCCCTGCCTTCAGCTGTAAGACAACACTGCGAATACACATTCCAGGTTTCTAGGGCAGCAGTGCTGACACTGTGAATTTTGAAGGTCTGTGTGATGCTGAGATGTCAGACATTCGACACAGATGACCTTAATCCTACAGAAATTGGACTACATCAAAAGGAGTTCATAGTGTTTACCATAAACTGTATAAATACAATGGTGGACCAAGGATATAAGGCTGCAGGTCGATGCTTTGTTGCAGGGCTTTTCTTGCACAGCATTTGACATTATCTAAGCAATACCAGCTAGATGCAATTGTCTGAAAGAAATTAGATTGAAATTGTAGATCAATAGCATCATTTCCTTTTAATTGGATCCCATTATTCCTATAACTCGCTCTCCCTCTCTTCCGCACTCATAAAAATACTCTCAAGTCACGATGACTCAGTGAAATACGTTTCAAAACAAATGTCATCTGACAAATGCATTCTGAGTCAAACGCTCAATTTGGAAATGTATTAAAAGGTTAGTTCACCCAAAAATGTTTTTTCTGTCATTGATTACTCACCCTCACGTCGTTCCAAACCCGTAAGACTTTTGGTCATCTTCAGAACACAGATGAAGATCTTTGTGATGAAATCTGAGAGCTTTCTGTCCCTCCATTGACAGCTACGCAACTACCACTTTGACACTTCAAAAAATTCATAGAGATCGTAAATCGAATCCATATGAATTGAGCGGTTTAGTCCACATTTTCTAAAGAGACACAATTGCTTTATATGAGGAACAGATTGAATTTGGGCTTTTATTCACATATAAACATTGATCAACTAACATTAGTTGTGGTAAACGGAAGCTCAAGCATGTTCATTTGATGTGCGAGAACCAATGAGGTTCATTCTCGTGTGTTACGCAGCACGTTCGAGCTTCCGCAAGAAACCAATGGCTACGTTTATATGCACAACTTTTGTTTCAATCGGACCGAATTTCCATTTGATGAATCTGAACATAGTGTTTACATGAACGCTAAACATGTGATCAGGTCGATGTGCGTGTTTATATGTCACAAGCTTCAAGTTGGAATATAGCCTATTTTTTTACATGCGCACACTGCGCGAATACAGAGTTTCCCGCTGTTTGCGCATACTAACTATTTTTCTACATTGGTTCTTTATTTGTTTTAAACAGCAGACTTAATATTTACCCATTTCTGGTCATAATTTGGAGTAAATTAACATATGAACTATTGTGCCGTGCTCATGTGCTGCTTATATTTATCACGCAGTAAAAAGCCCCCTTCCCACGCCCTAAACCAGTCGTCTGTGGATGAGAATCCGAAACAAGGAATGGTGAGACGTTGTCCTGCTTCACTTCACAGACGCTGAGTGAAAGGAGAATTTTAGATTGACTCATTAATATGCCACTTTATTCAACAGGAGCAACAGCTTGTTCCGGGCGTCATACGTCTTCATGCTATTTCAACGTCATTGCATATGTGCAGGTTTTCAATCTGATCAAGTGTTTACATGTTTTCTCGATCGGATTAGAAAAAGAATAAACCACCTCTTTCAATCCAATCGAAATTTCATTCAGATCGAGCTCAATCGGATCGGTTAAGGTGTTTACATGAAGGCTTTTCAGTCCGATTGAGCCGTCGATCCGATTACTAACGGATTATTTGGTTGTATGTAAACGTAGCCAATGAGGTTCATTCTCATATGTTACGCAGCACGTTTGAGCTTCCGCAAGAACCAATGAGGTTTGATCTTGTGTGTTACGCAGGTTCGGTTGAGCTTCTCTTTATGTTCGCTGATCAACGTCTATATGTGAATAAAAGCCTAAATTCAATCTGTTCATCATATCAAATGATCGAGTCTCTTCAGAAAATGTGGAAACCGCTCAATTCATATGGATTAGTTTTACGATCTCTTTGTGAACTTTTTGGAGCGTCAAAGTGGTAGTTGCATAGACTGTTAATGGAGGGACAGAAATGTGTCAGATTTCATCAAAAAGATCTTCATTTGTGTTCCAAAGATGAACAAATGTCTTACGGATTTGGAACGGCATGAGGGTAAGTAAATGATGA
Source organism: Leuciscus leuciscus (assembly GCF_965113295.1). Taxonomy (NCBI): domain Eukaryota; kingdom Metazoa; phylum Chordata; class Actinopteri; order Cypriniformes; family Leuciscidae; genus Leuciscus; species Leuciscus leuciscus. Next base: position 30,106,705 of record NC_138736.1, on the reverse strand, counting down.
CTTATTTTAAGTCTTTTAATTAATTTTATTTTTATTTTTTGGTGAACAGTCCCTTTAAAGAGAGAAAGGTAATGTTACAAGACAACCTTGACAGGAAAGTCGTAACATCTGTAGACAGCTGTGTATAAAAAACATCTAATCTGCTCACAAACTCTTATACTCCAAAATGATTTAATCTGCTGATGTTGTGAGCATTGAGAGGATTTAAATAAACATCCAATTTAAACAACTTCATCACCCACTCTGCCTCTCTCTATTGGTCTCTCCCAAACATTTATATCTCAATCAATAGGTCTTAGCATCTCTGCCGCTCCCTCATTGTCATAGCAACATCCTGAGGGTAACAGCTGCATTGACATACTTTTCAATGAGACCACACAGCAAACAGCACAACACTGGCAACATACTAGGATTATGCATAACACTGTTGATTGATCATATTGATTAACTTTTGACATACATTCAATGCTGAAACAAAAATCACATGAGCTATTCGCATTTAGCTAAAATTGTTCATCAAAGTCAAGCAAAGCATGTGGTAGGCACATTCATTGCAGTCATTGCATTGATTCCTCGGATGCTACAGTATATGACTCGCATTATGTTGTGTTTGTATACCACTATAGTAACATGCATTAATGTCATGTTTGAATACACGTAGAGTTGTAGGAACAGATCATTGTACTATCGCAGGACTAACCTTCTCCCCCTCCATCGTGCCAGAGTGGAAACGTCCAAGATTGATGAATTCCGCGTGGACGTGAGGTTTTGCACACAATCTCCTTGTACCAGAAATGCGATGCTGTTAGTGACTATTTTGCCTTTAAAAAAACGCAGAAATACAACTTTTGTAAATTTGCGTCCTTCAAGCAGTGTGAGAATTATACAACGACTTTTTAGACAATGTTGCGCATCATCTCGCGCAACATCTTTTAGCGCTCCTAGCACAGTTAAGTAAGTATCCTACATGTTTTAAACAACACACAAACGTTGTAGAGACATATAAGCCTATGGGATATTAAAATGTAGGCTATACATAATGACAGTTATGTTTTTTCCAATATTATACCCTGAATAGAACTACAACAAGCGCTCACCTACTGTTGTGTTACATAGCTAAGCAAACTTGTAAACTTTTGTGATAAAATGAATTTCTGAAACCCGTTTTGGAAGGAATGTTTGTGTAAAAATATGTAGCCTACTTGCATGTAAAAGAAGAAGAGAATATTTCTTGACCCTTCCCCCCAAACCTTTTGAGATGACCCCGCAAAGCCCCTTCCTTTATGCTTTTGCAAAATCGCAAAATAAATTAATTAATTAAAAGGTAACAAAAAAAATCCTATCTAGTTACACTGTTGTTCAACAGGTGCTCCTGCACATTGCTGACTCCACTTTTGGATAAGTGGGTTTGGTCATGTTCTTAACCTCAGCCCTGTTTTTTAACATTAAACATTTTACAAGACAGTGTAACATAATTATTTTCGTAATATTCACCGCAAATCTATTTTGTTTGACATAATATATATTTTTTAAAAAACGACAAATTGTATCAATTATTTCAGCCCCACGTACATTTTGATCCCGCTGTGCATTGTATTATTTTACAATTAAATACATGTTGTCATAGGCTACTATTTTCCTTTTAAGGAATAAGCTGTATTTACAATTAACCAAATAAGACCATAGAAGACAATAACCAGCATCATGCTACTATGGTAATTCACATGCTATTTAAATATACTATTTAAATGTATATCATCAATTGAGGATGCCTTACCGTGTTTCTCGTGCGTCGTGACCACCCGTTTGCGTGCACGTATCCCGGTGACCCACTGGCACTGACTGAAGTCAAGTGAAATTCCGCACTGTCAATGATGTATTCTTTTATTCGTCACACGTAGCAAATAGGTTACACGACCAACCGCACGTTTCTCTTTGACGAAACACCGGCGGTTGAGCACGTAAAACCTCGTCCACGCCCCTTTATTTATCCACGACGCGTATTCCGCATCACGCCTTGTGACAGCTGTTCCGTCATAGCGCCTCGTGATGCGGGAATACCTTATTCGGCAAGGTTTAAGCTAGGATGCGAATTGTGATCGTGGGGTGGGACTAAGAGCATCCGATACCCGACGCCCATGATGCTCTGCGCGGGTGACCTTGATAGAGCATCAGCTGATGGGTGCTACCAAATGGATGCAGCGCCGGGTACCACAAACTCCAAAGGGTGCAGGGACGAGGCTTCGACTGACTGACATTCATTTGTAGAGTAAAAAAAGGATATAGTAATTAGGCATACATTTTCTTCAACGTTCTTCTTTTTTAATTTATGAAAATCCTTGGAAAACAGCAGTGAGCACATCCCACTGTTTATTCAGGCCTCAAAATGGCACGTGAGTCATAGCAGTATCAAATTCTGCAGTACAACAGCCCAAATTCTACTGCAGGAGTCACAAGGCTTCTGCAAGATTGCATCACTTTATAAATGTAATTTATGTGCACTGTCCAAACTATTTACTGACTTAAATCCACTTGACATAATAAAATAAAAAAAAGAAACCGATATATAAGGAGAGACAGGGTTAGTTGTCCTATTTTTTTTAAGGGGAGGATACATTTTCTTTTTTAAGTCTTTTTTTTTTTTGTTTAAGTATTTGTTAGTTTTTGAACATTTCCACTGTTTACCCAGGAGATAAAAAAAAAACAGCCAGGGATGGGCAGTATTTCAGATACATGTATTTAAAATAGGATTTGAAATACAAAATACTATTTTGTATTTAGTATTTTAAAGCCTTTGGGAAAAATCAAATGTAATTTGCATTTAAATACATTTAAGATGAGTATTTTTGAATTTTCAAAATACATAAAATACTTTTTTGCCAGTCAACCTCTTTATCAGGGTATTGATTTTGTGCATCAACTAGTTCAGACATTCACTAGCTCAACATTGGATCAGCGATTTTTTGGGGAATAAGGTGAGAATGTCATGATCAATTCTACTTGTTGATTAAAGTTAAAATAGTGCATTATTCACTTCAGTTAACATGAAAGAATAAAAGAGAACAGACAAGTGGGAAAATAGTGTTAGCCAATCAGTCTTGATCGGTTGTTGATTTTTATCAACTAGCTTGTCAAATGTGTTTAAAGCATTACTGCATGTTATGACACTACATATCATAGCGATGATATAAAGTGTGAATCGATGGAAATTTTTCTAAATCGTTTACATAGATAGTGGGGTAAGCAAATGTATCCGTGCAGCTTTTAGTGGGCAGGAATTATTGGAACGTTGGAGTGGAAAAAAGAAGCACTGATGAATGATACACCACAAAAATCTTGGACAAAAAAAAAAAAAAAAGAGTTTGAAATTCAGTTTATGCTGTGGAATCAAAACTTGAGAATCGTGAAACCATGATATTGTTACTGTGAAGTAAAATTGAGATTTTGGTCATATCGTCCATCCATATTCTTTGCTAGATAGCAGAAAAGATTCCCACAGTTTTACATACAGTATGAATTTTTTAATAGTGTTCACCACAAGTAATAGACTACATTGTAACCAGAAATAAGTATACAAATGGCTGCTATTTTGCATAAGTTTATTTGTAATTGCCAGAAAGAAAGAAAGAATGACAGAGAGGGCTTCAACATAATTGGGCTTCAACACGTGTGATAACTTGCCCCAAAAATGTATGTCACAACCTGCCGCGACCTAACAATTATAACATATATCCTTGTCCTACAAACATAATTAAACATTTATAATAGTTTTTTAGACATGCAGTCAAGTATAGATATGTTATGTTCATTAAGTTTGTTGCTATTAAGTATTGGGGTAAGGAATATTGTCCCATATTTTTAGATTTGCATTTAATGAAACCAGATTATTATTATTTTAAATACAAAATTATATTGATTACTTAAATTTATGATATATTTTCATAAATAAGCAAAATGGGCATATAAAGTGAAAAAGAAGAAAAAAAATCTTCAATATGGTTTTGTGTTACAAGAAGCGTTCAGCCACATCATAGGATGGCATTTCAATAAAGAGACATTTCTGCCATCCTCAGTACACAATGTGGAACTGCACCATTAGAGCTTGTATAAAGGTGACTTGACTTGTAATTCAATAACACTTTCATAATAGTGCATATAATTCTTTCATAAGTGTGCACATTTATGAAGTAATTCCCATTAGCATATTTCCTGGCAATAGCTAAGAATTAAAAATGCATTATCGTCTTTGCGGCCTCTGCGGTCTAATGCCACTAACCACTTAAGGGCTTACCTCTGGGAATAACACGGTTAGTCAAATAATATACTGACATCTAAGATTTTTCTACCAAACTATTATTTTACCTTTATTAAATGTGTTTTCCTTTTGATAGAAGTCATGAAATTACACTTTAGGCTATGCATTATCTATAGTCACTATACTATATATCACAAAACATATGACTAATTTGATTAAATTTTTATTTTATTTTATTTATTATACACACAGTCATATATTGAAACCAGCTGTCTCCTTTTACAACACACATTAGAATGTGGAAGCCAAATCGATATTTATTCACAATCATCAATATATTTGCAATCATTTTGACTTGGCTTTCTCGTGTCCAGTTAGTTAGTCATATGCTTTTTCTAAACCCTGAGACTGAGAGCTTTAAACCAAAATGCAAAGTAGAAAAGGAAAGGTCAGGCAAACAAAAGGCCATTTCTTATGCAAAGCCCTTTTTTTCTTTCATTTGCCCATTATTTTTAAACATGAGGAAACCTCTGCTGTGGCTCCACGTATGCAGTAGAGTAATTGCTTTTTTTTTTTCATTATGAATTTATTGATTCTGTGGAGAAATCGTGATATTCATTCCCTAAAAGTGACGAATGCAGTGATAAACGCATTTGCTGTTGAGGTTGTGAGAATACTGTCACAAAAGTGATGTGAAAGAATATTATAAAATATGATAATATAGATTATCCTTTATACAGACAGGAGGGGAAAGGGCTTTGGTTGCATTTCATTCTCTATAACATACTCTTTGGGCCGTTTTTGCTGGCACCAGCTGGTGAGGTGATGTCCCCTGGGTGCCAGACCAGACACAATGCAACTGGTTATCTGCAATTTTGGGTGTCTGGTCCCAAAATGTGCAGACGCTATGGATTATAGCTTCAATTTTTGGCTGTGAAGAACATTCTTTGTCATAAAGACCAAACGAATTTCTCATGGTTGAATCAAAAGCACAAGATGTGAGGAGATTTGTGATTTCTATAATAAAGTACTAGTAAATTCTTATAAAAATGTATTTATATAATAATAATAATAATAAATAATTGTATAATCAGCAAGGTTTGCCTTTAATAAATAATTTTTAACAAAAATGGAAGAGAAAAAACTCACATTTTATTAAAACACAATGCTGAAATAACACTACATTTATTGAAAGATTTTCATGAAACTGAACATTTTGATGAGTGGCTCTTTTTTTGTAACTTTTGGCCCTCTAGCGGTTAGAAAACAAAACTGTATGCATTTTGCGGAAGAACATTGTTGCTTCGGCTCTGCATGACTGCGGATTAATATGACCCTTCACAATAGATAATGCTTTACAATCAACTCTGTTAGAGAGCTACATATGGCAATTTATATACTTAATAAAATACCTTACCTGTTGAGTAATAAAAACACCATCTCTGCATCGCTTTTACAACATTTCAAATCCCTCTGTTCTTGCCATCCCTGAAAAAAAAAGCCAAGCCACTGTTGATTCTCGTTTGTCTGTGCATTCCCTTTTTGCAAGCAGACTCTCCTCTGTTCAGAGTTTTTAAAAACGTACGATTCCCCAGAAATTAGAAATTTAGCATCATGTCAGCCTTTCTCACAAGTTGTGACAACTAACCTGTGCCACTCCCACACCATACACTCGTCAACACTGTAAAAAAATATTGTTGGTTTAACTTAAAAAAGTAAGTTACCTGGTTGCCTTAAAATTTTGAGTTCATTAAAATGAAAAAAATTAGTTAAAGCTGCCGTCGGCAAGTCTGGCAGATTGGGTCGATTAGCCAAAATTTTGAATGTTTACAACTCTCATGCCCCTCCCCACTACCAGCGAGCACCCTCCCATCGAGGTCGTGCTCGTCAGTGCGTCACTGTGCGTGTGTACCTGATTTTCTGTGAACGCGTCCGTCTCTTCAGCATCTATCAACACCATGGACTCGGAGGTTGGCTGCCCTGGCTAATCTATCCATAGATAGCAATAACCGAGGAATTGGAAGCTTGTTAGTAGATTTTCTCTCCGCCATCACGCTTCATGCAATCTCCAGGCGAACTTCATGCGTGGCGTGTGCATGTGAAATTAACGTGCCTGCGCGAGTGAGGGGGGATCTGTGGCATGTGCACGACCTGTGATTGACAGTCAGATCTCACACCCCCCTGCGCTGATTGGACCTGATGAAGCGGGAGCGCTGGATTTTTGCAAAACAAATAACACGCTCCAGGTGGAGTTAGAAGCTCGGGTTTTTTTCTAAAACCACCTTATTTATGTTGTTCTGTCGGATTATAGTGTCGATTACACTGAATATGATCAAAAAAAATTTGCCGACGGCAGCTTTAATACAATGAAGGAGATTGCTTTATCAAATAAATATTATGTTATCTTAACCACATTAATTATCTAAGTTGATTTGACAAAAGATAAAAAGTTTTGATAACAAATCATGAAAATATTATAGCCTATTTATGGATATGACAAGACCCGCACTGGCGAGTGATGTAAGTTACCAGCGAAAACCATCCTGACCGGTCTAAAAAAGAAACATTTATAATAGGCTTAGTGAATAAGGGTATTAGACATGAAGGATTGATTTATTGACTCTTTGTTAAAATCTCATTAACCAAAGTTTACTGCACTTTTTCTTTAATTGCTAATAAAAAAATTAAAAAAATTAAAAACCAATTTCCATTTAAGATACCAAAAAATGTGATTATTAGATCAAGTAGTAACTAGTATTATTATAATTATTTATTAATTATTAAAAACGTTAGATTGTTTTATATTTCTTGCGTAAACAGATGAAATCTCCCTCTGTTGAAATAGAATCAGTGGAATCATGTTTTTGAAATTCCATGTCAAAGACATCTTTTAAAAATAATAATAATAAACACTTTGATTAGTTCAAAACCATTACTTTATTTACAAATAATTGAATACATGCTTGTCTCAAGTTAAGCTTGTACATTTTGGCTTACAGGCATTAAAGGCATGCCCAAACATATTGTTAATAATGAGTAAAAATATGATATATACATATAACTGCTATATACACCAATTATATTAGAAAGATGAAAGGAAAAAAAAAACCAAAGAAAAAAACTAATTAGTGTATTTGGATACAGATATACACCAAAGGCGAAGTTAAGCAAATGCATACATAAAACTGACCAGTCAGGTTAGACGATTATCTAACTGGTAAATCTGTAAAGTCTCCTTTGGTAGGAAGGGTGGGGGGGTGGGTTACATAAAAATTCAGGCTATCTCTGGGATGTACATTTGGCCATCTAGTTAAAAAAGTTTGAAACAATAAATGGGTTTTTAAATAGTGAAAATGCGTAATCTATAAATGCCTCCAGATTGTAGGTTAAATTCACAATAAGAAGCAGCATTTTAATAAACAACTGGAGGTATGAATTCTGAGAAGGGTTCATACATCCAGACTAACACATTTCCTAATGAGACACCATGCGGTTTTTGGACCAATGAAATTTCACAGTAGGCAGGAAACACTGCATATTAAAATATTTTTTTTTTACTGCCCCATATGACACAAAACAATGTATATATAAGTGTTGCTGTAACCTAATGCTTAAAACCATATTATACTTAAGTTCATTAATCAATAATGAAACACAGATCTGTTCAATGTCACTTTTCACAAATGGCTACAGCAAATGCCTTTATCCAATAAAAAAAAAAAACAATTCACAGAATAACAACTGCAACGTGCAACAAACTTTACATTCACTGTGATGTACTCTTTATATAGATTTCTTCAGATAGGCTACAGATGTGCATGTGTTTAAACACAAAAAGTGCATTAAATATTATGAAATCGAATAGCAAGAGAGAGATGGAGAGAAAAGAGAGATAGAGTCTAAATGAGACTGCTCTTCAGCTCTTTAATCCCCTTTAAGCTATGTTGCCATGGACACCTCACTGTTTTCTTTCAGCTCCTAGTTTTCTGGCATGTGCGTACATGTATGTAAACCCATACCAGCAGCCCACCTGCCCACAGACATCACTTGTCATTATACGTATGAAAAAAGACCATCTTTTCCAACTCTACAAAACATCTAATCTAACCTGCACATTTTTCGTCTTTCAATAATACAAATTTACATTACATGCATTAAAAAAAAAATATTACACAATTTGTTTATTTTTAGCATTTGATTTTCAAGACTAAAAGAGCACCTCAGGTTATAAGCTATACTGAAGTCCTGGCTTATAAAAATGTAGCATAAATGAAATGTAGGCCTTTAAAACTCACTGCTGCCCCCATGCTGCTAGAGCGAATACAAATGGGTCTAACAAACCAAAGAAAAGGAAAAAAGTTAGCAAATGTGTAATTCACTTGACATTGTACAGATATAAAAATAGTCCACATGGTCTCGTCTTATTTTAATAGTACATGTCAACTGTAAGTGTTGTGAAGTGTTTCTCCACGTTTATACTAAAGTAGTGATACTGAAGTGCTTTCAGTAGTGTCTGGAAGTGGACCAAAAACACAGACTGGAGGTCAACCAGTCTGACATCCTGAGTGTTTATCGATTTGCAGTGTGTAATTTTTAGACACTTAAACTAATAAAGTGCTTAGTTAATCGAGCAGCTGCAGTACGAGTCCAGATTCATAACGGTCCACCTTTCCAGCTGCAAGTTAAGCAGAGGTGGTCTTTTTGGTTTGATCCTTAATGACACGGGTCGAACGGATACTTTGTGACACCTCCGTGGAGTTCCACCATGGACTCGCCCCAGGTGATGACGTCGCCGGTGAGGTGGCTGGAGCAGGATGCTTGGTCGTAGATCTCGGTAGAGGTGAGCATACGCGACCACAGCTGCAGATCCGACATCTCGCCCACAAAAGACTGTGTGGCGTCGAAACGGCCGCCCAGAGTGTCCTGGGTACAAAAGAGTCGGGTGTTAGTTAGTGCGAGTGTGTTTTGATTCACTTATGTTTGATTCTGTGAGATGTACCTGTTCCTGTCCCAGGATAAAGACTCCTCCTGGTTTAATCGGATGCCAGGGGGACAGATTCTCTCCAGAGCCCCTTTTCACACCGTCCTGATAAGCCTCCCACATGCCATCACGTGTGGACCATGTTACACAGAGGTGGTGCCACTTACTGTCCGTCAGAGAAATAGGAAGAGTGACTGCCTGGAAGAGGGCAAAAAACAGAGTACATCTTTAAACAACAGCAATTGTTTTGTTAGTATGATAGATGGAATTCTGTCTTACACACTCTCGCATATTCAGTTTAACTACTGTTGTACTGTTGTTTTAATGATGTATCCTTGTCTGATGATGGAGATTAACAAATTCTGACCTGATAAACATTTTCTCTTGCAATATTTCAGCATACTCATTATTACCATTTAAAAGTTTGGGGTCGGAAGATGTTTTTAAAGTACATTTTTTTATGCTTACCAAGGCTGCATTTATTTGATCAATACAGTAAAAACAGTAATATTATCACAATTTAAAATGATTTTAATTTATTTTAATATATTTTTTAAATGCCATTTATTGTTGTGATGGTAAAGCTGAATTTTCAGCAGCCATTACTCCAGAATTCAATGTCACATGATCCTTCAGAAATCATTTTAATATGTTGATTTAGTGCTTAAGAAACATTTCTTGTTATTATTAATGTTGAAAACAGTTGTGCTGATAAATATCTATTTTTTTGTGGGAAAAGTAATACATTTTCAGGATTCTTCGATGAATAAAAAGTTAAAAAAGAAATGTTTATTTTAAATAGAAATCTTTTGTAACATAATGGTTTTACTGTCATTTTGGTTAATTTAATGCATTCTTGCTGAATAAAAGTATTCATTTCTTTAAAAAAAACAACAACATACTGACCCCAAACGTTTGCACGGTACTGTATGTCCCATGTTGTCTGTCATTTGATTAGGATCAGAACTAGCAATGCTAGTTTTATTCTTTTATTTAAAATATATATATATATATTTATGCTAGTTTTTATTCTTTTATAAATAACAAGCAGAGTTCTATAAATTAATACAAAAAAATATTATATATATATATATATATATATATATATATATATATATATATATATATATATATATTAAAAAATGGACAACTCGCATATAAATAACAAGCATAATGGTCGGAATTAGTTTGTGATCCAATCTGGATCATCCAGACAGCTCACTCACTGACTGTGATTCTGTGATTTATTTCAAAAGTTTCTCCATAAAACAGTAACAGGATATTTTAGAACAAAAAGAAAGAAAAAGAGAAATAGACCCAATTGGATATTTGCAACCATCTGCAATCATCACAACGGAACATTAATTTGCAATCTTTAACTTCTCATTAAATGTTTATAGTTTGCTTGTATATCTTAACAAAGTCCCCTTGTGGAATAGTCTGCACTCTGACAAACCTCATCATTATTGCTTATTAGCTGCTAGCATTAGTTGTAAACAGTTTAGTTGACAGCATGTAAACAGTCATTGACAGAAGAGGCCTGTCTTGTTTCGGTTTTTAAAAAAACAGTAGATTGTATTCACACGTCAACCAAGGATAAGCCATTAACTAATTAGGCAGGATGATGCAATGGCTGGGCAGCCAAGAGGAAGAGAGAGCTTTGCAGACTGTTGCAATGGCAGGACAAGGTCATCAGCAGTGTAAGTCTGGTGATCCCTTTTCCAAACTGTGTTATCTAGCATTTTAATACAATGCATTTTATCAGCTATTTTGTACAATGTTATGACATATTTGATTTTACTGTATCTATTTAAATACACTTCTAAATTATGTTTTTTGTTTGTTTGGGTTTAGTAAATTTCCCCCCCCAGATTGCCTGTGTTTTGCAAAACCAGGACATTAATCTTTCATTACACAACACCTGTTTTATAATTAGGTGATTTTTCTTTACCTTGTCATTCACCAGCAGCTCCATGGGATTGTTGCCCCACTCAATCAGGACAAGCTCATTGGCCTGGCCAGGGACAGAGTAGGAGAACGGGGTTCCGATCCCAGGACCTGAGCCCCCTTTCAACCAAAGGCAGACTGTGAGGGCGAAGATCTCACTCAGAAGGGTGCGTTTGATTCGCCCATACATGTAGTTGGTGCGCATCGGGAAGCCAATCTGAAAAGCGTCAGGATTTTTGGGTTTCTTATTTGGACCTGTTGGTGAAAATAGAGAAATTATAAAATAGGATCTCATTTCTCTGCAGCATAACATATAAAAGGTCAACTGAAATCTTCAAAAGACAGTTGAAGACAGATCTCCTAGAAGAAGACTATTTAACCTGTTCAGAACTAGAACATGAAAAATAAGACCATATAAAAAATTAGACCTACTTAAGTTCCCTATGGAGGGTACTCAATGCTGCATCAGTTGCTAACACTATGAGAATGCCTTCAGTGTGTGCCGGTCTCAATTCTATTGGCCAAGGACGTCATGTGACATCACTCAGCGTGCCTACATGACTATAAAAGTGCGACTGCGTTAGACTTCATCAGCTTCTTTGTCTTCAAGAAAAGCTCTGTGTGTAGTAAGTCTTATTTATTATCTGTCTCAATGATTATTAGGATGACAAGCAAACATGCATTTAGAAAGTGTGCATCGCTTTGTCCCCATTTCATTATGGGTGACGATCACACAATATATGTTTAATTTGTTTAGAAGTGGAGCACACACTGTCTGCTCTTGAAGGAGCTGGCTGTGTTCACTGTGATTGCTTCACAGTGAAGAAGCTCCACTCCCACCTGGCTCTCTTTACGAGAGAAGGGAGCCAGTCAACTGAGCATCACGGTTTGGTGACGTCGTAGATCGTGGAGGTCACAGGTTGAGCTATCGTAGGCATCTGAGATGTGTGCATCCCTTGCTTGGATTTCAAACGCTAGCTCCAAGGCTCTCAGTCTGGATCAGGAAGCCCGCTCTGTGGCCTCTTCTAATTAATTTGAAAGCATGTTTTTGACTAGATCTGAGGAGTTAGATGTGGAGGGAGTTAAAGCCGGACATTATATCTACCGCCTCCTCTCATGGCCCCTCGTATGAGGAGTTGCTGGACGTCAAGTCAAGTCATCTTTTTTAAATAGCGCTTTTAACAATATAGATTGTTCCAAAGCAGCTTTACATTGATAATAGGAAATTAAAGTAAAGTGTTTTGGAAGTGATGACCTGTACCACGGCTAGACTCAGTCTAGACTGGATGTTGGAAAAGCAGGAGGTCGTTCAGGGCAGACTAACTATTCCTTATGGGCCATCGATGCTCTCATAAGCCTTCCATTTCTTTCCGATCTCCATGAGGAGTTGTCGAGATTGTGGGAGAAATCATCAAATTATTTGAATGTGCAGGGGCTACATGACTAAGGATATGTGAAGATGCCCCAGGTAGAAGAGGTGCTTGCTAGCTACCTCTCTTCTGGTGCGGCATCTTCACTGAAGGCTTCGGTCTTGTCATCCAAGCCGTGTCAGACCACCTTGCGGCTGGTGGGCAAGGCCTATGCGGCAGAGGGTCAGGCCAGTGCAGCTCTGCACACAATAGCAGTGTTGCAGGTGTACCAGGCTGACCTTCTCAAGGACCTGGATCATGTTGAGGGATTGGCACCTGAGGCAGTCCTGGAACTCCACAGGGCCACAAATCTTGCCCTCCGTGCCACGAAGGAGACAGCACATGTCATTGGCCAATCTATGACTGCTAATGTTGCCACAGAGCAGCATCTGTGTCTGAACTAAACAGGGATGGATGAGAAGAAAACATTTCTCCTTGATGACCCAATGTCACCCTCTGGCCTCTTTTGTACTGCTGTTGATTGGGTAGTCGAGAGGTTTAGAGAGGCAAAAAGTTCTGCGGCATTCCAGAGATTCATCCCTCGCTGTGACCAGTGTCCATCACCCCCCGTAGCCCTCTCTGACCCACTGCAAGGGACTAGTTTCTTGTAGGAACTAGGAGTCGGGGATTGAGGTGACGTACCTGAAGAAGGTCTGTGGACTCAAAACCTTGAGGTCCTGCACTAGGTCTCCTCATATGAGGAGGCACATGAGTGGCTAAGTTGAGCAATCATGAGTTATCATTTCCTTATGCGACACCCACTCTATCCCTCCATCCAGCAGGAGAGCTGGAGTTTTGAGAAGGCACTTTCCCATGAAAGAGTCAAGTGGCAGATTTATAGACAGGTCAGTGCCATATTAAAAACTGAGACCTGTATTTGATCGCCCTCTCCAACTGGGGACAAGAAACAGATATAGACAATGTCTGTTCAGTCCTCTAGGTAAATTCTGTTCATTATAGACATCCTGCTGACAATTCATTTGGAGGCGGTGTAAACACTCTTCCCAGATGGAGGGAAGCGATGTGGGCGTCCTACTCTTTCATCTGTTGCCCCCTGCAGTACATTATCATTTGGAGATTTAAGTATATCAACCACTTCCCTAAAGGTCTGCAAGGAAGGAGACAGAGTGTGTGGACTGTATATCTAATGAGTGTGAAAATGAGTGTCCTACTTTTTCATCTGTTGCCCCTCCAATCATCAAGTCAACTTTATTTATATAGTGCTTTACATATACAATTAAGAATGTTTTATTGCAGCTTTACAGTGATAAACAGGAAAATAATGTTTCAATGACGCAAACAGAATGCAATTATGATGTAAAGCAGCTCTAAAATGACAACAGTAAACAGTCATTATTCAGTTGAAATGCAGTTCAGTTCTCATCCAACAGTGTCAGTGCATTTAAGTCAATAATATTGCAGAATATTAAGAGTCCCCAACTAACCAAGCCAAAAAGCCATCATCTCGAGCCTATGGTAGGGGATCGAGCAAGGTCTCCAGAGAAATAAAAGAGCTCTGGGAGCTTTCACAGACAAGAGTGTTCGTTGTGACGTCAAGACGAAACATTAGCATATTGCCCGCCCATTTATTGCGCGCGCAGACACCAGGGAAAACCTGAACCCCCTCAAACCGGCAGCTGATTCCTGTGGATACTGGATAGCATCATGTCGAGAAGACGCTGTGCTCTACAACTTGAAGGCAAAGCCAGTTTTTTTTCACTGCCCAAGGATGAGCATGTGTAGAATCAGTGGTTATAATTAATCTTTACCATGATATCACAGCAGAATAATCCTAAACTTTTGCTGTGTTCCCTTCATTTTACTGATGACTGCTTCTCAAATCTCGGAGTTCAATGCAGGATTCGCAAACTGTTTGCTATTGAAAGATGGTGTTAAAAATACTTTTTTACTTTTATATTGTGTAGGTCTCCAGCTAACTGGTTAACTCACATTATTACTGTCTTACTGAAATTCTTCTGCTAATCAGTTGTGGGCCACTGTTACCTAAAACTGTGTCTATTAATGCAGATTGTCTGTCGTTCTTACTACTTTGAGGAAAGATTAAGCATGGAGCAAGATCTGTTTTACCAACGTTTATGTTACATCAGTCATTCACGCTAGAGCTCGGCTAATGTATACATTGCATACATGCACTGTTATTGATACAGTTTCAACGTGGGAACCGCAATATATTAGAAAAATACTTGGTAAATAAATTAAGTAAAATAATCGGTTTGTTGAAGGACATGCACTTGTTCATGCTGATGGTGAGGAATTACAGTTGCAACATCTCATAATGTACCTCAAACTGAGTAGTATATCACTGAGAAACGTCCTGCTCGAGTCGTCCTTGCAATGGAGGTTCGGGTTCAATAACTAGTTCTTCCAATGTTTCATCATCGGACTCGCACTTGGATTGATATGGTAAAATCAACGTCATTGTTCATTACTGTAATTAGCTTACGGTGTAGGAAGCCTCAGGACAAGCAGAGATGACGTTGTTATGGCAATGGCCGTTTTTGTTTTCGACGTGTGCGCTGTACGCGGTAAACCAATCACAACAGACTGAGCTGTCTGGCCAACCAGAGCAGAGTAGCTCGCGGAAAGGAGGGATTTAGAGAGATTGATTCATCTGACGAGTCGTTTGAGAATTATTGAAAATGTGGTGATGTACAAATGTATATTATGAGGAAATTAAACAGTTTTTTTTACCTTTGATGCATGTAAACCTGTTGTAGGGGACTCCAAAACAACTTTAGGAAACTTTCAAATAGCATAATAGGGGCATTTTAACCAACGTTTAAGTCATTATCTTTACTGCTTTGAAATACATGCTGTTATGAAAACACTGCTGAATCATTTACAGTTACTGTAAGGATAAAACAATATTATAGCTATAACAAAATAATTTCATAACCACAGTGAATAACTGTAGCCTGCTTGACAAATTAAGTTGTATGTGCATGCCTTACAAAGCATAAATCTGAATCCAGATTTCAGAAGAATTATTTTGACATTTCAAATACAAATGTTGAGGTGTCTCATCCATCAGCTGATCTGATATTCACTACTATAATAAAGATGAACATAACTTTTAATAAGCAGGGTAAATTCCCAACTTTACACAAAGGCACGGTGGCTTCACCAGTTACAAATTCCACAAAAATTATAATAAATAATCATTATTGATAATTGAGCACCAAATCAAAATATGATAATAATTTCTGAAGGATCCCTGTGACACTGAATCCAGTAATGATGCTGAAAATTCTGCTTTGCCATCAAAGGAATAAATAAAAATTCAAATATCTTAAGTACAGTTCTTTTATACAGTTCTTTTAAATTGTAATAATATTTCACAATATTACTGTTTCAACTGTGTTTTTGATCAAATAAACGCAGCCTTTGTGAGCATAAGATTCTTCTTTTAAAAATATATCTAAATTTTTTATTTTTTATTATTCCAAACTTTTGACCTATAGTGTGTATACAAACATATATACATATGCATATATTCCCCTCCAAAAAATGTCAATATATATTTGGTTAGGACAAAATTACAAAAACCATTACAAAACATCAAAGAATGGACCTTAAGTTTGAATGGTTAAATAAAAATCTAAGATTCTGCACGAACACTTCTCTAGAGTTGTCCTATACTCTACTTATTAGGGCATATCACCTGGTTCTGGAGTCTTGTGGTGAAGGTTACTCAGCACTGCATCTAGCTTACTGATGGCTCCACGGACAGGCGCTCTTGGCCCAGTTGGCTTGAAAGAGGTTTGTGGATGATGGACATGATCATCATTTCCATGGCGTCCATCATCATGGTGACCATTGCCATGATGGCCATCATCATGACGATCATCATGGTGGTTGTTGTTGTGGTGGTTGTCATGATGATCATCATGGCCATTTTGATGATTGTCATGGTGATCATCATGGTGGTCGCTGTGACGTTCATAGTGATAATTATAATGGTTGTTACGATGGTTGCTGGAGTGATGGTCATCGTGATGGTTTGCCTGGTGGTTATCGTGGTTATCGTGATGGTCATCGTGGTTATCGTGATGGTCATCGTGATGGTCATCGTGGTGGTTATTGTTGTGGGTATTATGGTGGTCATCATGGTCATGATGGTCCTCATGATGACCATATCCATGATGGTTTTCATGGTGGCCATAGTGACTGTCATAGTGATGATGGAGCTGTTCTTCCAGTGTGTTGATTTTGCGCTGTAAAAGGTCTCTCAATGAACTTGAATAGGAACTGGATGAATTTCTTGCCTATAAGAACAAAAATTAAGACAATAAACAACAGTATACAGTTTTGGCAAGATTGTAAATACAATGTTTACAATTCAGTGAAAACAATATATAATGCGGTAATGTACAGTTTCTTGAAAATAGGGTAACCGCCCAACACTGACTCACAATCTCATGCAAATATAATATAATAAATATAATATAATAATTGTTTCACATAAATCTACAAATATTTTAAAATGTTTCATTTCATAAATCAAAGGCTAAAATTATAGATGACAATTCAACCAAATACATAGCACACCATGTTTTTAACAACAGACCAAGTATATTGTAAGAAAATAAACCTTTTAATCATTAACATACAACACAACCATTGACAAATTTGGGGTCAGTAAGATTTTTTTTTTTAAATACATAAATTATTTTATTTAGCAATGACGCATTAAATTGATTAAAAAAGGGACATTAAAGACATTTACAATGTTACAAAATATTTATATTTCAAATAAATGCTGTTCTTCTGAACTCAATTCATCAATGAATCATATAACAGTTAATGTTTCATTAGCACCAAATTAGCATATTAAAATAATTTCTGAAGGATCATGTGACACTGAAGACTGGAGTATTTCAAAAATTCAGCTTTGCCAATACAGAAATAAATTACATTTGGAAATGCATTAAAATGGAAAACAGTTGTTTTAAATTTTAATAATACTTCACAATATTACTATTTTTTACATCAAATAAATGCAGCCTTAGTGACATAAGCGACTTCTTAAAACATCTTACCGACCCCAAAATTTTGACCGGTAGTGTATTAATATACAGATGAGTGTTATGACATCACAAGCCAGCCCCTCCTTCACTGTCATCTTCTTTACTTTGATAAGTCGTCGCAAATCCAGCTTAACTCAGTCCCACAGCATTCTGCGCTTAATGGCTCATCAAAGCAGATGGGGCTAATTGCTGATGGCAGTAACTAGCACATTGTAGAGTGCCGTCACCAGTGTGCTGTGTGTGCACTTCCTCTCCAATAAAGCTTGGAGTGATATCTAAGTCACTTTGGGAAATAGAAAGAACGTGTCTGAGTTCTAAAGAACAGAGTTAAGTTAAAACTTGGATGACATTTCTACAACTTCAAACCCTATGTCAGCAATTAAATACTGTACTACAGAACAATTAAAAAGGGAGAGTTTAATTGCATATCATTAGTTTAACTGAATACTATACTCAATAATAGTGTCACATGGTGGCTTGTTTATAGTTCTAAGTGCATTGCAACCATGCTACCTGTGATGTGTTACTGTACTGTAGATAGTTTGTTTTTCATCTTATGTGTTCTCTCAAGGGTAGGGATCTGGCTAATTTAATAAGTAAATCCTGGCTGGGCTGCCTAAACGGAAGACTGTTTTCAAGGATCTGTTGTTGGCACAGGAAGTCACCAAAGTATACTTTACAGAACTATAAATGAGCTTATGTCATCCTGAGAAGTATTGACATGCAGGATAACCGCTAAATAAATACATATACATACATACACTACCGTTAAAAAGTTTGGGGTCAGTGAAGTTATTATTATTTTTTTTTAGGAAATTAAAACTTTTATTTGGAAATGATGCATTAAATTGCTCAAAAGTGACAGTAAAGACATACAAAAGATTTCAAATATTGTAAATGCTGCGATGTGATGCTAAATCTATTTATTATACGGGTGATTTCGAGGTGTGTTAATCCCCGATAACAACCATTTTCAAGAGCAAAACGGAATAACATAGAGCTCATCCGGGTATCCATTTCTAAGGCCTGTGAGTCTTTTGTGTCTCTCTTCTCACGCCACGGACTGTTTCATACGAAGGCAGCTGCTGCCATTTTCCGTCTCGGTTGTATTTTTTGATAGCATTGAAAATTAAATCGTAGGACTTCAGTATTAAAAGTACCGTAATATTGTTGCTGTGTTCATTGTTTTGCACACTGTAATGGATAATAAGATGATAAACAGGTAAGAATTCAAGACAGTTTCAAAAAAGTCCTGATCTCCCTGTCGGGGCTTACTCTTCGATAACAACCGGCTGGATGTACATTACCTTATTAATCAAAGAATCCTGAAAAAAAAAAGAATCATAGTTTCGACAAAAATATTAAGAAGAACAACTGTTTTCAACAATGATAATAAGAAGAAATGTTTTTGTTTTTTTTGGAGCACCAGAATCAGCATATTAGAATGATTTCTGAAGGATAATATGACAATGAAGACTGGAGTAATGATGCTGAAAATTCAGCTTTGATCACAGGAATAAATTACATTTTTAAATGTATTAAAACAAAAACAGTTGTTTGAAATTGTAATAATATTATTCAATAGTTTTTTTTGATCAAATAAGATCAAAAACATTTTTTTTTTTTATCTCACTGACCCAATCTAATGTGTTTAAATGAAATTACAGGCTTTACATTTCAGTTTAAGATTGTAAATCCACCCACCTGAAGATTTTCCAGCCTCTCCTTCAGGGCCTGCAGGGTCTTTCCAGTCTGTTCTGGGGAGAAGCCTCCATGTTTGCCCAGATATGGAGATTTCCCTCTGTGATGGTCACTGCGATGCCCGTTTAAAGGGAAATGTGGGTCAGCATGGTGGCCGTCAAAGGGGTGTGAGGAATGCTGGGTGTTGTGATGTGAAGGCCCGTGATGGCTGTCATCATGATGTCCTCTCCCAAAGCTCTCGCAGAGAGTCAGTTTTGCTGTCAGTTCCCGAATGGTCTCTCGCTGATCCAAGATGGTCTCTTTCTGTCGCACAAGGCTCTCCCTCAGATGAAGGATGGTAGATTTGGCCTCATCGGATATGCCATGTCGGCTACTACTACTGCTGTGACTACTTGGCGGGCTGCTAACTGGCCCATGATGTCCATTCCCATGGCCATTCCCGTGTCCATTGCTGTTTGGCCCATGTGAAGCTCCGTGTGAAGCCCCATGCGAAGCCCCATGTGAAGCTCCACCTGGTGTGAAACAACCAGGATCTGCATCTGCAGGGATAGGGATGCAAACAAGTTTGGGTTGCGTGCCCCAGTCATATTCCAAACCTGGCACGCTACTAACTGCAACCGAGGGCAATAAAAATAGGAGAAGAAGAAGAAAGAGGGAGCGAGAGGGCGGATACAGTCCTTGAAAAATCCCTCCCCAGTATATGTGTTCTGAGAAAGGCAGCGACATGATGGCATAATTTGTGTTTTTCGTCATCATCGTTTTCTTCTTCACAGCAGTGGGATGCGCACCACCAAAAGAGGTCATGCAGGGAGACCAATCAGGGGATTTAGAAATCCGCAAGAAATGTCCAGAAAATGCATTGTTTGTTCTGTGTGTTTGTTTCTTTTTGTGAGCTCAAGAGTTTATTTCCACTGTGAACGGTTATAAATCCACCAATCGCAGGCATTCCAGTTGATAAATGTACATGTCAACAAAGCAGAGCAGAAGTAAGACTTGTTGACCGCTCATTCACCCTGGGCAGTCTGGCGAAAACTTTGGCACACCAGATCTCCAGTGTTTGGCAGTTATGAGTAATCCTTTAATTTCCGGATTCTGTTAGGCCATAGTGCATCCCTGCAGATTAGAAGACAAGATTTCACTCAGAATGAAGCTGTGACCTTTTTACAATGATTCTAATAAAACAAACGAGCATGTTTTTTGGGGGCAGTAGTGGGATCACATATATCTCAGTTCTAATTACTGAGTCGATCAGTCAACACCATGGTCTTGTTGAGCCAGACGCGGCCCTGAGGTGAATGACGCTAACAGCTGAAAATCCCCTCGGCTTTGTAATCATATTATTGTTACTTGAACTTGATGCAAATGATGAACGATGGCTTTCAAAATCATGTGAGCAGCCAAGCAATTTAAAAAAAGCCCACAGCCAGAGGTAGCTAATGAAGGGTGCATAGAGAGAATCGCAAGCTAATGCTAGAAGTGAAGTGCTAGTAGAGGCAATATGAAGTTCACACATTGTCAAACAAAACAAATACGGAGACACAGCTCACTGTTAACTTCTCAAACATTGTTTAAAGTACCCCTTTTATGGTTTTTCAAAATATACCCTTTCATGCAGTGTGTAATATAGCGGTCTGTGGATGCAAACGGTCAGCAAAGTTGTAAAGTTGGAAGTGCACGATAAATAAAGTTTATGCCATGAAATGTAACTTTTTATTCTAGGAAAACCAATGTCATATATTTTTGTTCAATAATATTTTTTTGATTATTATTTCGAATTTTGAGGGGATTTTATGATACTCTGCAATATTTATACATACTATTTGTATTTTATTAGCCTTTCCCCCATTGAAAATAATACATAATTATTCTCTAATATATGTAGCCTATATATTTATTGTGTGTCTTTTTTGTTCTCTTGTGCAACTTCTTCCTTGCTGTAATTTTTTTTAGTACATTGTGTCTGAATTATTGATTTCATTTCACACATTTGCAAAAACTTGCTCTGTGTTATAGTCACGCAGTTCATATATGTGTGGAGGTAGGGGGTGGGTTTTTTGGATGTGTGTTTTGCACTCTTGACATTTTAGAGTGTTACCCCTTCATTGCTGTGCACTTTTTTCTTGCACAGTGGCTGATTTGTAGTTAGTACCACCAAAAGAATCTCTGAGTTTTCGTATTTTTTCTATTTCCCACAATTTTTTTGTGTGTTCACATAGCTAATGTGACAAACGTAACAAAGTGTCGTCCCATTCCGGTGAAGCAAAAAAGAAAAAGAAAAAAAAAGTACAAATTGTCAGTCATTTTTGACAGAAGAGGGTTATAAAGATCCAGGAAGTTTAGATCTGGAAGAATCGGCCTAGGGATCTATTACGTCACAGGAAGGGGGATCTCACTGGTGTGTCCCCAAGGTTAACTGTCTAATTGGATCTAAGGATTAAAGGCCATGGTGGATTGGTTTGGTTGTAGTCTAGCGCTTGTGAGCCAATTCAGAAGCGCTCTACCTACATGTGGCCAGCAGTATAAGAGGCTTGCCCAAATGTGTTTCTCACGCTGCATGGCACGCCACCCCAAACATATCACTAGACACAGCTCATGGCTTCCTCGTGTGACTGAGACAGAATGAAACAGAATGTGAAAAATCAAGGAGACTGCAAAGGACACTAGTTGGACTTTACAGACTAGTCAGCTGTATAATTAGGGTCCACCAGACCTCCACCAGGCGTGTTTCTTAGGGGCCTTTCACACATAATTTTTCACAGTTCCTTAACACAAAGATTTTGGGGCAAAATGCAGAAACACTGTTGCTACAGACAAAGATGTCCATCTGAAGTGAACATGCACCAACTTTTAAAAAAACAGTGCGGATTAAATGCAAGTGAACATGAACATGCAGCACGTTTGACAGACATATATTCAAAGAATAAAAAGGAAAAATACAAAAATTTCAGTGAAATGTGTGCTGCTAGTGGTGGCATTGATGATTTAAAGGCAGAGAAAATTCCTATTTTGTAAGACATTAAACTTTCTTAATTCTTAGGAACAGTCACTAACAATGCACAAGTGTATTTGTGAATTGTTTTGTACACTTACACATCAGTCACTTAGAATTATTACATGTATTTTAAGAAGGAAACTACTGAAAGAATCTTAACATGAGCCATCACCAAGCGGATACATTCACTTTGTCTCATGAATCGCACGATCACCTGTCCTGGTGTATCTCAACCTAATTGTATGGATACTTAAATTAATTTGTTGAATCATTCATAGTCTGTTGGCTAATTAAGAGTGTAATTAGATGAAGGGATGTAGACTGCTGCTAAGCTCCTTAAATCTGTCTGTATCATGTCACAAACAGATGTGATGGATGCACTTGTATACATGATCAGCTTCTTCTTCATTGAAATGCAATTCAACAAATCCCACCAAAGCGTCATTGCACTAGTCATTCCCGATTTCACCTTTTTAAATGAATTCACATATCTTCGAGGCATATTTTTTTAACGGAGTTTGTTATAGGTTTTTTTAATCTTCAAAGAAATGGACATGGGTTGAGTGCATGCAAGCATTCGGAGATAGGCTAAAGGTTCTGGACTGACAGTAGACTAATGGTTAAAATTTCACCAACACATAAGTGTCAAATACCAAAGAATGGTGAATCAGGAAGAGTAATGATTTTACTGTACTTCGCTCTGGAAACTTTCTAAGTTACTTTGGACCAAAAACAAATACAAAATAGCAAGAAACAGAAATGGCATCCAGCCACAGCAAGCCATTGGTTTTAAAAAATAAAAATAAATGACAAAATGGATGTCATTCTTGTTCGAAAACAAGAATCATTAGAGAGACCAAAAAGAGTTGACAGCTGCAAGACTGTGATGGTTAAAATATTTGGATTCAGGTTAGCTTCGACAAAGAGGCAGTTCGGAAGGTGAATATGATCTTAAACACAGGTCAAATCAACCATACTATTCCAGTATGCAGTATCCAGTACTGTTCAGTATCCATTACTAGTCGCTTAAAAGACTGTTATTCTGGTTATATCAAATGCGAGGCAATTCCAAACTCCCTTAAGTCCAAGAAAACTTTCTTAACACTTTCCATAGAGCATCCACGTGACCATATTAGGTTGTTCGTAAGCATTACTCTGTGCTCTCTTGTCTAATTTCACATTAACATGAACACTGTAGTGTAAAATGTAACCAAAACCTCAAATAATCATCCATGGAGGGCATTGCTCAGAGTTTGTGACATTAGCAGGAACAGGTGTCCTTAAGACAGTTGAGATTTGTTCACCTAATGTATCAGGTCAAAGTACTTAATGAGGTACAGTGTCCTTTGCTGATGACATATTAAGTCTAACACATCCAGTAACCACAATCGTTTTATATTTACAAAAAAACCTTCCATATTTACATAAGGCAGAAGAAAATAGAGTGAGAAAAGACTAAACCTAACTATTATGAAATTGCAAGCAGCTCAGTGAAGCGGAAACGCAAAATTTTACCATCAGTGCTGAAAAATACTGAAAAGTCCTGTTAAAGTCATCAGACGATTCATTCAATTATTTGCATATTCATTTGACAAGAATACAAATATAAAAACACTGTGTATTTGATAGGCATGACATATCAAATATGCATGCGTTCTTCTACTATAAGACATTTGCAAAAATTTTTTGCCAATATAATCAACATCTAAAACCTTCTCTAAAAAAAACAAACTTAAAAGGAAGAAATATATATTTGCAAAAGCGAAAACAGATTTTCTCTATCAGGTTTTCCTAAAACCATATGGCTATTCTTGCTGAACAAAAGTTTTACTCATTACATCTGCTAAGTAAAATTTCTGCAGTGCAAAGCTAAATGAATATTAATCCTTCAATTAAATGGCACAATTATATCACAGTCTCTAAATGACACTGATTGATGAAGAATCGGGACCATACCTGCTGATGTAAATTTGAATCACCTCCATCAGATAGTTGCCTATGAGTTTTGTATTTTTATTTATTTATTTTGGAGAGAAAAAAAGGTCCCTCACCTGCAGTCAGTCACAGAGTTGAGGCAAGTTAGACTATTCCAAACACACTGATCAGCTTGAGAGGGATTTGCTTTAGGGAAGATAATTTTAACTCTCTCCACTCCCCCATCCCTCCCTTCCATTTTCTATCACTCCTCTTTTAATTTTGCAGCTTTGATGTGTGTTGTTAAACAAAGATTTCTGGTGGATTTTTCAAGGATTTATCAAGGATTTTTCACATTTGCTTTGAGAATAATACCCTAAATTGCCGTAGCCTCACTGTGATGTTTATCTTAACATTGTGTTTGGGTACATTTTTGCAGTAATTTTAATTTTAGGGTGACAGATACAGATACGAATCTGAATAATGACTGGTTACCCATGTGATGGATTATATGCTTAAACTAGAGAAGCTTTTAAAAGCAGCACACTAATTCTGCTTGTGGTTGAGAAAGCAAGAGCAAAGGATGGTTATAGAAGGCGAAAAGATCCTTAGTGTAGAGATACTTCTGAGAGGATAGTGAGTTGAGATGGTCACCAGTTATCCAACAGTCATAAACTCAAATTATAGGGTACAAAGGATCCAAATGCCCCCCAAGTTTAATGGTTCTTTTGATTGTATTTTTTTCTCGTAAAACACTAAATAGCAACAAACACCACCACAGTACTTGCCTAATTACCTATTCCTTTTTTAAATTTACTATTTAAATTTAGGGGCACTTTTAGAGGCAATTTAAAGTTAAACAGAAATTAAACGATTTAATACCATATCAAAAATGCAGTTTAGTTTTAGTATTTATAGCTATATAAATATATTTTATATATATATATATATATATATATATATATATATAAAATAAAATTGTACAAAAGCACAAGATAATTTTTTTTTATAAAAAATAAAAAATATAATTTTTTAAAATTCATTTTATTTTTTATCTTGTGCTTTTGTACTTTTTTATTTTTTTCTATTTAGGTATTTTTCTATTTTTTTTATTTCATTTTTAGTTTTAGTAATTTTAGTGCTTCAGCGTCATATTATTTTTATTTTTAGTTAGTTGCAAAGGCAACCTTTCTACTTTTTGTTTAGGTTTCCTTCCAAATATGTTTATTTTATTTTAGATTTATTAACAAACATATTTTTAATATACTTTTCGTTTTTTTTTTTTTACACTGCTACAGTGCTTCAAACTTTTTTTTTTGTAATGTCTAATCTTTATTATATCTCATCTGTAAATTAATTTTATTGATTTTTTTTGTCTGTAATTTTAGTAGGCTACTTTAACTTCAACTTATTTTATTTCAGAAAATTGCCAGGGAAATATTTGTAATTTTTGTTTAAGTTTAGGGTTTCCTTTCTAATATTTATATTTTATTTTAGCTTTATTTCAATTAACAAACATGACTTTCAATAGTTTTAGTTTAAAAAAAATAACAACAACACTTCTACAGTGCTTTATAATTTTTTTTATTGCACAGCTCTGTGGAATACTTGATTCTGATTGGTCAATCACGCCATCCAGCGGTATAGTATTCCCCGATAAGAACGGCTGAAAACAGATAACACAGGCTCACTGAAGGTTACTCAAGTCAGCAGCGCTATATGCTTGCTTTTATTCATGGAAGTTTAGCGTTTGGTGAGCTAATAAAATATTAAAACTCAGTCGAAATCAATATTTTGTGTACAGTTATTTAACCAATTATGTCATCCAATATCGTGGACTCTCGTTTCATTCAAATGCAGTTATCAGTTTCATCTCAAATCAATATCTCTTACCCGCATAATTATTTATGTGGCGAAATGCTGTGTAAAAAGTGGGATGTACCGTAACCCTTAAATGTCCGTCTAGTTTGAACTTGCCGCTTGCTAGCAACTGCTCTCTCCGCGGAAGCTTTGTGTTTAAAGAAATATTTCGACTCAGATCAATATTTTGTGTCTAATTATTTACTTTTGTGGCAAGTAGCCATGCAATAAGCAGGATGATAATGTACATCCAGCCTGTTGTTTTCTCAGAATAAACCCCTTCAGGCGGATGCAAGACCTGATCACCCTGTCTTGGTTTATTCTGAGATAACAACCGACAGGATGAACATTATCCCTTACTTGTAATATCTATGAAATATCTCATCTGTGGCATTAAGTTTAAACCTTAGCTGTGGTTACAAAATGCAGTAGTAGTGAAAATCCAGATCACTGACTGATCTCATACTGTCCCATAATTGTACCTAAGTATGTTTCACAATCCAAATCTCCACCTTGCTTCAAACTAATTATGTTGGCCAAGGTGCTAAACTTAGACTTAGCCACAGCTGACCCTACACAGCCTGGTTATAACATCCTGGTAATAGATTCTTCTCAGGTGACCCGTGAGCACCCATAGAGTTGCCAACTTCAACAGAGGTAAATATGGACCAATCTTGGTTTCTTTTAAGAAATGGAAAAAAAACCTCATCGTTTCTTTATTTCACATTTGGTTTTTCACTGTAATCTGTCATTTGTAACAATGAAATTTCAATGTGAAAATGGACGCTGGCAACTAACCATCCATGATATAATGAGCATCAGTCCCAAAGCTAGTCACACATACACACATCCGATGCCAGTTGGCCTAAAAAGCGAAAGAAAGAGAGGTATTCAGTGTTGAACCGCAAGACAGAGATGAATATATATAGAAACGTATACTGTAGCAAAATGAATCATTCCAAATTTTAATCATCAAAGTTATTTTAAGAAATATATTAATATATATACAAACGTATCGCAAAATGAATCATTCCAAATTTTATTTAAGCAAAATATACAATGCAAACATGCCACAACTCCGGTGGGCAACCCCTAAAACAACACCACCAGAGGATCTGCTGGTTCTAATCTGTCTCAAAGACTGTTGAGACTGTCTCAAATAGCGTACAGATCGGCAATAAGGCTCCAGATTGGGGCCTGTCCAAGTGAGGCATCTGCCCATTTACACCTAGTGCATAGAGGTCTAGTTCCTGAGTAATTTCTATCTTAACTTTGGACATATGGGCTTGGTGCACTACTTTAAATTGGATGAGCGAGTACCTTGCACACACTGATGAAGAGTGAACTTGGTAGAGACCAGAATCCCATGTGTCTAGTGAGAGTGGTCTGCCAACATCCTCCTCACAGGCACTCTGGAGTTTAAGTAAAGAACCTTCTATTAGATTGGGAATAGACTGCAGCTTTGGAAAATGCACCGTGGGAAATAAAATGTTGAAAGGGGTTTCTGAATGTGATGCCTGACTCTGAACTGATTATTGGTTAAATAATGAAACAATGGCTTTACAGATGCATATTTTAACCGGTTTCCATTCCAGATATGAAAAGTTACCTACATTAATGGTGTAAAATTCCCTTAGCACTTGTATTAAAAACACCCTAGCAGCAGTGTTAATTTGTTTTATGTAATTAACTGCCAAGGTAATATAGCACAAATTATAGCGTTGTAAATGTATACTAAATGTTTTTACAATTAAAATATGAAAAACAATACTAGATTTGCAATGTTGATAACTGTGGAAATGTGTCATCAGAGTCTGTGAAAAGGGTCATAGCGAACCACAACAATTCAACAATCAAAATAATTCGGATGACAAAATCAAGTCCCAGCCTACATTTTTCTTGTTCACTTGGATAAACAACAGGGAAGAAAAGACTAACCACAACTTCCGTTTCATGCCGACTTTAAAGGCCCACTGAGGTGCCTTGAAACGCGCAGCATTCAACGTGTTGATGTCGTTTCCACTGAAACAGGAAGACACAGGACAAGACATATCGAGCAGCTCAATGCTCAAATGTCATCAAAATCATTGATCCTTATTGTGGAAGTGAGAGTAAGTTTTGAATGCTATATCTTATAAATGCAAATTTTGTCATTGTTTTGGAATTGGAGCACACTAACTTATAGATAACGTTAAGGGCTAACATACTGAGCCAAAACATTATTTTCATTTTGATTTCATTGGGCCTTTAACTACGGTAAGGGTCAGGGGCGGGGGAACGGTAGAATAATATAAGTGATATTGCACCAATTACAACAAAGAATTGAAGTTGCATCTTCCGAAATCGAATGTTTTATATTACATGCAAAAAACAGTAGGTACACCAACATAGTAGTATGTCTGAATACCAAAGACTTTATATAGAAAGACGGTGCACTCGTATTACTATGAATGGGAGAAAGTGTAACACGCAATATGGCGGAATAAGTTCCGCCTTCTAATGAAATGAGCCAATGTTGATTGGTAAAGTCATCGTGTCACTGCAGCTAAAACAGCAGCAGTTCTGAGATGCGCGCTCAGCTTGGTCCAGCCTGAAAAATTTCAGTTTTTTTTGTCATGATTCGAGCGTTTAGAAACAAAATGTATGAGTCAGATTTCATTGGTGATTTCAAATATGAAATTTAATTGTAAGCTTGGCTTGTTTCCCCATTCAAAGAGGATGCACGTGTTTAAAATATGGCCGCTGAGTGAAATTACTTTTCTTAAAAGGAATTTGTGAATACATTGTATTCGAAAAAGAGAAGGCGAAAAGTCTCCAGGTAACCTACTACTCCCATGAGGCCACGGAAATGTCGGTGAAGTGACACAACTGACGCAGGTAGGTCACGTGACAGTAACAAAATGGCAGATGTAGTACGTCCAAATTTGATTCAAACTACCCACATTCATACTATATAGAACATACTTTTTTTAATGGTCGCGAAGTTAGTTAAAATTCAAAAACCTACTTTAGTATGTGATTTCGGACACAGTGAAAATGTGCTGCAGTTGAAGGGGGAGCTAACAGCACTGGAGAAAAAATAAGAATACAGTGTATAGTGGCATACTGTATAACCATGACAACACCACTGATTGGCAGCATTAATTAATCAGATTATGATCGAATGATGGAGAAGAATATTTTAAACAGGCTTATACAGACAGTAGTGTATGGTGAAATGTTGCGATTAGCGAGAGCGATTCATTAGTGTTTCTCCATTTCATTTTTGGTATTGTTTCTTCAGAAAATTATCCGATTACGTTTGAGATTCCTGATCGAACTGCTGCCTATTGTAAGTTCAGGATCAGGTGAATGGCTTCGGTTGCTGGTGTTGTGTAATCATCCACTTACAGATGTAATTGATCCTTAATTAACAGCTCCTGCACTGATCAGTCTGTAGGTCACTCTCCTTTGTTTAGTAAGAGTTATGATGACTCCCCGATTGACTCTTAAAGTACCTTTAATCACTCGCTCTATGCGCTATCTGTACTGTAGTGTTGTTCAAGAGATGAGTATGGAGAGAATGACATGAATGAGAATGACTAGGCAGCAAATCAGACAACAGAGTTTTTCATTGTATGAAGCGAGGCAGTAATCTCTTTATCTCTTTCTCTCCGATGCGTCAGGACAAAGCCTAATACTCAAACGGACACTCTTGGATGGCACACGCGGAGGCAGTGAGGCATTATGGGCAGGGTGGGCTATTAACCTTTTTGCCCACTATCCACAATGGCTGATCAACGCTGAATTTATGAATTGAGTGAAAAAGAATCCAGTTCTTTTTCCTTTCACAATGGAATTGAAAGTGGAATTGCATTAAATGTGCGTAATTACAAAACATTGAAACTGTACTAATGGCAAAACAAAGCAAACCTAGGGCGCTCACTATAAGACAAAAATGTTAAACTAATGGACCCTTTTCACAGACTGATATTAAAGGTGGGGTAAGCAATATTTAAATAACGCTGTCGGACCGACAAAACAACAAACGTGTAGCCAATCAGTATTAGGGGGTGTATGATGGTGGAGGAGAGAGAACAAACAAAAGGGAGATTTGAAGAAAGACTGAAGAAAGAGAGATGGCTGAGAGACTTTAAAAAAGAGAAAAGCTCATAAGAATATCACTGGAAAATTAAGGGTTATGATTAAGAAAGAGCTTAAGGACCCGCATTAATATTAGAAAAGCTTTCCAGCGCTGGAGAGAGCTAAGCGGGAAGGCCTGAAAACAGACGCGGAGGTTGCTTTGATTTCGTTCCACATGCGAGTAACACTGGTTTTGAGTGTCATTGTCTAAACAATTCTAATTGTCTAACAAACAGCAATAACAAATAACAATAAAAAAAAAAACAGAAATAACAATAACGGAGAATACATAATTCCGTAACAGCTCTTAGTACATGCGCACCGAAGGGAAAGGACGTTCTTAAAGAGCCCAACACTTTGAGTAACATGTTAGAATACACAAATCATATTGTACTTCTGTACAGATAATTTATTACAATGATCTACACTCTTGTGTTAATTTTGTCCTTCCTTGTCATTCGCTCATCATCTTCACTTTATTTTTCATGAAGCATAATTTTGTTGCACTTCTGTTACGATAAATAGACATCCACTCTTGCATTGCGTGTGGAGAATACGATATTTACTGTTTAGCGTCCTTGTTAGTTCACCCACCTCACATGCCAGCGATCAGGGTTCGAGACCGGCCATTCAATATGTTTAGTTTTTTTTAAAAAAAATTTAAAAACAATTTTTTTTGGTCATGCGAACGCTAAGGGAACATTCCATTTTCAAGTCATAAATTCTCAAGCATCTTTAACCTGTAGCGCAGCATGCTAGATCTGAGGGAAAGATGAGAATGATGTAAAACTCACTTTACACTTAACTAAATAACTGTATGGGCCCTATTTTAACGATCTGAAACGCAAGTGTCAAGCGCAAAGCGCAAGTAACTTTGTGGGCGGATCTCCGGCGCTGTTGCTATTATACCGGCGGGATAAATGACTCTTGCGCAAGGCGCAAATCTAAAAGGGGTTGGACTGAAGTAGCTTCATTATTCATAGGTGTGGTTTGGGCGTAACGTGAAATAAACCAATCAGAGCGACATCTCACATTCCCTTTAAGAGCAGGCGCGCTTGTTCTAAAGCGGATTCCTATTGTAACGGCGGATTTGCCAGGCGCGCGCCAGGAACGGTTCACAGCCGAGGAGACCGACGTTCTCGTCAGGGACATTGGGGATGGAGAAACACACCCAAATTAACTTCGGTTAAACAGGCGTATGATAATTTGGGTAAATGTGTAAGTTAGATGTATGCTTTTATAATAAATTGTCTGTCTATCTATCTATCTATCTATCTATCTATCTATCTATCTATCTATCTATCTATCTATCTATCTATCTATCTATCTATCTATCGGAATAATGTATGATTTGCAAAAATGAAAACTGCTGCTTCTGTGTAGATGAGAGAATCAAAGTGTGCGTTGTTCACACGCTACATTGATTATGGCCAAGCATGCGCCCTTAAAATAGCATTATGAATAACATGCGCAACGCGCCACTGACTTTAAACAATTTTTTCCTGGTTAGTGGCGCAATTGTTTTCTAAACCTGCAAAATAGCATGAAGGAACGTTTGCACCGGAACACGCCTCCTCTTTGCGCTGAACCGCCCCCGGGAGCGGAAGTGTATTTCTTAGTTAACCGACGTGCTTCTGTGGAGGGAAAAGTCCGCTTTGCGCGGTTGCAAAATAGGAATGATACATGTGTCGGTGTACAAAGTCAATTGCGCTGGGTGCAAGATAGGGCCCCAGAACTGGGGCTACACTACCATTTAAAAGTTTGGGGTTGGGAAGAGATTTAAAAAAAAAAAAGTATATGAAATCGTTCAACACAACAAATGTTTCAAGTGGTTTGCCCAAATTCAACTGAAAATGCAACTGTTAATGATTTCTGCAGATGGCCACTGTAGAATCTTTCACGACTTCTTCTGCAACCAAGCCTGGGTGGAATTTGAGGTATGCTTGGGATCATTGTCCTGTTGGAAGGTGCAATGAAACCCAAGCTTCAGTTTCCTCACTGACAGCATGCCGTTTTCTCCTAGGATTTCCTGATGCGCGTGTCGGAACGGCTGCCTCTCCTTTATAATCAGTGCCACCCCATCCCTTAACCCACCGCCCCTCAACCCACCGCCCCTCGCGCCTCAGACCGAAGAGAGAGGGAAGCGCGTGCGACCGCCGGACACCACCCCCTTACCTGGACCCATCCCATCTCTTCACTACCCATCCTTCACGATTCCCTAGCACGACGAGGACACCAGACCCCTTTTGTTTTAACCCTTTCCCCCCCCGATTTTTGGACATTTTATGTTTATTTACTTTAATAGATGCCTCTCTGAAGCCTGACACCACTCCCACTGTGTCTGTCGTTTGCTCCTCCCACCACATACGTAAAAAAACAAACAATCTGGCCTTCCACCTGCTGCAGGTTTCCAGTGCCAGAGCATCACAGAGCACCACCATGCTTAACTGTAGACAGAGTGTTCTTTTCAGCATATGCTTCCTTCGGCTGATGTTGTCTTTAGAGCTGATTCAAAAGTTCGGTTTTGTTTCATCACTCCACAGAACAGAATCCCAAAACTTCTGTGGCTTATTTATATGATTTTGAGCAAATTGGAGCAGACTTTTCTTGTGCTTTTGGGTCAGTAGTGGGGGGATACGTCTTGGAGTTCTGACATGGAAACCGCATGAGTTTAGTACGTGCCTTACTGTGCAAGCTGAAACCTCTTTTGCAGTGACTAGAGGGTTCTTCTGAACCTGCCGTTGATAGCTTCCTTTTTCTGCCCCGTCCAGGTAGTGTAACCACTGTTCCTTTAACTTTGAACTTGCGAACTATGCTTCCAACGGTGTCTTTAGGAACATTTAGTGCCTTCTGTATCTATTTCTATCGTGTTCCTTGTTTGTGAAGGGCGATGATATCTTCTCTTAACTTTTGGACCATTAATTTGACTTTCATAGCCATTCATAGCCATATTTCTAACATGCAGTCAAATGTGACACTCAACAAACCTAGCCAGTTCAGGTATTTCATGTGTTCTAGCTCAAGCACACCTGGTGCAACTAATGAAGCCCTTGCTTCCTGTTGACACCTGTTATGCAGATTTGTGCTTTTGTGAGGAATTCTTTTCAGGGAGTTGAATAAAAGTCATTAAAAGTTGCATTTTGAGCTAAATTTTGGGGAAACCACTTTAAACATTTGTTGTGTTGAGCTATTTCAATAACTTTTGTTTGATTTGTTCATTGCAAACGGCTGAAAGTCTGTTAATTTTGCCAATAAAAGTGATTTACAATGGGGGTTGAATCATTTTGATTACAACTGTATTTGAAAGAAGCCTCTTGTGCTCACCAAGGCGACATTTATTTGATCACAAATGCAGTAAAAACAGTAATATTGTGAAATATGATTACAATTTAAAATAAATTCTCTATTTTAATATATTTTACAATGTAATATAGTCCTGTTGTTACAGATCAGCCAGGCTCTCACACCAGCCAATCACAGCGCACTCCCTCACCTGAATACTAATCAGACACACCTGCACCTCATCATCACCATCATCACTACCACTATAACATGTATGACACACTCCTCACCTCTGTTCATTGTCCAGTCTTGTTCACATGAAGAGGACTACTTACCTTGCTATCTCCAAACCCCTATCTCCTAAATGCTCCAACTACCATTTCCCAATCTCCATTCTCTCCAGTGTTCCATCTCCAGCATCTCGTCTCTCCTCTGTGTCTTCGGTGTTCCTTGTTCCTCTCATCCATCTCACCCACGATCAGTCATCTGCAAATGACCTCGTGAAAGCTGGAAATTGTTATGTTCTTTCACTTGGTAATATTTTGAATGTAATTGCAATGTTTGAATTCTTTTGATTGTAATTTGTGTTGTTATTGCTTTGTGTAATTTTATGTTGTGAATATTTTAAAGAGGACCCCAGGAAGATTAGCTGCCATTAAATGGGCCGCTAATGGGGATCCTAATAAAACAATAAAACAATACCTGTAAGAAGAACCATTCCACTCATCGCCTGCACACCGCTCTCCAAATTATCATTGTTCATATAACTTACCTGCATTCTGTTCCCGCTCTGTGTTGTCAATAAACTCCTGTTAACTTCCATTTCCTTCTCTTCCAGTCTGCTTCTGTAACACCTGTAATGTCAAAGCTGAATTTTCAGCATCATTACTCCAGTCTTCAATGTCACATGATCCTCCAGAAATCATTTCAATATGCCGATTTGGAACTCAAGTATTTTATTTATTTATTAATAACCAATGTCGAAAACAGTTGTGCTGCTTAACCTTTGTGTGTGTGTGTGTGTGTGTGTGTGTGTGTTTGTTTTTGTGGTTTACGAGGACTTTTGACCTGAATACGCACCAGCACTATGGGGACATTTGGGTTTATGAGGACAGAGGCCATGTCCTCATAAATCCGACAGCGTAGATGTCATTTACTACGTTCCAGAAGCTCCCTCTCAAAGTTTGGCGCCATGTCCTTACATACCACAAAACCCTGAAATTTTACCATACACAGTGTATCCCTGATTTCGAGAGTGCGCCCCTGTAGCCAGGTCCTGGTATTACACCCGCGTCATCAAAAATTTGCATCTTTTACACAAGTGTATTCTTTGGGGCCTGTGATTGGTCAGATCGGTACCGGTAGGCGGGAAATCGCGAAAACAAGATGGCGCCAGTGGGCGGAGCTTCAATCAGCTTTAGTGATTGGTCAGATCGGTACCGGTAGGCGGGAGATCGCGAAAACAAGATGGCGCCAGTGGGCGGAGCTTCAATCAGCTTTAAAATGTGTAGCAACTTAATGCAAAATACTAATTATTTAAGTATTTTTGCCTGTCATTTATTAATTTTGCATTAAATATATGATAAATAAATAAATAAAATCCCATTTATATTATGATAAGTACAACGTAATCAGAGGTGTAGTCATTCGTCGTCACGTCATTTCCTGTTTGGACTGGACAAACTCTGCACCTGAGAAGACATCTGTGGACCTGATGAAGGCAACTGTTATCCAAAAGGTAAGTTATAATGTTGTTTAATTGCTTCTCTAATAGCATGTGGGTCCGGTTGGCTTGTTTGTGCATGTTCTGTATGCTCTTCGCTGCTCGTTTTACAGTTAGAAAGCAGCTAGCGCGTGATGCTAACGGTGCTAGCGGACCTATAGTGATTCTGTTTACAGACTGACATGAGGGAATCAGCGATGCTTGTCATTTTAAACTCGTTTTCGATTGCTCTATATTTGTAACTGCTACCTTTTCTGATCTCATAAAATAGTCTAGCCATCATAATAACGCGTTGTCATGACTACAGTATGTGAAGGGGAGGCTATTTCACCCAGTACAGGATCCTGATATGCTACTGTTAATATTACTACAGTTATGCTTGCTTTAAACACATTAAGACACAAATATGTGCTCATATTACTCCTGACTATAATAAAATATACTCTGAATATTATTAGAACTGTCAGTCTGATTCAGTCTTATTAATACTGTCACTATTATTGCCTATAATGTATCAATTGTGAATGAAATCTATGAATGAATAATTATTATCAATTAACATATTCCTTAAATATCATATAATAATAAAGTATTAAAATAACTTGAATGCTGTTTACCATAATTGATCAATTTATTTAAAACAAGCTTTTTGAATAATATGTCAAATGAAATGCAATGGTCGTGATTAATGAGAGTATTTTTCTATGCGCGCAGACACATGAGATGATGACTGAAGTGAGTCAGTGAAGGAGAAGATCAAGATCTGGAAGAGGACATGCCGTTTACAGACAAAGATGAGCTCCAGGGCAGATTCAGCAATCATTATAAAGGTGAGTTCAGGGTTTATCAGGGTTTATCACACTGAATTATGATTGTGTTTGTTTAAGAAGTGAGTCACGATCACTTACTGTACATCTAGCACAGGCGCAATGTCTCGTATCACTCTCATACATACACACACTTGAACTCAGTGCCGTCCAAATGTATCTAGTTACCAGTGTCCCAGTAAAACTAGTGTCCTCATAGACCAGTATTCTGTTAAACTTACACAACACACTCAGTCAAAGTCAAACATCAGGATCATGTTCTTATGATGTCCTCATAAATCTAGTGTCCTCATAGACCAGGATTCTGTTAAACTTACACAACACACTGAGATTCTTCAGTCAAGTCAAACATCAGGATCATGCTCTTATGATGTCCTCATAAAACTAGTGTCCTCATAGACCAGTATTCTGTTAAACTTACACAACACACTCAGTCAAAGTCAAACATCAGGATCATGTTCTTATGATGTCCTCATAAATCTAGTGTCCTCATAGACCAGGATTCTGTTAAACTTACACAACACACTGAGATTCTTCAGTCAAGTCAAACATCAGGATCATAAAACTGGTGTAAAGCTACACACAACCTGACACACTGGAATGAAAACACATGTAATGTGATGCATAAAAGCCGTGAACATTACCTTGTGGTAGCATTTAAATATTGAAATATTGATTTGAAAACTTTAACTCTTTTGTAATCTTGTATATTATCTCAAATCAGTATTTCATGTGCAAATATTTATTGATAGGTAGCTGTGAATCAGGACCCTTATTATCCTGTCAGTTTATTTTGTATTAATTACTGACTGACTGTACATTATCCTTTATATATTCCATTTATAATGCTTTTTTTAAACTCTTAGGTGAAGTGTTTCTGTATGTAACGCTTAATTTCATATTCTCAGATGAGCCATAAGAGCCAGTGGTCATCAGGCAGTGATTGTGCTGCTCTGACTGTGGGACTAGACAAAGTAAGTGAGAGTTGTGCTGGAAGAGAACGAGCAAACGAAGCAGAGACATCTGTGAGATCTAGTGTTCACATATTTACACCACTGTTTCATGTCTAATGTTATGTTTTGTAGACTCTCAGTGAGGTTGAACCCTCCACTCTCGAAATGAAGAGTCCGTCCCCGTCCCAGTCAGAAGTCAGAGATGTACAGAAGGTATTGTTTTTTTGGAAATCAAATTAGGGATACAGCGATATGAACATTTGGACCGATAACTGATCATTCTTTATATTCGAAAGCCGATATCTGATATATTAGCCGATGAATCTAAATCCAAAATTTTATATACTTTGAAAGCCTGATTACAAAAACGAAATGCACATCATTTAAAGCCAATGTCCCAAACACTTCAACATAAATCAAACATGTACAGTACAGTGGCCTAATGTAAGATTCCTTAACTTTTAAAATGAATTTTACATTCATATTTCCAACTTTCTTTATAAAAAAATGACAATACTTTATAAAAAGGTTTCATCTTGTTAGTATTAGTTAACATGTACTAACAATGAATGAACAATACTTCTACAGGATTTACTTAATGTTTATCTTACTTAACGTTAATCTCAACATTTTCCAAGACATTTTAGGATCCAGTGTTGAATCTGTTAATTTAATACACTGTGAACAAACATGAATTTGCATATTTTATTAACTCACATTAACAAAAGTTTTTCAATATGAAAAGCAATTTCACTAAATGAATTGAATAGCTCTATTTGGAAATAATTAATCATTCTAGAATGATTGGTGTGATTTTGTAGGGGTTTGCATCTGCATAGAAAATAATAAATTGCAAGCAGAGATAAAAAAAATTAACAAAGATGTGAAATAAACAATGCCTCATTTATTCCAGGTAAGTCTAACAGCATTTAGGTACAGAACTTGAGTAATCAACTGTAAAATAACACGGCAGAGTCTTTATATAGCCTGACTTCACAGAGGCCTATACTGCAATGTCACTACCACAGATGGGTATGAATGATAAAGCAATACATTGTGCAGCCCTACAAGTTAATGTTCATGGCTTTAATGCATCACATTACATGCATGTTCATTACAGTGTGTCAAGTGTGTGTGTGTGTGTGTCTTACACCTGTTTTATGAGGACACCGTTTTATGAGGACATCATAAGAGCAATGTCCTGATGTTTAACTTGACAGGAGAATCTCAGTGTGTTGTGTAAGTTTGACAGAATCCTGGTCTATGAGGACACTAGTTTTACCGGGACACACATATGGAATATTAGGATCGATACTGATAACCCATAATTCACAGCTCATTGTGGCTAATACCAATAGCGAAAACTATTTGTGCTTGTCAGATTAAATATAATCATTGAAGAAGTTGGTAAAAAATAGCAACCTCTGTTTGGCTTTCAATAAGTGATACTAAAATTAGTATTTATTTGTCTTTTTTATATATTTTTACTACTTTTTTTTTTTCAGATGATAACTCTGAAGAATCAGATGAAACCTGAACAAGATACAGCAACTCTAAAGGTATCCAATAAGTTAATGTAATAACTCTGTTTCCTCAGAAACAGATTATTTGCCACAGTTATCAGTCCCTGAATTATGATTGTGTGTGAGAAGTGAGTCACGATCACTTACTGTACATCTAGCACAGGCGCAATGTCTCGTATCACTCTCATACATACACACACTTGAACTCAGTGCCGTCCAAATGTATCTAGTTACCAGTGTCCCAGTAAAACTAGTGTCCTCATAGACCAGTATTCTGTTAAACTTACACAACACACTCAGTCAAAGTCAAACATCAGGATCATGTTCTTATGATGTCCTCATAAATCTAGTGTCCTCATAGACCAGGATTCTGTTAAACTTACACAACACACTGAGATTCTTCAGTCAAGTCAAACATCAGGATCATGTTCTTATGATGTCCTCATAAATCTAGTGTCCTCATAGACCAGGATTCTGTTAAACTTACACAACACACTGAGATTCTTCAGTCAAGTCAAACATCAGGATCATGTTCTTATGATGTCCTCATAAATCTAGTGTCCTCATAGACCAGGATTCTGTTAAACTTACACAACACACTGAGATTCTTCAGTCAAGTCAAACATCAGGATCATGCTCTTATGATGTCCTCATAAAACGGTGTCCTCATAGACCAGGATTCTGTTAAACTTACACAACACACTGAGATTCTTCAGTCAAGTCAAACATCAGGATCATAAAACTGGTGTAAAGCTACACACAACCTGACACACTGGAATGAAAACACATGTAATGTGATGCATAAAAGCCGTGAACATTACCTTGTGGTAGCATTTAAATATTGAAATATTGATTTGAAAACTTTAACTCTTTTGTAATCTTGTATATTATCTCAAATCAGTATTTCATGTGCAAATATTTATTGATAGGTAGCTGTGAATCAGGACCCTTATTATCCTGTCAGTTTATTTTGTATTAATTACTGACTGACTGTACATTATCCTTTATATATTCCATTTATAATGCTTTTTTTAAACTCTTAGGTGAAGTGTTTCTGTATGTAACGCTTAATTTCATATTCTCAGATGAGCCATAAGAGCCAGTGGTCATCAGGCAGTGATTGTGCTGCTCTGACTGTGGGACTAGACAAAGTAAGTGAGAGTTGTGCTGGAAGAGAACGAGCAAACGAAGCAGAGACATCTGTGAGATCTAGTGTTCACATATTTACACCACTGTTTCATGTCTAATGTTATGTTTTGTAGACTCTCAGTGAGGTTGAACCCTCCACTCTCGAAATGAAGAGTCTGTCCCCGTCCCAGTCAGAAGTCAGAGATGTACAGAAGGTATTGTTTTTTTGGAAATCAAATTAGGGATACAGCGATATGAACATTTGGGCCGATAACTGATCATTCTTTATATTCGAAAGCCGATATCTGATATATTAGCCAATGAATCTAAATCCAAAATTTTATATACTTTGAAAGCCTGATTACAAAAACGAAATGCACATCATTAAAAGCCAATGTCCCAAACACTTCAACATAAATCAAACATATACAGTACAGTGGCCTAGTTTGAACCAGTGTAAGGTTTCTTAGCTTCTAAAATGAATTTTACATTCATATTTCCAACTTTCTTTATAAAAAAATGGCAATACTTTATAAAAAGGTTTCATCTTGTTAGTATTAGTTAACATGAACTAACAATGAATGAACAATACTTCTACATGATTTACTTAATGTTTATCTTACTTAACGTTAATCTCAACATTTTCCAAGACATTTTAGGATCCAGTGTTGAATCTGTTAATTTAATACACTGTGAACGAACATGAATTAGCATATTTTATTAACTCACATTAACAAAAGTTCTTCTCTCTGTTAGTTCATGTTAGTTAATGCAATAACAGTTAGTTTATAGTTAATGCCTTAATAATAATAATAATAATAAATCAAATGAAATTAAAATGCAAACAAGTTATTAGACAACATTAAACTTAAAATGAAATGGCCTAAAGAGCTGAAGGAACACCCCTAAACTGAGGCTTTGTTAGATGGTTTTAGCTCAACGGAACACAACCTATATATGATCAATTAGATATTTATACAAAATAAACACAATATTACAACTTATACTTGCACAAAATCATGCACAGATTAACTTGAGCTATTATTAATAGTAATCAACTATTACATAGTGAAACTCCTGTAGTGGATGCGCTCCTCCCAGGACAACACGCTGAAACACAGCAACTAAACCCAAAGAATTCACGACGTTTTTAATGCAATAGTTTGCTCATTATAGTGTTATGTATATATGACAGTCCCAATCATAATTAATGTTTTGCTGACCACCGGTAGGCCTAAAGTGAAGTGTTTACTGCAGCACTCATTAACTCAGCCAAATGCATCCTATATGAGATAAATCAGATATATAACAAAAATAAAAAATATTACAACTTACAATTCCACAAGCGAACTCTCCCTGTAACAATGCGCTGATTTCACAGATTTGTGATTCAAACATTTCAAAACCATCATGGTGAACAGCGCACATCTGAAGCTGAAGGAAGTAATCCATTATTTATTAGTGTTAATATAGCGGCCTAATTTTCTTATCGGATTGACAATGATAACATTAATAATGAGCGTTATTTTCATGCATCCCTGATTGGTTATGACCATATATTTATAGGGTTTTAACTTTATACTTGATTACAACTTATGTCACAGTGTTTTAAATCTTAAGTCACTGTTTGAAATGTCCCATCATACCTGAATTAGTTTGGCGTCATCAGCCTTCTTTTGCTCAAGTATATCATTGATAATGTGAAATTGTTTTAATTGTATGTTTTATGACAGTGATCAGTCAGTGTAAATGGAGTCAAGTATCTGTGCTGCTTCATTTGGAGAATCTCTGAATCCTTTGTATCTAATAGATGTTTATTTTTTCTTTCTTTGCCTTGCTTTCAGGTGAGCCCTGAGAAGGAACAATCATCATTGGAGGATCAAGACTGTGTTGAGATGGTAATAAAAAGAGCATTGCATCATTTTAGGAAATGCTAGTCTAGTAAGAACTTTTTCACATCATCTTTGGGGCTGTTTTACACCTGGTCAAAACAATTCCATTTACACTTGGCCACATAAATGTGTCTGCACAAAACAGACATAAATCCGATCTTCATTTCCCGCGCTATATCAGATTTAACGGTGTTCACGTCATCGAAAGCTACCGCTATGAGCAGCATTTTTTGTATCAGCTAATTTTAAGATCAATAGGAGAGAGAGTAGCATCAGCACTGGTAAAATCAT
Organism: Leuciscus leuciscus; assembly: GCF_965113295.1. NCBI lineage: Eukaryota > Metazoa > Chordata > Actinopteri > Cypriniformes > Leuciscidae > Leuciscus > Leuciscus leuciscus. Next base: position 30,064,857 of record NC_138736.1, on the reverse strand, counting down.
TTATTCTCACTACTTTTAATGAAGATGACTGTGTGTTGAGCATCTGCGACTTACTTTAATTTATTTTTAGTTTGTATTTTGTGCATCAGCATGCTGAAGAGATTCTCAGCTACTCATCTGCAGTGATGCGTGTTGCAGAAGCGCTGTCATATCTCACTATAACGTGTCATATAGCCTAAAATACGCTCTCACCTGTTTATTATTTGGCATTTTTGGGAGGAGTAAAATTCATAGTGTTACCATTAATTACCTTTACTCTAGTGACCCACCACAGTCTAATCTGTCCCTCCACAGTTTGAACCAAAAGAACCGAAAATATTTTTACGCCTCATAATAACATAAATTGTCTTTGTTTTTTGCGCAATTGCTTTGGCAAAGCATCTCTCAAACATATTAAAATCAAAAGCACAACATGGCTTAATGCCCTTATCAAATCGCAAAAGACGATAAGAAAGTAAGTCTGTAGTCTGTTGTGCTGCGTGTTTCAAACTGAAGAGCACACTTTGCTCGCTCGATCAGCTCATGATCTGGCTTTTTCCATGCCTCGTTTCACAGGGAATGAATGCAGTGAACTCCATCTCTGCATGTGCCATAAGTTTAACATGCATTTGGGAACGCAACCAGCACCAGTTACTCTCTATTTTCACATTCGCATTATATCCAAATTTTTTGTGGTAATACAATTTTGCAATAAGATGCGTTTATAAACCTGTTTTCACTTAAACTGCAGGTTTCTGCCAGTATAACAGCTTAAGTGAAGAAATTAAGAAAGTATTATAACCTCTTATTGTAAAATAATATACTCATTATAAAATATAAATTTTTCATTGACAGTATTAGTATATCACTGTCTAGGCGATAATTCTAATAATAGTGATCTTAGTGAAGTATTATAGTTGTTATTAATATGATTATTATTATTAAACGGTGCCATTTGTCATGTTTCATAAATGACTTCTGAGAATACAGGTTAAACTGAAGATGTTCTTGTTTTAAATGTCTCTTTTTCTTTAAGATGAGATCAGTATGACGGACTCTGATGCCAGTGATCCTGATGAAAGCGGTTCTGAAGGTGATGTTCCTGCTGGAGCTGCAGGCGTCTCCAGTAATGTTGGTATGTGTCAACTAATGCTGGGTACACACCAAAAGATTTTTTACATCTTATAAGATTTTCAAAATGTGATAGACCACAAACATGAGGACAAAAAATCCTAGATTTAACCGTTTTGCTCCTATAGTGTATGGTGTGCCATGATGTGAAAAGACCGTGAGGGTTGGGTATCGTTTAAATTTTAACGAATCCGATTCTGCTTATCGAATCCGGTTCTTAACGATTCTTGGTTTCGATTCCAATATTTATTGGAGAGAAAAAAGAGAGCAAATACTTTTTTCTACCTTTTATTCTTGTTACATTTAGGCTATTACCAGTAAAACTGTGACAATGCATCTTAATTTACAATATACTGTATATATATAACACTTTAAGGAATTATAGACTCGACTCGTATTAATTGTCTGATGTATTTATTCATGATCTCTATTTTAAACAAAACTGGTTCTCATTTTATCCAGAATTATGCGGCTCTAGTTTTGTACCTGAGTGTGAGAGACTGCTATTGCTGCTGCTAGTAGCTTTATCTGGTGTGTGGAAACCTGTGGTACTGCTGTTGAGAGATCGCACCGAATCACATGCGCTGCATTCCTTCAAATTGACCCTGTGTTGCAGCAAATGTTTCATCATATTGGAGGTGCCTCCTCCCTTGCATGAAATGTCTTTCTTGCATGTGATACAATTCGCTGTATTTTCATCTTTTTTTGAAAAGCTTAACCAAACTTTTGAACGTCTGCTGCGCTCCGCCATCGTAAATATAACGTACAGCGCATGTGCGGCAGGCAGATCAATACAACTGTAAACAAATGCTCACTGCCATTCACCTCGCGCATGTGAGCATCACCAAAGTAAGGAATCGATAAGCGGAATTGAAGTGCGCACGTCTTATCGAATCCCCTGTTTTTGGCATTTTGGAACCGGTTCTAGATACCCAACCCTAAAGACCATGCAATCAGAGTCTCGACTGTTAACACTCTAGAGACCTCAGAATAAGCATGGCGGACGATATGCAGGAAGAAATTGCAATGATAGTGTTTGGAAAAGTTTTACACAACACGTTGTGTAAACATTTGTGCCACAAATCAACAAGCTGATCCTCCATCTCTGCTGTCCACATCAATTTCACTTTGTGCTGCGCCATGACTGCGTTTGTTATGCTTCCGTCTTCCTTCATCTCGCTTTCTGATTGGATATTGTTTCCTTTCACGTGATAATCTCCAGAGCATGCGCGCTTTTGTCCTTGGGCTTCCCCCCACATTTCAGGATTTCTGATCGTAAATATTCAACAAGTTGAATATTTGCGATTCGCGATCAGGGCGGCTCCGACGTTCTTCCGATCAGGTTCGGACAATCTTAACACACCTCACACCAAGGGAAAATCTGATAAGATAATCTATAACCATCAAGATAATCGGGACACAGCTAGGATTGTCAGAAGGGGGAAATCGGCCCAAAATCAGCCTGATTATCTTTTGGTGTGTACCCAGCAATTTTACGTTAGTATTTTCACCAAAGAAAAATGGTTTTAAGCCAGTTATATACACTGAACAAAATTATAGATCTAACTCAAAGTTCTAAGACTTCTTCTATGTACCCAAAATGCCTATTTCTCTCAAATATTGTTCAAAAATCTGTCTAAATCTGTGTTAGTGAGCACTTCTCCTTTGCCGAGTTAATCCATCCCACCTCACAGGTGTGGCATATCAAGATACTGATTAGACAGCATGATTATTGCACAGGTGTGCCTTAGGCTGGCCACAATAAAAGGCCACTCTAAAATGTGCAGTTTTATCACACAGCACAATGCCACAGATGTTGCAAGTTTTGAGGGAATGTCCACCTGCTGTTGCCCGTGAATTGAATGTTCATTTCTCTACCATAAGCCGTCTCCAAAGGCTTTTCAGAGAATTTGGCAGTACATACAACCGCCCTCACAACTGCAGACCACGTGTAACCACACCAGCCCAGGACTTCCACATCCAGCATCTTCACCTCCAACACCGTCTGAGGCCAGCCACCCGGACAGCTGCTGCAACAATCGGTTTGCATAACCAAAGAATTTCTGCACAAACTGTCAAAAACCGTCTCAGGGAAGCTCATCTGCATGCTCATCGTCCTCATCGGGGTCTCGACCTGCAGTTGGTCGTTGTAAACGACCTGCGTGGGCAAATGCTCACATTCGATGGCGTCTGGCACTTTGGAGAGGTGTTCTCTTCACGGATGAATCCCGGTTTTCACTGTACAGGGCAGATGGCAGACAGGTTTGCTGATGTCAACATTGTGGATCGAGTGGCCCATGGTGGGGTTATGGTATGTGCAGGCGTATGTTATGGACAACGAACGCAGGTGCATTTTATTGATGGCACTTTGAATGCACAGAGATACCTTGATGAGATCCTAAGGCCCATTGTTGTGCCATTCATCCACGACCATCACCTCATGTTGCAGCATGATAATGCACGGCCCCATTCTGCAAAGATCTGTACACAATTCCTGGAAGCTGAAAACATCCCAGTTCTTGCATGGCCACCATACTCACCGGACATGTCACCCATTGAGCATGTTTGGGATGCTCTGAATCGGCGTATACGACAGCATGTTCCAGGTCCTGCCAATATCCAGCAACTTCACACAGCCATTGAAGAGGAGTGGACCAACATTCCACAGGCCACAATCAACAACCTGATCAACTCTATGCGAAGGAGATGTGTTGTACTGCGTGAGGCAAATGATGGTCACACCAGATAATGACTTGTTTCCAGACCCCCCGACACCCCCCGACCCCCCGACACCCCGACACCCCACACCACACAAAACTGCACATTTTAGAGTGGCCTTTTATTGTGGCCAGCCTAAGGCACACCTGTGCAATAATCATGCTGTCTAATCAGTATCTTGATATGCCACACCTGTGAGGTGGATGGATTATCTCGGCAAAGGAGAAGTGCTCTCTAACACAGATTTAGACAGATTTGTGAACAATATTTGAGAGAAATAGGCCTTTTGTGTATAGAAAAAGTCTTAACTTTTAGTTCAGCTCATGAAAAATGGGGGCAAAAACAAAAGCGTTTAGAATTTTGTTCATAGTGTATGTATATATATATATATATCATACTATAGTGCACGGTTCACCAATCTCAGTCCTGGAGGGCCGCTGTCCTGCAGTGTTTAGCTCCAACCCCAATTAAACACACCTAAACCAGATAATCAAGGTCTCACTAGGCATACTAGAAACTTTCAACCAGGTGTGTTGGAGCTGGTTGGAGCTAAACTCTGCAGGACAGCGGCCCTCCAGGACCGAGATTGGTGAACCCTGCTATAGTGTGTCAGTAGATAATATCAGATTACATTTCTAAACATTCCTTTTGCCATTAATTGTAAAAATCCGTTATCAATAATCAGATATTATTATAAATAAAAAAAATTCTAGAACAAAATTAATGGAATCAGTACCAAACCAATAAGTTTATCATGTTCATGTTGGTCAAAAACTTTAAAAAGGAGATGTTTAACACAACATTTCATCTCCAGAATAATGTTTTGAATGTCATTTGAAATGTAATTTTTAGATATCAGATGTATAACCAGTTTTAAGTTCTAGATGCAGGTTTGAGTTACATCTGAGTTTCTGATCTGTCTATAACTGATTTCCTACAGGTGTTCAGAAGATGCCCATCGAGAAACCACTGAAGTTCCTCAAGGTACCTGAGGTTTAAATCAGAATATGACCACCATTGTAAGTACATGAGCTCTCATATAGTTAGAGTTTACTAAAGCATGTATTCTTCTGTACAGAGAATGAACGTGAGTCAGGAATAGAAAACCTTGTGGAAAGGACAAAAAGTGTGCTGGTCAAATGCTGAAGTTACAGCTGCAATTGAACATTTTAAGGCACATACACTCACCTAAAGGATTATTAGGAACACCATAGTAATACTGTGTTTGACCCCCTTTCGCCTTCAGAACTGCCTTAATTCTACGTTGCATTGATTCAACAAGGTGCTGAAAGCGTTCTTTAGAAATGTTGTCCCATATTGATAGGATAGCATCTTGCAGTTGATGGAGATTTGTGGGATGCACATCCAGGGCACGAAGCTCCCGTTCCACCACATCCCAAAGATGCTCTATTGGATTGAGATCTGGTGACTGTGGGGGCCATTTTAGTACAGTGAACTCATTGTCATGTTCAAGAAACCAATTTGAAATGATTCGAGCTTTGTGACATGGTGCATTATCCTGCTGGAAGTAGCCATCAGAGGATGGGTACATGGTGGTCATAAAGGGATGGACATGGTCAGAAACAATGCTCAGGTAGGCCGTGGCATTTAAACGATGCCCAATTGGCACTAAGGGGCCTAAAGTGTGCCAAGAAAACATCCCCCACACCATTACACCACCACCACCAGCCTGCACAGTGGTAACAAGGCATGATGGATCCATGTTCTCATGTTCTGTTTACGCCAAATTCTGACTCTACCATCTGAATTTCTCAACAGAAATCGAGACTCATCAGACCAGGCAACATTTTTCCAGCCTTCAACTGTCCAATTTTGGTGAGCTTGTGCAAATTGTAGCCTCTTTTCCTATTTGTAGTGGAGATGAGTGGTACCCGGTGGGGTCTTCTGCTGTTGTAGCCCATCCGTCTCAAGGTTGTGCGTGTTGTGGCTTCACAAATGCTTTGCTGCATACCTCGGTTGTAACGAGTGGTTATTTCAGTCAAAGTTGCTCTTCTATCAGCTTGAATCAGTCGGCCCATTCTCCTCTGACCTCTAGCATCAACAAGGCATTTTCGCCCACAGGACTGCCACATACTGGATGTTTTTCCCTTTTCACACCATTCTTTGTAAATCCTAGAAATGGTTGTGCGTGAAAATCCCAGTAACTGAGCAGATTGTCAAATACTCAGACCGGCCCGTCTGGCACCAACAACCATGCCATGCTCAAAATTGCTTAAATCACCTTTCTTTCCCATTCTGACATTCAGTTTGGAGTTCAGGAGATTGTCTTGACCAGGACCACACCCCTAAATGCATTGAAGCAACTGCCATGTGATTGGTTGATTAGATAATTGCATTAATGAGAAATTGAACAGGTGTTCCTAATAATCCTTTCGGTGAGTGTATAACCAAAGGAAAACTGGCCACACTGACTGAATGCCAGCAGTGTAAGACCGCTGAGGATCCTTTCCGTGGGTTTTCAATTTCTGCCTCTCTCTCATTCTCTGTACAGAAGAATACATGCTTTAGTATTCTCTAAACACATGAGAGCTTTTGTACTTACAATGATGGTTGTATTCTAATGACACTATACTCTTCTAGAGCTGATGTACAGCCCAAACTAACTTTGTTGAATACTTTTCCTGTTATCTCTGTAATTCTGCTTTGAAACTTGACAATTCTGTTTACATTTTCTGGATATAACAGAATTGTCTTTTTAGGTAAACCGTCCCTTGTAAGTCGGTTTCTCTACATGTTGCAGCATATATTGCATGTTGAGTGAGTTCATTTTATACATTTCAAAGCCTGTTTAATGACATCTTTAAATTGTGCCTGTTTCCAAGGGCTGTTTTGTCAATCTTTTCGAAGTTTTGAATGGTTCATCTGTTTGTCATTTTAATGTCAAAACAGTAATGATACTGTATGCTTTCTGAAAGATCACACAGTTGTGCAAGTTTTATTGACCATGTTTTTAAGTTTGTGGATGTCACTTTCCCCTTAAAATGGCATGACATGATTGTATTACATGGTAAAACTGAAAAAAACTCAATGTTTATGATGATATTATTGAATTCATAATTAAAGCACTTCTAAAACACTTCTGTCCCTGTAATGTTGCAAGTTGTTTTGTGTATTGTATTGGAGATCCGGTACTCTTTAATCACCTTAGTCTTGGTAATACACCGTGTTGTCAGGTTTGTGTGTGTGTGTGGGCATGTACCATTAAACACACTCGTCCTTATAATGTTGGATTATGCAGTTGTGTATTGTGTTTAAGATCCAGTTCTCTTAAATCACCTTAGTCTTGGTAATACACTGTGTTGTCAGGTTTGTGTGTGTGTGTGGGCATGTACCAGTAAAACACATTGGTCCCTGTAATCCACTGAAATGACATATTTAGTGTATTGTAAAAAGAGTGTCCTCATAATCAAGTCGGGCCCCCAAAATCACAATTATGTCATAGGCGGGAACATTTTAGGATGGGCGGGAATGTCCTTGTGTACCACCAAAATATCATATGGTCATATTTTCTGTTCTGTTGTGTGTATAGAACATTTGAAGTCAGATTTGTGATCTGCAGATTAAAACAAAATTTTGGATATTTGTATCATCACTGTAGGGCATTGGGAAAGGGGTGTCCCCATATACCACCACCAAACTTGTTTGGGCATCAGTGTCCTTCTATACCACAAAAACAAGTATGTGTGTGTGTGTGTGTGTGTGTGTGTGTGTGTGTGTGTGTGTGTGTGTGTGTGTGTGTGTGTGTGTGTGTGTGTGTGGAAATTTCGGGATTCTTTGATGAATAGAAACATCAAAAGAACATTGTTTAGCCTACTTCAAAATAGATTTTTATAAATGTCTTTACTGTCATTTTAAGGCATCCTTGATGATCCTTTTGAACAGTACTTCAAATTTAAGCTTTTAAAAGCACTTGTATTTGTCCCCTGTGGAAACTGTCTAGCTAGTGGCACATACATCATTTGAGTTGAGTCAAATGGTTGAAGACGCTTCTTTTTCGACAGCACTTGATCCAGTAATACTAACACTTTCTCTTCTATTCTATATTAAAAAAAAAACGTTTACATGTACTGCGTTAGATTAAACTGAGAGGGGTCATAGCACTTGCATATTGTTGTCCAACTGTTAGTTTAGCTGCTTCTATTGTTCTCATTTGTAAGTCGATTTGGATAAAAGTGTCTGCTAAATGAATACATGTAAATGAGTTTGAGACCCCTGTTATAAAGGATTTATTCCCTGTCACTGACAGCTAATATAAAAATAGGAATTTGTTATATTATACCTTGTTTAATAGGCTGATTGGATTTCTGGAGACGTGTTGAGACACCTCTGCCTGCTGGCGCCACCTACAGGTCAGTGTTGGTGAAGTAGAGGTTCTGTAGAGGTTAGTGAGTGCACAAACCAGAGCCATTGCCATGCTGAGCACATAAGACTGCAGCACACCGTCTGTCTCTTTCTCGCTGCCTCTCCGTTCTTGTCGGTCAGATAAGGCTACATAATACAAATGAGCATCACCCATGTCAGTACATCATAGATCTATTGAAAGCACTGAATAAAGATTGGACTGCAAGCATGCTGAAGTTGCAGTCATCTCAACAGCACATATTTAAAAGAATAGTTCACCTGTCATCATTTACTCATCTTCACATCAACACAAACCTATTTGTTATTTTTCTCAAAAAGATGATGTTTGCATTAGTCACCTGTACTGTAATATCATTGAAAAAAAGATGCAATGATGCATGTGAATGGTGACTGAGGCTGTCGTTTTGCTAACCGTCACCCCCCTTTTTGAGCTTAGATCCGAACTTAAATGATCGTAATTTTAAGAATGCTTTGGAATACAAGTTGGTCTCTTTCTAAAGAAGACACTCAGCAGAAAATGACAGCACTTCAAAAAAGGAAAGTGTAAAAAAAAAAGTTATAGAAGTTTAAAGTTGACAGTAAAGCAAACATACTAAAAAAAAAAAAAAATGTTTATACAAAATGGGTATTTTGGAAAATCATTTGGACTTTAAAATGATTAGAAAAATCAAAGCCATATCTCGAACCAAGTTGTTTTCAAAATTTGAAGATATCACAAATTTAACCTGCTAAGGGTTTTAAAGGTTTTCACAGGATGAATTTTGAGTTTTTAAGCTTTCGAAAGATATCTAATTTATGCCAAGTGACACTGACAGGCTAACCAGGATAGCGAGCAGGTTAATAGGCTAACCAGCCAAATCTTGACCTTTTTAATAATTGGCACTCATTTAAGGAATGAGCATTTGTGTCTTCTACTTACATCTGTTCCCCCCCCCCCCCCCCCCAAAAAAAAATTATAAATTGAGAAATATTTTATCTCATTCAAATTCAAATTGGGAAAAAACTTTTCAAAACAGAGAAAAACATGACTTTTTATATGATATAGTGATAAATAATATCTTATCTCTTGTCTTCTCTGCATAAAAGTGTCATGTGTTTAACATGTTTGGTATGAGCTATTTGTGAGCCAAAGCGAATTGTGGGAAATTTTATTGTCTTTTTATTTAAACTTAAATTTCATGAGTAAATGGTTGAACTCTTATTGAGTACAGAATAGCACATAATACGCATGACGACTGAATTACCCGCAGTGTGTGTTGTTGCCTATGATTAAAATGACATCACTGTCTCATAACCCCATGAATTAACTGCCTGAGAATTCATGAAATTAACCAGAATATTTCTAGACATAGTAAAAAGACAAATACACATCTTTCTTTCACTTGAAGAACACTACGTAAAATTCTCATATGAATAAATGAAAATGTAAATGTATTTATTTCACCTGTATAGGACACTGTAGGCGCCCCTCATGCACATCCACGGTCATAATTCACTTGACATGCCCCCATGACATCAAAAGGGGACTTTAAATTTGGCTAATACACATAACTCATATTTAAATAGCATCTGTAAATAGCAACCTTAACCACTCTACTTAACTATTTGTCAGTGAAATCTTACATTGTGGCATCAAGGACGTTTCTGTTTGCGTTCTTAGCAAATCTGTTGCCCGGTTCTCCATTACCATTTGGTGAAATTGACACTTTACTTTTTTAATGTGTTCATGGTCTTATTGTAAATAGTTGATTAGTTTCTTTGTTATCTTTCATCAAATAAGATTACTTACGGGCAATTGAATATTAGCCAGATAGTTACTGTATGTAGTCATTGTTTTAGCAAACTTGAAGGTCTGACTCCAATTTTATAACACCCAAATGTAATGATATTACATCCAATATAACACCCAATTTTAAATGATATACATTAAATGAAATTTAATGATGGCTTTAGCAAAGTAATTTCATTTAATTTAATTTAATAAGATAAAATAAAATAAAATATATTAATATAAATAGTCATCGTTTTAGCAAACTTGAAGGTCTGAAAATGTTATAACACCCAAATTTAATTATACATTTTTTTTTAAATAGAACCAAAACAAATTAAATTAACAATACAAATATTAACAATACAAATAATTCCGTAACAAATAAAATAAAGTCTAAATAATAAAATAATTGTTTTAGCAGATCTACAGGTCCAGTTGACCAAAAACAGTTTTAAATAAAGTCTAAATAATTGAAATATTAAATGTAATAATAATAATAATAATAAAAAAATGACTTTAAATATTTTGTTGTATAGACACTGTAGTAAAAGTAGTAAATCTTCCACAGTCTTAACCAATACTTATAGTAAACTTCAAAACTTGAAATACTGACACTGCTTCAGGATTCCAGGCCTCATTTTCCCAGAATTACCCTCACAAACACCCACTGACATACATGCTGTAACCTCAACTCTTCAGTGGGCTCAGTGCCATGCTTTTTAATATCATTAACAGGTGGCTTTCTAAAATAGAATCAAGAAATGCTCACACTCGTACTCACGCAAGGAGATACAACCATCACACTGGCATGGAGACGCACACTGAAATCTATCAGACACAGTCAGCAGGGCAGCCATGAATTAACAATTGACAGACAGACACGGTACCCCGTGCCAACAAACCTAAAAAAAATCATTGATATCATTATACCCGGACATGGGCGTGATCTTTTTCAGATCGACGCAAACAACCCCCACCCCCCAACTAGTGGTGTGCCATATTGAAGTCCTCCCTCTTTAAACCCCTCTTACGTACTTTCTCTCCGTCTCAGAGAAAACCCCTCTGCAAACCGGCCTTCACGTATTCGACACTCGACAGGTCAGCTGCTTGTTTGTGCTGTTGTGATTCACTGTAGAAGTACTTGCTTGCTTTGTCAACACTGTAAAGTTACATTTAATTCTTGTCAGTCTGGAGCTTATGTGCTTTCTTTATTACTAATATACCCTGGAATGTTTGACCTCAAGTCATGTTTAATGTTTTTTTTCTCTCTATATATACTATATCTTTTAAGTATTATGTCCTGTTTTTCTTTCAAATATGCTGTTGTTCACATCTGAAATATTTTGGAGAGTACTGTCTGCAAGCTAATTTAACCAAGTCAATAAAGAACTACATTAAATATTTTTAGATAGATGGTATCGCATTCTATATCCAGAGAAATTAGCTTTATTGCAGCATACATGGTACAAAAAGCATTCAGATGAATTGTAAGATTAACTTTGTTACATTGTTACTACACACACAAAAAAATAAGCCTTTTTTTTTTTGAGTGCCCCTATTATGCTATTTTAAAGGTTCCTAATTTTGTTTTGGAGATCCTACAAGAGCTTTACATGCATCAAAGGTCAAAAACACTTTAATTTCCTCATAATATTGCACATTACGACATTTTTCAATGATTTGTCAGATGATTCAGTCTCTCTAAACCCCTACATTCCACAAGCTACTCTGCTCTGATTGGCCAGATGGCCCAGTCTGTTGTGATTGGTCTACCACTTACAGCGCCTGTCGCCATTACCACAACTGAACTTCAGCTCAGACAGCAACGATGGCGTCGATTTTATTATATCAATCCGAGCGCGAGTCCGAAGATGAAACATTGCAAGAACTAGTTATTCAATCCGAACCTCCATCACAAGGACTACTCGAGCAGGACGTTTCTCAGTGATTTGCTACTCAGTTTGACGTACATTATGAGATGTTGCAGCTGTAATTCCTCAATCAGCATTAACAAGTGTATGTCCATCAACAAACCGATGTATATATTTCTAATTTAAGGGAACTGTGTCAATAACAAACTGCGTCAATAACAGCATACGTTAGCCGAGCACTAATGTGAATGACTGATGTAACAAACGTTTGTAAAACAAATCTTGCTCAATCCTTCATCATTACTTAAAGTAGTAAGAACGACAGACAATCTGCATTAATAGATTTAGGTAATAGTGTCCGAGAGCTGATTTGCAAAACTATTTCAGTAAGACAGTAATAACATGAGTTAGCCGGTTAGCAGAAGACCAACACAAAATAAAACACAAAACTACGCATTTTGAACACCCGCTAGAAAATATATACATCAATAATTAATCATACTTACAGGTTGTGATTCTGAGGAGCAAGCTGGTCCAAATAAACTGGGTACTGTTAGGGTACATAGGCGCGCATTATGCAAATGCATTAGCTAGTGACGTAGCCGTAACAGATTGGGATTCGAATTCGTGACGACCCGTCTAGGCAGTTCAGAGTCAATTCTTTCTTTTGGTAGACAATAACTTTATTTATCGTGCACTTTCGACTTTACAAATTTGCAGACCGTTTACATTCACTAACATCTATATTACGCACTGCATGAAAGGGAATATTAGAAAAAAACATGATGGGGCACTTTAAGATTTATGCATTTCAATTAATAGTATAATTCCATCAAATATAATTGAATAATACTTAAAAAATATGTAAGGATTATTTAATATGATGGAATTTTACTATTAATTGAAATGCTTAAATCTAGAAAAAAGGCTTATTTTTTGAGTGTATTAAAAGTCAAACAAGTAAATGTTTTTGCTGATATTATTATTATTTTATTTTTTTTATAATAATGGTCAACAATTTATTTTCTTTTTTTTGTCTTTTTTTTTGTGGGTGTTGCTGAAGGGCTCTATAGTAAGACCAAATCAAAAACATGGGGGTTTGTTGTGACATGACGATCAGCAAAAAAACAAAAAACAAAAAAACATTCATCTTGATAAATATACATTGGCTTAGGGAAGCCATGCAAGTATATACACATTTCCGTTCAATAGTTTGGAGTTGGTATGATTTATTTTTTCAAGTTTTTAAAAAGTTTTAAAAAGACTTATGCTCATCAAGGCTGCATTTATTTGATCAACAATCAAATAAACATGTTGAACAGTTGTGCTGCTTAGCATTTTTGTGGAAACCGTGATACAATTTTGTTTTCTTCAAAACTATTTATAAATTTGGTGATTATCTCTAAGGAGGACACCCAACTTAATATATTATATTTACCATCTGATTCTAATAATGCCATGTCAATAAATGGAAAGGTCAGCCAGCTATTTATTATCATGTTAATTACTGTGCCTTTAGCCCCAACAGCAGATGCACTTTTTACCCCAAATACCATACTTTTACATATTCTAATTTATTGCGGTGAACATGGAAACTGTATCAATAACAGTGCATACATTAGCCGAGCTCTAGCGTGAATGACTGATGTAGCATAAACGCTGGTAAAACAAATCTTGCTCCAAGCTTAATCTTTCCTCAAAGTAGTAAGGACGAAGACAGACGATCTGCATTAATATACACACACACAGTTTTAGGTAACAGTGGCCCACAACTGATTAGCAGAAGTATTTCAGTAAGACAGTAATAACGTGAGTTAAACAGTTAGCAGGAGACCTACACAATATAAAACTCAAAACTAAGTATTTTTAACACCATCTTTCAAGAGCAAGCGGTTTGCGAATCCTGCATTGAACTCTGAGATTTGAGAAGCAGTCATCAGTAAAATGAAGGGAACACAGCAAAAGTTTAAGATTTTACTGCTGTGGTATCGTGGTAAAGATGAATTTTAACCACTGATTCTTCACATGCTCGTCCTTGGGCCGTGAAACACACACAAAAAAAAATGGCTTTACCTTCACATTGTAGAGCACAGCGTCTTCTCGACATGATCCTATCCAGTATCCACAGGAATCAGCTGCAGGTTTGAGGTTCAAGTTTTCCCTGGTGTCTGCGCGCTCAATAAGTGGGCGGGCAATATGCTAATGTTTCATATTGACATCACAACGAAACGGCTTATGACTCGTTTAAAAAACGATTCATTTAATTGAGTCGACTCTTACTTTTGAAAGACAATAACTTTATATATACGGTGCACTTTCAGATTTAAAACTTTGCAGGATGTTTTCCTTCACTTAGAGCTATGTTACACACTACATGAAAGGGCATTTTAAAAAATCCATAATAGGGGCACTTTAAGAAAAGTGCTAAGCTGAATTTTTGTTCCATCTAGTGGTTTAAAAGAGAACTAAGTCAAATGCCCCTGTTACCCAGGTGTGCCTTTTGCCCTGTTCATATATATTATGTTTTATTAACAAAGGTCGGGAGGAGCACATTCAGATAATGAACCTGATTAACATGAGAGGAGCTCATTCAGGTAATCAACTCATTAACGATAAGAGGTATATATGTATATATATGTGTATATATATGTATATATATATATATATATATATATATATATATATATATATATATATATATATATATATATATATACAGCAGACTTGCCTCTGTTCGTCGACAGTTTTTCAGTATCCCTCCACCGCCCCATCTCCTCACTTGTAGTCCTAACTATTCTTATCACAACGGGGTAATAATAATACACTGGGTAAATAAATACTCCCACTGGGTTCGGGCCAAATCGGAGCCCTCCCCCCAGACAGCACGCCAGATATGCATAGCACTTACTCTACTTAATTATATGCAATGAATTTGTGAAATTAAATTTGCCAAACAAAACACAGGAATTCACAGAAGAAAGCACTACACAAATAGTGAATAGTTCACTGCAAAAATGAGTAACCAGACAGTTGATGTACCCCATTGACTTCCATAGTAGGAAAAAAAGTCAATGGGGTCCATCAACTGTTTGGTTACCGACATTCTTCTAAATATCTTCTTTTGTGTTCAGCAGAAGAAAGAAATTCATACAGGTTTGAAACAACTTGAGGGTGAGTAAATTATGACAGAATTTTCATTTTGAAGTGAACTATACCTTAACACGACTAATAACGCCACAAAGAACAAAAGCAAAATGAGGGCTTATATACACTGCAGACAAAGGGAGAAACTAAATAGACACCCCTGAACTGAGGAACCCAATCAATTAGAAACCATGGAGACAAACAGGGAGAGAACGGAGGAGAACTTAACTAATTAACAGACTAGAAGATTAACAAAGAAACTCAAACATGAATATATAAATATATATGCAGAACAGAAAATAAGACATTTTGAAGAATGCTGGTTACCAAATAGTTTTGGTTACCACAAGCTTCCATTGTAAGAACAAAAATAATATCTTACATATCGTGGGGTAGCTGGTGGCACTCAAGTCTAGTCATCATGATGAACATGTTCTTCCATTTCATAACACTTAAGTTTGGTTTACTGTTTTAATCATATTCTTAATTTTTAGAGTAACCAGTCTGACCAACCCCTGACTTCATCACCTCCTCATCATCATTCACATCTTCAAGCTATTCTATTAGCACTCAGTTGTGTGAATGGGCAATGCCTGCAGTTCCCAGCATCCTTCAGCTGTCCATCTGGCCTTAACGCCTCCATAATTAACATCCTCAGCTGCATCTTCTTCTGACAAAGCCTTCCACACCTCTACATGTGAAACACATTAGACTGACCTAGATTTATCTTGCTGGATCAATCTAACTCAGACTTCTCCAGCACTAACTGCCTTTGTTTGTCGTCTCATCTGATTATTTTGTCCTCAATCATCTAAGAAGACGTAAATGTCCTTTCAAAATAAGCTGCTGCCTCTCATTCACTTATTCGGATCTCTGAAGCTGCAAATCAATCATGTGGTCCACGTTCATCGTGCAGGATGAAGAGGTAAGGACAGGGAATGCATCTGTTGGGGTACACCAACCTTCCTGTGCGCTGGAAGGGTTTGTGGGATCACGGGGCGGCGGACGCAAGCGGCGACATACAACACACCCCAATTCTGGAGATGGAATCAGCGAAAGCCAAGAGGGCAAAATCAAGCTGACGTTATTCTTGGCTGTAACCGGCATTATGCTCACTGTGCTCGGGGTGGGCACAGAGTTCTGGGTGGAACTCACACCATCCAAGAGCTTCTACAACAATCAGACTTGTCTGGTAGCACATTATGGCTTATGGAAATGCTGTACCAAGACGTTCTGGGTGTCAGATATGGACCCAAAGCAGGAGATCTGTGGGCCTTCGCACTTACAGGGAGGTAAGAGAAAATGTCCCATAATGTCTCAACTGGAGTGAAAGCATTATGAATAATCCGTTAGAATAACATCACCTTCCTGGATCCCATTATAGAATCCAATTGCACCTTCTTTAAGTTCTACACCACTGGAGAAAACATTGTCCTATTTCAGAAAACGCCAGAAAAGGGTGAGTCATCGCACATCCCCCTCTTTGTCTTTAGATCCCATAGCACTAATGTGTCTTTCTTTGTGTCGTCACTGAGTGCTGACTCCATTTATAACCAAAATATGATCCTTAAATGTTGTATGAGCAACGAAAAATAGCATGAATAATAATACGAATAAAATGAAGGAAATGAATGAAACATTACATTTCCAACAGTAGCCTACCACTTTTCAATAAGGTTTCATTTGTTAACAATAGTTAACTACATTAATTAACATGAATGAAATGATTATTCTTAGTGTTAATTTCAACATTTACTAATCCATTCTTAAATTCAAAAGCTGTATCTGTTAATATTATAAAGTGGACATGAACAGTTGTATTTTCATTAACATTAACAAAGATAAATAAATACTGTAACAAATGTATTGCTCATTGTTAATGTTAGTTAATGCATTAACTAATAGTACCTTATTGTAAACGTTACCCAATTTTATAAGAACATCTGCATCATATTTAAAGGCAATATTGTGCTAATTAAAAAGGCTAATGACTGTTACTTTTAAGAAATTTCATTAAAATTCCCTACTCTTTCAGTACACGAGTGTCTTGACAGCCACAGAAAAAACCTCAGCCAAACCACCTAAAAACCATATAGATTGCACTTTTAAAGGAGAACTCCGGTCAATTTTAACATTGAGCTAATTTTTTTTTGTAAATTTGGAGTGCTGTCAGTACAGAGAACAACGACAAAAATCGGTGTTGCCTACACCGTGTTATCCTCTTTTTAAAATTTGCACCCTGTTGACTTAAATGGGGAAAGTTTTAAACCTGCTTTTAGCCTCTTAACATCCTTGATGTGTCATTACAAGTGCCCAGCCATGTGAGTGATTCCGTCAGAGTGAACACGGTGAATCTGACTGCAGTAGATGTGAAAGATATGAATAAAAATGAAGTTAATTCGGCCAGCGCTCATACCTGTATTTATTTCCTGTTTTCGGTCGAAGTCCACAGTAGTCGATTGTCGAGTTCACGACAGGTTTAGTATCTATGATCACGCGCGTGAACTCAACAATCGACTACTAAGTCAACAGGGTGCAAATTTTAAAAAGAGGATAACACGGTGTAGGCAACACCGATTTTTGTCGTTGTTCTCTGTACTGACAGCACTCCAAATTTACAAAAAAATTAGCTCAATGTTAAAATTGACCAGAGTTCTCCTTTAAATCAACCCATTCTATGTCTGTTAATTCAGCTCAGCAGATGTGTGCATTATGCCATCATATCATTGCGATTTGCTGATTAAAACCTTCTTCCCTCTTCAGATCTGACAGTAGCATCGGCTATGTTAGCTATCATTAGTCTTTTCCTGATGGTGATGGGAGCTATGTGCATTATCATGGCAGTAAGCAAAGGTGTTCAGTTCTTCTTGAAGCCAGCCGCAGCTTGCTTCATACTGTCAGGTAACATTATTATGCTATTGGCTAACATCTTTTAACTACATGCTTTTTACCTGATGCTTATATCCTAAATAACTTTCAGTGCATTTAAGGTATACATTTTGCCAAAATGTGTATTTCTTGGGAATCAAACTAGTGACCTTGGCGTTGCTGATACCATACTTCACCAATTGAACTAAAGAAATATACTGTATGAGCAGAGGATACATTTACATGACAATGATGCACTAAAAACGTAAAGTTTTTCTTTTGTATTATTCGCGCACAGACAACATTATTGTCAAAACGATCCCCTTCCACACAGATCTGCAAAAACGACTAAAACGCTGTATTATGCAAGCTGGCAGTATGTTGGCAAGTAGTTAGTCTCAGCCTCAGACATCACACCCACAGACCAATGGCTAAACGTCTGATACATTTTACTGGATACATTTTACACACTTAACTGGAAAAACTTCAGGACTTTCGAAGTCGCCATCTGATTGGTTGAGTTCTACAGGATTTCCGGGAGACGTGTGTGTCACGTTCTTTAACGGTCTGCCTGGAAACAAAAGCTGTCATGACGCCAAACCCCCTTACGGAATAAGAAAGCTGTCTTGTTTACAACTGTGACAATGAGAGCCTACAAGGATCAACTAAACGGTGGATATTCAAAAGTGTGTGAAGTTCGCGGCTCCATTTTTGCAGTAAACTTGCACAACGTTCTTGAATGAAAAATGTATTAGATGCATGCCGGTCTCATACTTTACATTTTCACGCCCCTAAACATGACGCGGAACAAAACGAACTGTGATTGGTTGCTTTGAATGTCAGTCAGACGGAAGCTGCCAATGAAAGCTGTGATGGAGTCAGACTGATGGCAGAAGGTCTGGCTACTCGAGACTAGCAAATAGATGGCGAGGTCACATTGTGAAAGAAAAACTACATGCCTATAGACTGAACATGTAATACGCATGACGTCACCGTTTTCACTAATTCGCGTTTTTGGAGTTTAAGTGGAGACGATAATGGTATCTTTAAAACTTTTACTTTGAAGCCCATTTTAAAAATTTGTCGTGTAAATGAAGTCGTGTAAATTAATGGCTAAATCAAATACAAATGTTTTGTTTTAGATGAAAACGGTGTCAATTCTTCATGATACATATTTCACCATTGATTCTGTAACAAATGGTTCACTTGGTTCACTTCACTGTGTTTCCATATCAGATATTTATGCTAAATGACACTGTAGTCATTTCTACAGCATGTCAACATCCAAACAAATTTAAAGAGCATTGTGGTCTAGGAAGAGAACTTTTTTGTTTTTTTAAAAAGAAACTGTTTGGCCAAAAAAGTGCAAGATTACAACAAATATAACAGAGATAGCTTTGGATAAAGTAAAATTGAGAGCAATAGCAGAACTAGCCAACAATGTATGCTAACGCACATGCTGTAGGGTCGTTCAGAAAAGGCAAGGCAATTCCAAATTCCTGATAAAAGCCAAGAAACATAAGCTCTCACACTTCTGATTTTTTTTTCCCCCTCTGTCTCTCAACAGGTGTCTTAATCTTCCTCTGCCTCATCATTTTCCACCAATCAGTGCTTTTATTCTTAGCAAGTGACCAATCCATACCTCTACGCCATGAAATGTCATGGTCAGTGACGTGTGTGGGCTGTGCAGGGGCTCTGGCTGTTGTTGCTGGGGTCTTGTTCTTGGTCCTTGCTCTTCCATACAGTCCATGGAAAAAGTGCCTACCTAAGAAGAACAGTGACATCTAGTGGCGTGGAGGCTCAAGTGTACTTCTCATACAGATTGCACTGAATCCTACTGATAATGTGGAACAGATAACAACAGTAGTCCCATGCATCCTGGTGAATCTGGGAAAAAAGGATTCATGAACTGTACACACACACACACACACACACACA